>NW_027210685.1:177500-622500 GCF_029030835.1 Brachyistius frenatus
CAGTCTGACATCATGACAGAATGCCCCACCCCCAAGCACACACGCGCACACACACACACACACACACACACACACACACACACACACACACACACACACACACACACACACACACACACACACACACACACACACACACACACACACACACACACACACACACACACACATTTCCTTCCTACTGTTCTCTTTCACCTTCGTTTTTTATTTCCTCCCTGCAGTTCCTTAAGTTTCTATTTTCATACTGGCAGACTTTCTGTATCTCACCATTCCTGGAAACATATTTTGACCCTACACTGATATGACTACGTCCACCATCTTGCACACAATTTGCCAGCATTTAACAGGGTTATAGGTTAACCTGGATCAAGTATAATGTAATTTGTAGTGAGGCTGGGTGTGTGTGATAGAGCAGTCATCAAGTCTAAAGGAGTGCTGGGAGGATGGGGGAGCAGCATCCATTAGAGACACAGCTTCAGCTTTGAATTGTGTTAACGATCCTGGCTGTTGGAGTCAAACCCTTTGATGCTGCCTGATGCCAGTAGCAAGTGTTCCTTATACGTGTGTGTGTGTGTGTGTGTGTGTGTGTGTGTGTGTGTGTGTGTGTGTGTGTGTGTGTGTGTGTGTGTGTGTGTGTGTGTGTGTGTGTGTGTGTGTGTGTGTGTGTGTAGATGGATTACACGGCTGCATATGGAGGTGAGGAGGGTTTTTTGGAGATGAAGGAAGAGGTGAAGGGAGGGTGAAGAAGGAGAGGGTGCGGGGGTACAGACGGAGTCGAGACTGGGACAGGGGTGTGTGTGTCGATGTGTATGCTTTTGTGGAAAAAAAATGGGGGATTGAGTTGATGATAGAAGTAGAAAAGGTAGAGAGCTACAGTGGTGCAAAGGAGAACAAAGAGTGTGACACACAAAAGTCTGCACTGAAATGTTTTATTTTGAAAAAGCAGGGTAAAGGACTACTAACTAAGATTTGTTATTGTTATTATTCATAATAATGAACGATAAACTACCATTCAGTGAAATTTAAACATGGGTATTTTATATTAATTTTCTATCATTTATCAAATAAGGACAAGTGAACAAATATTATCATCAAAATGTATCTGAACTACTCATTTTTCAAAGCAATCTGTTTTTGCTATATTATAATGGCTGTTATAATGCTGTGTTATTATAGCAGATGCATTAATTCATTCATTAATTCTAAACACTAAGTGTTGAAGCTGTGTTAGAAAGAGCAAAATATGTTGAGCTGCTTGACATTCATTAAATTTTAAATCTACTTCTGATACGTTTCAATAAAACGGGATAAGTGCCAATCACACTTTACCAGACTGAAAGGAGAGCAAAGATAACAAGAAACAAAATAAATAAATAAACAGTTTTTTAGAAAAAAGCAAACCCAAGTGACTGAGAGAAAATGGAAAGAAAAAGAGCAGTTTTGTAACATGGATCTGTTTAGAGTAGCTACATCAGAACCTTGGATGAATTCAATTTAATTAATTAATTAAGTATTTTTAATGGAATGAAAAAAATACTTTTCAACTGCCCCCTTTATGTATTGCTCTCCCAGTATCTACTGTAAAGTGTTTAGTGTTAATTAATGAGTCATATTTATCCATGTTAACATGTTTTGCTCTCTTTGTGTTGTCAGTGCTCCTATCCTGTGTGGGAGGACTTCAGTGCCAAGGCCACCAAGCTGCATTCCCAGCTCCGGTAAGCTCCTCAGACAACACAACAACAAATACATAAACAGTCTTTGGAATTAAATATTAAGCAAAAATACCAGAGAATACTTAACGCTACTCTGGATGAAAGAAGTTTGGGGAAAAAAAGACTTCAGACACTCCAGGAGAAAATATACAGATGAACGTTTTTATCCGATGAAACATAATGATTTAAAGATTCTCATTGATTCTTTCATTTCCATAGAATCTTATTTTTGCCTTCAGTAAATCAAGGAGTTGCTGCTCTTTAAACTCTATGAACAACATTGAAGCAAGTGGTGATGCGCATTTCATTTTCTGTCCACCTAGAACAACTGTTCTGGCTGCTGTGGCCTTCCTCGATGCCTTTCAGAAGGTGGCAGACATGGCTACCAACACCCGAGGTAGGACGACTGCAAGTGTGTGTGTGTGTGTGTGTGTGTGTGTGTGTGTGTGTGTGTGTGTGTGTGTGTGTGTGTGTGTGTGTGTGTGTGTGTGTGTGTGTGTGTGTGTGTGTGTGTGTGTGTGTTAGGAAAGGAACCAGGCTCAGCAAACCATAAGCTGTATGCATGTATGTGTCCCTTTGCCTATGCTATGTCTTGCGTTGTTGCTGTCCTGAAGTGCCTTCCACATTGCAGCTCCATTAGGAGTATTATCATGTTGCTGAGATATTATCAACCAGTCTGCTAAAGTCTCCTTTTACTGATGAAAGTGTTTCCAGCAGCCTGGAGGTACACTTTGTCCCAGACTTCAAAGCAGTTGCCCTGCACTGTTTACAGAGACAGAACAATGACGGAAGTATCTCACAGAGGTCCAGAAGAGCTATTTTAGTCACAGCATATGTTTTGTTTGACCTGCCCATGCAATACAAAGGTGAGATCTAGGAGACAATTGTTTGATTATGTTGCAAACCAGAAAGGTTTTCTCAGGTTTTTCTTTCCATCGGAGATTTATTGTTGTTGTCAAGGCAGAAAAGACTAATATTCACAACGATACTTACATATTTTCAGACTTTTTTGAAACATGGAACTACATTTAGTCTCCAGTCCCCTCTGGGCAAATTGCAAGTAAAGATTTTGAGTTGTTGGTCCCCTGAGAAAGTTCCTGCCATGGAAGTGTCTTCTAAAATGTGGTGCCACCACAAGCCTGCAGAATAGTTACAGCCCTCATTAGCACCTGTGCTCCAAGTCTGTGGCACTCTGACTGAAGGGATGAAGAACATTCTTCCAAAAGATATTTGCTCATTCGGCATATATTATATTTTATATATTTGGCATTTTGATGGTGGTCACAAAGAAATCACTTTGATCAGTGTTGTAAGTGTAAAATGTAACAACAGCCCAGTATCAAGTATCAGCATTAGTAAACCAACATAGTTGAGTTATGCATGATCAAAATGAGATGCTGGAACATGAGGTGTGGAAAACAAACCAAAATGACAGACCTTACTGGTAGAGCAGTAAGTTGTTGTTGTTGTTTTTTTTTGCCTTAAATTACACAATTTACTGAAGTAAGAGGTGAAAAAAAAAATAAAAAAAATAAAAAGGATACGCAAATGAGCTCGGTGTGTAGAATGAGCTACTAGCTCTTGCAATTGTTCAGACACAGCCCCTTTATTCATGGAGCTACAATACTGGAGGGTGGAAAGTTTCACATAGATCTAGAAGAACACTCATTTGAAGTCAGGACAGCTCAGACTTTCAGTGAGTGCTTACGGCTGCAAATGTTTGTCAGGCTCTGTGATCAGATTGATGTGTTTACAGTCTCAGTGTTGGACTCACTGACACTGATGGAGCAGCTAACTGATCGCTTGGGATGAAAAATGCATCATATTAATACTCTTATAATTGTAATATTTAAATTTTGTACTGACATGAGTTTCTTGTGAGTGAAGGTTTTCCTGTATATACTGAGGTAATCTTTCATATGAGATTTGAACTGGCATAACAGTGGCACAGCTTGTGTCTGGTGTTGAGGATATTCATACATTATTAATCTGATATTCAGACTGATGGAGCCTCTGTGCTCTTAATGTGTGCAGCAGGAAAACAGCAGGACTTTCATACTGTGTGTGTGTGTGTGTGTGTGTGTGTGTGTGTGTGTGTGTGTGTGTGTGTGTGTGTGTGTGTGTGTGTGTGTGTGTGTGTGTGTGTGTGTGTGTGTGTGTGTGTGTGTGTGTGTGAGAGAGAGAGAGAAAGAGGCTGATGTTTTGAGTTACAGCTAATTTAATAATTTTGCCTGTAAAATGATCTCCGGGTTAGCATTATGTTTGCCGATTGGAACTGAAAGTTATGTGGTAAAAGCTGCTGAATTTACAAAGACACGTGTTGAGTGTTTACTATAAACTTGCAGCAAGTTAATTCCTTTCTGAACACTGAAATATTAATAATTTAGCTGTCATGACATTGTGGTAACATGTTTTCTTTCCATTTGTTTCCATTGTTTGTAACTGGAAAATATAGCTGTGCTCTATGGATTGCTTTTTTATGTTTTTGGCTTGACACTCTTCAAATACTTGATATTCTATGCATAGGTCTAAAGCTTGGCACCAGTTTTAATAGATCGTGGGTTGAGAGCTGAGAAGGTCACACAAACACTGAAGGCCATGCGAATACTACAGTACCACTGAGGGAAGAGACGTAAACGAGGAGGACGACGTCTGTGATATTGAGAATTTCTCTTCTTCTTGTGACCTATTAGGTGCAGCTGCCAGACAGTGTAGGCCTGGGTGATGATGTTGTGTGTGTGTGTGTGTGTGTGTGTGTGTGTGTGTGTGTGTGTGTGTGTGTGTGTGTGTGTGTGTGTGTGTGTGTGTGTGTGTGTGTGTGTGTGTGTGTGTGTGTGTGTGTGTGTGCGCCCCAGGTGGGCTCCTATAGCAGAGGATACAGGAAGGGGCTCGTGCTGCTTTTACAGGCCAGACAGGACGTTTTGTCAGCTCACACATGCTGCTCCCACCGCCACACACAGGCACGGAGGCAAAAATACAACATAGATGATGCTGTCACGAAGATGCAGACTTGTTCATCAGAGGCTCTTTGTACTTTCTGTACTGATGAGTCAGTCCAGTTGGAGTCCATTTGTCACATTGCTCTATAACTGCGTCTGTTTCTCAGTGTGTGATGTTCCCTAATAGATTTGTTAAATGGATGGCGGCAGGGGACGGGACCAATAATGATGCTCTCTGTCTTCCTGCCATTCGTTATATCAATGTGCTACTTATTACAGCGTGTGTGAATCTAGCCCAAAGGGTACTGATGATCCTGTTCTCCGCTCTTGTACCGTCAGTGTCGTTTGTGAGCCTGCATTGGCGATGTTTCCATTTGGCTGTCAAACTAATTTGATGTGAACTGACAAACTGCGAAACGTCTTCATGAGCTTGGTGCAAATGAAAAGACAGGCTTCCGTTACTAATGGAGTATTTCTGCAAGCCATGGCGACTATAATTTTACAGTCTAAAGGAACTGCATAAACCCACTAATGACATTGATAATGAATCGGGTAGAATATGTTTAGTCTGTGTTTTGTTGCATATTTGATCAACTCAATTCCACTTGAATGTGTGCCATGTTTGGGGACATTTTGTCAGATTCTAAGACACCCTCCAGGTTTTTCTTTTTAGTATTGCAAGCATTGTGGGAGGATAACGTCAGTCGGGCTATTACTTTGATGTTTTACTAATAGATGGATTTACTACTGATGTATATGGTCCCCTGAGAATGAATCTGACTCCTTTTGGTCTTCCCCAACATTTCCTGTAGTTCCACAACAAAGCTGACATCTGTAGTTTTGATTGTTTTTAAAAATATTGGTTGAATGAAATGTGTGCACACATAGATGCTTCCCCTAGTATTCATTTTAAGTTTTTTTTTTGGTTGTTTTAAATTTGTTTTTATCTACGACCATCATCAGCTACAAAGGTAATGGTTTGCAACCAAAATACAAGAAAAACTGAGGACGTGTTCATCCGTCTTGTGTTCAGTGGTTTCACAAATGTTGTTAGCATGCTAATCTAAGTTGGTGCCCATGGTAAACACTACCTGCAAAATATCAGCATGCCAGCAATGTTACAGGCTACATGCTGACATTAGCATTTAGCTCAAAACACTGCTTTGCACAGCACAGCCTCAGTAAGCCAATAGCATGGCTGCAGACATTAAACACTGTGGACAACAGGTTTCTGCAATTTGCAAACACTGTCTCTTTCTTTTTAACTTTCTTCCCAGGGGTCAGATGAAGATGTGTATAGAAAAATGTAGGGAATAGAGGACAGATAATCCTTAATATGGTGTTTTAAGTGGTTACTGGAACGATAACATGGTAGAAATAACTCCAATATGTAGTGCATGACCTACGGCGTAAGGTGACTAATACAAGAAGAACTACAAAAGTGCAACTAGTGGATTAGTCATGTCTGGATCATGGCCGGGCCATGTTTTCTCCTGGGTCCCTGAGGTTTAGCCGTCACATTCAGTTTTCCTCTCGAGCTGATAAAGCTAAGGGAAGAGAACGTAGAGGGGGACAGAGACAGTTTTTTCTTGAGTTTGTGATGGTGTGTGTGTGTAAGAGAGAGATTTAGCAAGTGGGTGAAATCCAGCAGTAGGAAGTGCACCAGTGTTTGTGAATTCCCTGGTGTGGGTGACTGTGAGTGCACTTTCAGATGTATTTTCCACTCCCATCTTCTAGCCCAAACATTCACCGACTTTCCCCAGGGCAAACTGTGTGCTCTACACGTGTGTGTGTGTGTGTGTGTGTGTGTGTGTGTGTGTGTGTGTGTGTGTGTGTGTGTGTGTGTGTGTGTGTGTGTGTGTGTGTGTGTGTGTGTGTGTGTTAGTGCGACAGAATAACAAAGTGAAATGGAAGCACATTAACGAACACACAACACACCCCTGATGTGGTCAAGGTCCTGAGTGTGTGTGGTGTGTTTTCCATCTTTAATATCCTGTCCATTTGGCACTGTTTAACAAATTCTCTTCAGCCCCATTTGAAGCTTTCTAAAATATGTCATTTTTTTGTTTCTTCCCTTTGAGCTGGGAATTGGTTCAGATATTTCAAATAAAAAGCCGAAACCTGCTCAGAAGAGTGGAGGTCAAAATTCAGCAGCTTTTATAATAGTGGTTTTAAGCCGCTGTGGTTTATTGGCTTTATATTGACCTTTTTGGTGGAGCGTTAGACCACAGAGTTGGTTTTATCTTTCTGTTCAGATGGTCTTAGTCATATGAATCTGAACATAGACACATTTTAGCTTTAGTTTGAGTTTGTTTGACCATTAGAAACACAGCAGTGAGAGTGGTATCTTGTTATTTGAGTGTTTTTTCTTAATTCTCTAACCAACCTCACAACTTTGTTTGACCCAACTGTGACCCAACTGTGGTGCAACCAGAGGAAGCACAGATTACATGCTATTATCTATCCATCTAGCCTATGTGCCCACTTTATCATGACCAGAGTCACAGGGGGCCTGGAGCCTATTCCAGCTGACTGTGGGTGAAGGTGGAGTTACACCCTTTGTGGAACAGCCACGAAGGAGCAGGGAGAATATGCGACATGTAGAAATAACTTTCTCCCACTACTCTTCACTCTGGCTGAAAATGCCTTAACACATGTCTTAGATCAGGCCTGTATTGTAAAAATAAAAAGAAGAGAAACCATCATTAGAATCAGGTTTATTATCAATAAAATCACATGTAAAGTTGTTGTTTTGCTGCACAGTGGTTGTGCTCTTTGCATTTTTTTGCTGATTATATCTGCCGGTTTCTTCCTCTCCAGTTATATAAGGGTGCCATCGCCCAGATGCAGAGCTGATACCACATGACATTGATGTGTAATCTACTGAATATTTGGCTACATTATTCTATTCTTGTGTATGTTAATGTATCCTTGAAGTTTACACATTGTGGCTGTGCACACAATACTTAATTTATCTCATCAGAGGCAACTTGTTTAACTTTTGTTCCTGTCTCTGTCTTTCTGTAGTTTTTGTTATAGTGTGTATATATAAGCTGCTTATATTTGTCTTTTTTTTAAAGGGAATTTTCATTCACTGACACGTGGCTGTAAATGAGGCTGCATGATGTCATTTCTTAAATCATTAAAAGGCTTTGTTGTTGTGCCCTTCATCTCATGTGTGCTTTAGATCGCAGGTGTTATAGGTATCAAATATAAATTAAAGTGAATGTTGGTAGGAGGTAATTGGTAGTTTTTTCAAAATAAAACAGAAATCACTCTGAGCATCATTGTGAATACAAAGTTGTCTTTCTAGCTCAATACAAATGTCCTCAATTTACTTTTACTGACATAACTGATGCATTTAGGTTGTGTTTTGCATGTATGAACAGACTTGTCAGAAAGACATGTATCAAGCTGATACCCTGAAAAATACAATATTTAAACAAAAAGAACAGATTTGGCTTTAAATACATAAGATTGAGATTGCCATACATTGTTCTGAGAAACATTTCAAATCATAATTATTATTGGCAGACAGAGATGCACATTGATGGGTTTCAGTTATACCTTTGTGATATTTTTTTCTGAATGAAGAAGAACAATTGTTCCATAACTCTTTTCTGTAACTACAACTTTCACTGTTTTACGAGTCAACTCCTGTGTCTTTATTCCTGTAATGATGATGATGATGATATTGACGTTGATGCATCTCTTTACCTGCGCAGTCCCCTCTCCTTTGTCTCTACACTCTCTCTACAGCAGCAGCAGTAAAACCTGGGTCAATCCCAGGACCCTCACTATGCACACTTGGCACACCGCACAGCAATAAAATGCCCTGTTGGGTGCTTGCTTCGTGTGTGTGTGTGTGTGTGTGTGTGTGTGTGTGTGTGTGTGTGTGTGTGTGTGTGTGTGTGTGTGTGTGTGTGTGTGTGTGTGTGTGTGTGTGTGTGTGTGTGTGTGTGTGTGTGTGTGTGTGTGTGTGTGTGTGTGTGTGTAACAGGGAGAGAGAGATGATGAGGATGATGATCTGATGGTACAGAATTCCTGGTAGTTTTATTGCCAGGCTGTCTGCCTGCAACCAAATAAAAGGATTCATAATGAAAATCGTTAATCTTATTAACACACACACACACACACACACACACACACACACACACACACACACACACACACACACACACACACACACACACACACACACACACACACACACACACACACACACACACACACACACACACACACACACACTCATTTGTGCATGCACTCATGCATGTAGACAGAAAGCTGAATTCACCCTTTTTTCTTCGATTTCTATAGTAGCAGGTAACAAAACAAAGATATGTTGTGTGTATGTTTTCTAACACAGGCATTGATTATGTTTTGAATATGGTTTTGCAGCTGATCACAGCATGTGCAAAAGGGTATGCACACAACAAAAGAAAAAGGCATTTACACATAATATTCACTCTTCAGTGGCTGTGAAGTATCGGCACCCTTTAAACCTCTGACATTTTATCTTTTAACACATCAACTGTATTCATAAAAATAAGACGAGGCTGCAGTTTTGAAGCTGAGGTTGTAGGGACCCCGAGGCAGACAGGGTAAAACAACTTGCATTTTCAGGTTGTCCTCTGGACACTTGGTAAATCCAGTGAAACTTCCTTAAAATCAGAGGACACGAGTAACTCTTGAGGTAGAAGAAAATGTATATTAAAGTCATGTAGTTAAGATAAATAGCAGAGAAAGATATATATATATATATATATATATATATATATAGAGAGAGAGAGAGAGAGAGAGAGAGAGAGAGAGAGAGAGACCGACAGTGACTAAAATAAAGACTTGATTCTCGTTCCCTGATGCAACCTGATAGTGAGAAGCAGCGTGATGTCTGTCAGATCTCCATTCAGTGACTGCAGTCATCTTCTCAAAATAGACCTACGTAGATTCGATGACTGCACAAACATTGTGTGATTGACTCTGTTGGCTCTCAGTTACATTTTTAGATGTCCAGAGCGATGGTATAAAAATATCATTGTGCGTAAGGAAGTCCAGGAGTGACAAACTGGATGGGGTTCAGTGACATTACTCCACAAGTTGATCGTTTTCTGGCTGATGATGCCAAACACTGGCACACTCTCATGCTTTTTTCTATTACACTCTACTCACCTAATGAGGGGAACTGATATCAGACTGTATATGAAACGAGTAAGAGGGATTGTTTTTCTCCTAAACAAGATCAGTGGAAATAAAGCTAAGGTGTATCTCAACTGCAGATGGAGAGAAGAAAAAAAGCTGGAAAACTAATTTCCAACATGTTTATCTTCTTCAGCAAAGCCAGAGGAAGGGAGCTGGAGGGCAGGAAGCAATGAAGTTTATGGGAAATGTGGTCTTGATTTTGAGAAGCACTACCACTAATAATACCACCGGTGTGACATAGAGGCTGCCAGTGTTTCTGGCTGTGGTCTTACAGTCATTTTACTAAGGTAGGAATTTCAGTTTGAGAACACTTTATTGGTGTTTAAAACTGCTACACACAGCACATTTAAAACTTGACAAAAAGAGGACGATCACATTGATTTGCTGTAAACAAAGAATCTCAGAATCAACGCACAGTGATGCTCTGTGGAGAAAATATAACTACTGTGTTTAAATGGAAATGAAATGATACAGACCAACAGTTGAAGATTGTTCCAGACCTCCGACGAATGGAACGCCGACTGTGTGAGAAGACAGAGACATCCACGAGAGAGCATTGAGTGGAGCAAGCAATAAAGACAGGGAGAGGACAGAGGACTGTTGTGGGGAAATGTGAGGAAATATTTAACAACAGGCCTGTGCTGTCACTGTGGATACGAACATCAGCTAAGACAGCGGCTGCCAACCTTTTCTATAGATGTACGGCCACAGCACTTTAAGATTAACTCATGTAACCTTAAATTAACATCATCCTTTATCTTCCAATGTCGAATATTATCATAAACGGCATAAAAGTCATTCGTTTAATAAAATTATCATGCAATTAGAATTTCTCATCCATTACTTCATATCTACTATATATGCATTATTTTCAAATGGCAACCAGAAGTGACGTCACCCGTTGGTTTGTGAGCAACCGTTATGAAACCTCGGGTTCAGATTTTGGCCGACGCCATCTTGTTGTTCGGAGCGGTTTGGAACAAGAAGTGACTATGTTTGGACGAGCTGGGGGGCGAGTGAGCGGTGGATCGGACTCCATCTGATTGGAAACACTACAATACTACCTTCCGCCCACCGATAGCCGTAACCTGACTGCACCACAGGCCTGTCAATCAAACAGAAACACGGCTTTTTGAAGCTTTTTTTTTTATAATTAATGACGGGATCATTTTCAGATGGTCGGCCAGAAAACTAATAAAAAGGAGTGACAAAACCGAAATAACTCGTGGAAAAAATGTATTGACGTAAAATGTTATGAGACTGGAAGTCTATGGAGCCACCTTTAGTGGTACTTGGTGGTATTTGGTGGTTCTTCATCGCACTCCGTTTTCAGACCTTTTATATAAAGTCTAAGATTATTTTTTGGTAACTATTTAAACCGTTAGATCAGTTCTAACCAGTTCCCCATTACTTTTGTCTGACTGTCAGCTGACATTTTGTTGCAGAGGGCATATAAATAAATATAAATAAATAAATAAATAAATGAATACAAATTACACTCATCTTTTCCATCTGTATCCTCAAACTGCTGTGATGACTGAATTTCCCCGCTGTGGAATTAAAAAAGTCTGATCTTATCGCTTAACTTAAAAAAGACAACACAAATAATAACTAAGCACAATGGGAGTAACACTATTTGCTGCTTGTCTGTGCTTCAAAGCTCGTCTGCTAAGTGTGCATGCATGAGTGTGGGGTTCGGTCACTGTAATAAAAGTATTCAACACGTCCTCATTAACTAGCTGGCTGCCTGGCAGGGCTCTCCGTGCTCGCTGCACTGATGACTCCCCGGGTGGGAGGAAGAGAGGTTATACGCAGATGTGAGGCCACTTCACTTAATACAGCTACACATAAACACAAACAGCTCACGCAAACACACACACATGCAACTCAGCAAGAGTGGTTTCCCTTATTCAGCTCGCAGCATAGCACCCCCTTTGAGGACCACCTGCTAGTTAATACCACAGCTCTCTCTCTCACACACACACACACACACACACACACACACACACACACACACACACACACACACACACACACACACACACACACACACACACACACACACACACACACACACACACACACACACACACACACACACACACACACACACACACACACACACACACACACACACACACACAGACAGACACTCCCCCCCCCACACACACACACACACTTACCCCTACACATGCAATTCTAACATGCATGCATATTAGCTCACTGGCATGTGTGTGTAAACATGTAGGCACTGTGCAGAGCATGTCAAGTAATTGTGACCACACACGCATCTCCACACATGTATGGTTCAGCCTGCCGAAACGACACGCAATGGAAACAATACTGTCGGCTGCTGCTCTACAAAATGCATGTGTAAGCTCTTTATTGAATTACAGTTGTTTGATATTTGTGAGTTCATATCTCCTGTTTGTGATGCTTCTGTGTCTCCCCATTTCCTCTCCGACTCTGACGTGGATCTACCATCCCCTCAGCCAATCACAAACAAGTGGGATCACATTTACGAGCAGGGTTGCCAGGCAACAAGGAGAGAGAGAGAGAGCGAGAGTGTGAGAAAGAGAGGGAAGTCGTGGCAGAGAAAAAATAGCCGTGTTGTTGCCAAGAGGAGAGGAGAAATCGGAGCAAGATGGCTTAATTGCCTTTTACAGATAGCATGCCATTCACGGTCAACTGGACACAACACTTGATCTGATAGTTGACCATGCAACCAAAGTGACTGAAGTGGGCTTTTGTGCGATACATAACTGGGTTATCATGATTAGTCATGGAGGGAAGGGACCCGGTGGTATTCAGTTACCACAGGGTCAGTGACCTTGACCCTGTGGTAACTGAATACATTATGATATATAATCACAATTTAATTGTCTCTCTTTCTCCAGGTTTTTCTCTCTGGTGTCCAATTGTAGTCAGAAAATCAAATAACAGAAAACAGTTTAGCTAAGTTTTTTCAGAAATGTTGGTGCCTGGAGCAGCTCACCGCAGTGCTGCTGTTGAAATCCACTTTTCTTTCCGTCTAGAAGCACCTGCAGGGATTACAATTTGAAATTCAGTTACTGAAATACTGTCAGAAATCCCATTAATGCTTTGTTCCTTTAACATTTTATCTTATCAGTTTGTTTTCTGAAGTGCTGCGTCGGGCTGAGAAATAATTATTTTCATTATGGATTAATTTAGAAATTATTTTCTCAGGTAATTAATTCATTATTTGTTTTATATGATATATACTGTATATAATGTCATACAAATGTCCATTAAAATTTCCCACAGACCATGATGACCTATTTTACTTTACAATAGTCAACCAACATTTCAAAACACAAATATTTTCAGTTAGTGAATTTAACAATTAGTTTGTTATTCTCCATTTTCCAGTAATCTGTCCAAGACTGCTGATCAGACATGAACATTTTACAGGAAAACACTGCAGTCTGTCAAGTTATTAAGTGTGATGAAAGTTCTCTGTTTGGGTAATTGATTCACTTTTCAAACGCATGTCTTCCATAACCTGGTTGCTTGTAAAAATCGGTACAAACTTCTGTTTCTCTTTTTAGTGACAATTTCATGTCCCCAGATTGTAATGAGGAACTTAATGAATACACTGTTAAAACTGGGGCGTGAGTTGTAATCACCTTTCTTTCTTTCTTTCTTTCTTTCTTTCTTTCTTTCTTTCTTTCTTTCTTTCTTTCTTTCTTTCTTTCTTTCTTTCTTTCTTTCTTTCTTTCTTTCTTTCTTTCTTTCTTTCTTTCTTTCTTTCTTTCCCACCCTCTCTCCTCCCTCTGTAAGTAGGCCATGGCTGAGAGGCCTGTTGTTTTAGAGTGCTACAAAACAACATTATTGTCTTTAATTAAGCCTCAGCCTCTGTGTGCATCTATCTCCCTCCTTCCACCCCCCATTCCTTTTATTTCCCTCCTTCTCACTCAATCCAAACACTGCTGTCCTCTTCCCTCCTCTCTCTTTTTTTTTTTTCTTCCTCTGAGCTCTCTTACTTCCCAAAACGTTTCTCCCATCAAATCCCGTCTCCCACAATTCCTGTTCCTCCTTTGGCCTTTCCTTTCCCTCCATCCCTCTTTCTGTCTCTGGCAGCTCTCTTTGGACATTTCCTGATGTCACAGTGCACTATTGTCCCACAGGTCAACAGCACAAGACACACACACACACACACACACACACACACACACACACACACACACACACACACACACACACACACACACACACACACACACACACACACACACACACACACACACACACACACACACACACACACACACACCATGCAGTGCACTCCCTCAGTAAGCATGGGAAGCTGAGCTCAGTCAGTCTTGCTGCTCCGAAGCCAATATTCTGTTTAATCAGACAAGAAACTGGCTGAGGACTGGAACGCTTGTGAGAAAGAGTGCCTGTGCTTGTTTCTGGGGGTATTCAAATATTAATTAAATATTTTCTGAAAAGTCAAGTTTTGTCATCTAAGATTCAGTAACTAACGGAGTTTGTCAAAATATTGCAGCAACACTTTACAGCATGTATGAGGGAGAACGTCATATATTAGTATGTGTGCATGTGCGTGCTCAGAGTCAGTGAGAGTTAGGTGTTAATCCGCAGCATTAACAGCCATCAGCCAGGCGTGATAACTAGTGTGGCTGCTGCTGGCTCAGCTGTACACACACACACACACACACACACACACACACACACACACACACACACACACACACACACACACACACACACACACACACACACACACACACACACACACACACACACACACACACACACACTTTTACTGCTATCCATCTGAGGACCCTCCATTGCCTACATTAGATGACATCATATTGAAAATCCTGATGTAATGATCTCACCTCAGCCCTCTAACCTGAAGGAAATTCTCCATTATTTGAACATCATGAATGCTCTTTTGGCTGATGCTATTTTGGTGAAGTATTGAGGTTTTTCAAATGCCCATTTCTTTTATCGATAATATTATGAGTCTGTTTGTCTGTAACATAACCCCTCCTGCTTTCATCATGTGAAGTACAGTATGCGTTTGTATCCGGCTGTCATGATGCACACAGAGTCTGAGTGCAGCTCGCTGTATGTATGTGCTCCTTGTCCATTCACTTTTTCGCCAACCCTACATCCCAGTCTCCTACTGGGTTTGTTGCCATGGCAACAGTGGCACACACACACACACACACACACACACACACACACACACACACACACACACACACACACACACACACACACACACACACACACACACACACACACACAGAGAGGTGCCAGGGTTATGTCTTGGAGGACTCTTTGTCTTACCCCTCATTTATCCACACACTTTCATTACAAAGAGTATTATTTTTGTATAGAAAGATGATGGAACATCATTTGTGACCTTTGAATCAAAAATGTGTCAAAACATCTCAATAGTGGCGTTGTGGGTATATAGTGGCTGATTTGGTGCGTGTTACAGGCTGTAAATGATGTTACTCAAAGAGTCACGACCCACCCTTCTCTCATCGTGCTCATTTTTGCTTGTTCTCCGTAACGTCTTTTTCTGTGAGGGTCAGGAGTGTGCACAGCAGCGGATGAGCATTCATGATGATCAGACTACATTACCCACAATGCTATATTTAGACCACTGCAGTGTGTGACTCAGCACAGACAAGCTTAAGTCTGGTCTGACGCCACAGCTCTGACTGGTAATGCTGCAACACTAAAGGTACAATTATATACACATTTAATTCACATTATCGTTTTGAGAAAACTGGGTTGCAAAAGCAGCACCATGGCAACCAAATCTATATGATCCAATGTTACAACACATTTGTCTCAGAGGGCATTACAGTCAGCACATACGACACTCTCCGTCCTTCGACCCTTGATTCATGTGCTTCGATCTAATACAACAACATATATTAAAGATAACAAAGTATTGTTAAGAATTATACTTGCTGTAATCAACTAGCATTTAGTTAGTTGATGTTTATGTAAATCATGTGTGTGTGTTTTAGTGACATGGAGGGATGCATTAGTCTAAGATGAAACAGCCATTATAATTACAAGAAGGGTTCATATCCATTTATTTGCATGCGTGCGTGTCTATGATCCCCTTTCTGCCATTCTGACACACAAAGACACACACAGGCCACTTCTGTTGCACTGAAGCAGCTCATTTGATGCATCCATGCAGATGGCATGCTGCATGTACCATCTGTAGGATGCAGAGTTACCACGTTGTGCATGTTAAGATGTGAATGTTATTCAGGCTGAGTGAGAATGTGTGTTCATACTGTACACGAACATATGCGAAGGTGTGCTTCATGAGGTGTTGCATGGGGACACGCGTGTAGCCGTGTGTAATCGTGGAATGAAGCAGATGGGCAGTGGATTCCAAACATTTTCCCGCTCATGTATGTTAGTCATGTTTTCAAGCCTTGGTATGTGCTCTATATGCAAATCAGAGTGTAAGGAAGGCCTTTGTGTGACATGTGAGTGAGACAATAACTCTATTAATTGCTCCTATCTATAATTATAGTTTAAGAACGACTAGTTGACTTCCCACACAGAAAGTATTCTTGCAGGACACTGATCATGTATGACCTGCAGGGTTGATTTCTCGACCTGGATTTCTTGCTATGTGCTTAATAAATAATACTAATAATAAAGCACCACCTGACAAGAACACATGGCAGTAGGTCAAATCTTAAACTTGACAGACTTTAAGTGTTACACCATGGAGGGAACTCTTCAACTTCTGTGAATTTCAAAATAACGTTTGCATCTTTCTTTTGATTAATACGTTTCGTAGTTCCGGCTGCTGGCTCAAGCTACTGTACATGTCTGGAAACTTTAGGTGGAAAAAAACTGTAAAGAGAACAAGCCCGATTATTTCACCCTTCTTTGTAAAAAGTTTCTGTTGCTTTGAGGGAAAAAGCTAAACTCTGGATTAGATTGCATGACTCATTAGACATCGTATTTACCAATAAATGGATACAAATATCTAACATGTTCTTCAGGTCTGTGTGGGGGTCTCCAGTATCTGTTCTTTAAGTAAGAATATTTAATCAACTGCAAAGTGAGAAAACTTCCCAGCAGCTACAATCGTTCAGCTGACCATCTCAACACATGATACCGGAGAATACACACACACACACACACACACACACACACCAACGGTGTGACAAAAATATGTTACTGAGATAAACTTTCACTTGAACTTAATTCAGAGAGGCTTTCTAAGTATTTGCCGGAGCAGTGAGAGCTCTTTCAGATCATGTGTCATGTAGCCTTGAGAGGTTAGGAAGTGCAAACAGCTCAGAAAACCAGCCACTCAACAGCCGGCAGCACCTCATCAAAAAGCTGCTTTGTTTCAACTGTTTGGCTTTCTTACCAGATTACCATCAATGAACAAGTAGGTTTTCATCTTTTTCAGTGCAATAGCAAGTACTGTATGACATCAATCTGAAACTCAAACTTCAACATACATATACTATATTGATGTCAGATCAATATCAGGTTGTTAAGATGCACAAATGTGGTTTCAATTGATTTCCCTTTGCATTGATTCTAGTTCAGTGTCAGGTTGCTGTATCAGAATACAGTGAATATGAAACAGTAGTGCTGCATGATAATGTAGTGATATTGGTTTTCCATATCAGGACAGGATGTTTTAAATGCATGAATGAGGTCATCAACTCTGGAGCTGGAAGGGGTTCAGGTATTTGTTCAAGGACGCATTAACAGGATGGGTGTCTGCGCACAACCCTGATCCTGACCAGTCTTTCTTCACAATATGATTCTGTAGGGCAGGTTCTAATGCACGTCATGTTAAGGATATCCTTATTGCACTCCGTGGATTAACACACAGCTCCCACGTGCAAAATTTGGAGCTTTGAGTATTACAAAATAAAGTAGATAAGATGTTATAGTCAAACATAATTAAATAATACAGGTAGTCAAATGTTTAAAATGGAGTCAAACAGACATATAAATCAGATTACCTTTACTTTAAACCCCAATTGGTTTGTCGTAAAAATGTTTTTTAACTATTTATCTCACACTTACTATTTTTTGATTTTGACATACACTGATACAGACTGATCATCTATGAATTTACCATCATTTTCAGTTTAAGATAATTGCATTGGCAACTACTGTAGCTTAAACCTGCAGTGCAGAACTTGTGTCTCCGCCTTCTGTCGGTGATAGTAATTACACAAACACTGTTGAAACATGCTAACGTCATAGGCTTGGCCAAAGCCTACCACGTTGCCACTGTGGTTGTAAATAAAATGGTGGACAAATTGTTTGTAGTGCCACATCACCCGTGAAATTGTAATATTTTCAACTTGCACAGACGTCTTTGAATTGACTTTGTATGTAATCTCTCCACGGGAATAATTTGCTTTGCGTTTGATCTGAGCACACCGTTCGACTAGAACAGTTGCTAAAGTATTATTGCATGCTAACCAAATAGTCAGCTAGTTAACTAAAATGTTCTTTATTCACATACTCAGTTATATTTGTTGACTTGATCAAATATGTCCGACACTTTTCTCAGTTTACGGACTCCATAGCTCTCTTCTAAACCTGTGGGAGAAAAAAATATGCATACAGTAGTCAACAGTCTTTCTAGCACCACAGAAAGTTTGCATTTTTCGGCATGAAGAAGAAGAAGAAGAACAGGTAAGATCCGATCAGAAATGTTTGCAGCCTATAGATTTCCAATAACTTGCGTTTTCTCTCCTCCTTGTAGACTATAGTAAACAGAGGCAGGGGAAATCCAATGTTAAGCCTATTAAGTCCCACTTACCTCCCACTTTTTTTCCCCTTCCTCTCTTTTTACCTTTTCCACAGTTTTCCTCTGTATGTCAGTGTGAGCTGGCCTGGCATGGTTTCACTTTCTGTGTAGATATTTTTAGCATCAGAAGCTGTCCTTTGGCAGGAACCCCTCATTTCTGAGTAAATATGCCCTGTCTGGTGACCTGAAGTTCAGCCCGGCCTTGGTCTCCAGGGAGCGACTGTGTATCTGTATTTCAGTTTGTATATTCTCGTGTGCCTTTATGTGTGTGTTAGTGAGTATGTGTGTGAGAGAGATTTACAGCCCCTGTAATCAAAGCCAGAGAATGTGCATGCTTTCCCAGGCCCAGCTGACTCCACTCTTAAGCATTACACCGCACTGCCTGTTCAACAGTACCCTGCATCTTAATGGGTCCAAGACTCAGGGCTTTGGGGCACATGTAGACATCTGTGCATGTCTGTTTGGCGACTAAGGAAGTAGTCTGGCAGTGGACTTCCTCTGTGATGTTAAAGAAAGTTCTTTGATGTCAGCTTTGTTTGCCAAGTGGTTTGTGTAATCCTGAAGGAGTGATGTTTTCTTGCAGATCGTGCTGTATTCAGGTGAGATTTTCAGGATCTCAGGGTTTATTAATGAGGCCCAATTTTCAGCTGTCTCTAATTACTTTTAAGTTAAGCTACTGGCTTCGACTTTGAGGATAGGAATGGCTGTTTTATGCAAACCAAAAGTACAATTTATCACAGCACTGTTGCACTGAATTGCACTACATATTTGTTATTATTCTGTCCACCTCCTGTAGATCTATATACTCATTTTCCTGTTTGGGGCTCGTAGTAGAAGTATGTCTTGGCTGCAGACTTTCCTGGAGAGACTGAGTCTGTTTGGTTTTGTTTGATGTCTGTCGTGTTCAGTTTGAATTATCAGTCTAAAAGCTTTGTACTTGGACAAATTTACAGTTTCTGATGATGTGATGGCACCTCTGCTTACTTAACTTAAGTTTTTCCTGCTGGATGCATGCTGTGATATGTCACAGCATATGTCATTTATTTCTGGCATTATTGTAATCAGTATGACATAAAGTATCATCGTTGGCATAAAGTGTGAGAGGCTATTATCAGCCTGTGATGTTCTGTTGGGGAAAAGGTACTTTTACCACAATACAACATATAAATGTTGCTAGTTGTGAGGACTTTTAAAATAGTCATGTAAAGCAAATACAGCATGAAATTTTATAACAATTTAATAAATGTAGAAGGTATCTCATTTACATAGGTCACAAAGTGAAAGCTAAAAATGCTGAATACCATAAAGGGTAATTTGAGTCCTCTGTGGCATTTATAGCAGCTAAATGGCATTAAATAATCCATAATCACCACACAGTTTACAGTATTTAGTTCACACTGCACTACACTGAGAATGAGATAACATACCTGCAAACCTGTATTCAAAGTTTAATATTTATTTCCTAGATTCATTTTAACTATTATTTTTTATTTTTTTATTTGAATCAAGCTTATGACTGGATGTACTGTCAAAAAAGGCGTTGAATTACCTGTGAAGTAGACATTATGGCCTGTTCATTCGATAGATATACCACTGCTCTGCCTCTTCTCCACAACTGAAGTCAATTTATTATGTGACATCAGTAAGAAGTCCTAAATGTTGTACATTCATTGAAAGCAGCAGGTGACCCCAGTAAACAGGACTCTCCTGTGTTTTTATTCCAATTACTGAGTAAAAGTAGATTGAAGAGCTTGTTGTTGTTGTTTTTATTGTGACCGCACCACTTCAAAACAAATGTGTTGATGCCGCGTGACTGGGGGAAGAACTGATCGGCCGTGGAAATCAACCAGACTGGACCAGAACATTGATTGTTCAGGTTCATCACAGCGGACACTCCTCTGGGTCACACTCTCCAGAGTCGCTAAAGACGAGGTCTGATGAGGAGCAGCAGAATTAAACTGCAGCTCGGCTCACTGCAAAATACATAATCAGAATATTATAGATCATACACGATAACAAAAGCAAACTATACATTTTATTTCAACACGGTTGAACAATTTCTGTGCGGACATAATGGAAGATTAAATCTCTTTTGTTAAACCAAGTTTTACAAGATCCTCCAGGTAATATAAACAGAAAAAAATAAATAAAACACATTTTCAATATTGTGAATATTAAAAGAATATAATTTTTAAAAAGTCTTAATTTACATCAATTTAATTGACAGCTGTGTGAATACAGCTCTTGTAAGTTATTCAGCCTTGTGAGTGTCCTTTCAGCTGTCATTGCCTGTCTTAGCTTCCTGTCACCACGTCTCCATGGCAACAGGAGTTGGGGTTGAGGGACATATTTTGACAGGAAGTGACCTCATCATGACCTTCTGGCTGATGTCATGGGTCCAGTGAGGGGGTCAGAAGTCAAAGCTGGCATGTTGTAGTGTGTGTGTGTGTGTGTGTGTGTGTGTGTGTGTGTGTGTGTGTGTGTGTGTGTGTGTGTGTGTGTGTGTGTGTGTGTGTGTGTGTGTGTGTGTGTGTGTGTGACAATTTCTGTCTACTTGAAGAATTTCTGACTGACAGCACATATTGTTCCGGTCCTGTGGAAGTTTGACATATTTTAGTCGATCAAAACAAGTTGGAGCTGGTGTCAGGCTGCAGCTGCTGTAAAAAAATATCCACTTTTACAAATTAAAGGTCAAAACACGTCACAGCTGTTTGCATGAGAGAGATTATATCAGGGTGGTGTAGGAGGTTGTTTCCAGTCTCCTCCAGAAGGAGACTGGAAACCTAGAGGTTAACAAGTGAACAAGAACAAGTGAACTTCAAGGTTAACTTGTTCCTCACAAACTGCTGATGGAGCTCAGCAGATGTAGCAGGTAATTCAAACCCTTGAACTGCTCTATTTAAAACATCCCTGTTGTTTGGACAGAGGTTTGCCTTTGTTTAAGATTAATTGGTTTGTTTCTACCAAAGTGCGTCGCCTTAATTCTTAAAATCTTTTCTCCTGCTGCCTCTGATCTCAGCAAACGGCAGACGGGTAAACACACTCGCCAGGAGCTCATCTAAAATTGATGCACTGGCTGTAAAAACACCCGACTCAATAGTTACAGTCTTGTGAAGCTGAGATATTTATATATTGTGTATATATGTGATTATATCATCTGTAAGTAGTATGTACATTGTCTCAACAGTATCAAGATCCACCACCGTCCACAGCATTCCTTGTATGTGTAAACATAATTTGCCAATAAATCTGATTCTGATACGTTGAACACAGTTCAGGTGAGCTGTGTTCCTTTTCTGGGTTTTTAATCATGGTATTTACTCATTACCAAATGTCACACATGATCTCACCACAGTAAACCTGATGTTACCACTAGTTTTCTCCTCAATAAATGTCCTTCCAAACCACGGCCTCTTGTGGCTTACTGCTTAAGTATAATGTCTCATGCTGTAATGCATTCCTTCAGCATGCGGTATTGGAGGCTTGCTACACAGGATGTACACTGGCACACACATCGCGTGTGCAGCGTAGATGCTGTTGTATCACAGACGGCTTGTTTTGGCCGGGGTGACTGGCTGCCTGGTCGTCTGGAAAGCACAATCTCTGACTTGCTTTCATGGTGAGAGGAATATCTAGGCCTCATGAATAATTCTGCTTTATCTGGCGCTGCTACTACTGCAGTCTCTCTGCCTCTGCCCGTCTTCCCCTCTTTAATCCGTCTCCTCATCACCTCCGTCTCCTCCTCTCTTTGTCTCCTCCTTCCCTGGCTTTCTTTTGGTCTAACTCTCTCCCCTCCTTTTATTGTTGCTGTGTCATCGCAGGGATGCGATGTGTCAGGGGAACAGATGGGCGGTTGCTGCAGACGTCTGTAACCTTGGCAACTGCATCCTCACCTGCCCTGGCATTAACCGTCTCTCCTTGTTATGCCACCCGAAACACAAAAGCACCATCATCCTTGACTCCATGTTCCTCTTCCTCCTTATATCACCGACTGCATAATTTCCATCCTCTATTGTCTTCCTCCTTTAATTCGTTTTCTTTTTCCCGTCAAAATGTGTGTGTGTGTGTGTGTGTGTGTGTGTGTGTGTGTGTGTGTGTGTGTGTGTGTGTGTGTGTGTGTGTGTGTGTGTGTGTGTGTGTGTGGATTGATGTAGTTACACTAAATATCAGTTAACATCCACAAAGGCTTCTTGTTGTTTGTGTCTTCCTTTTTCAGTTCCCTTTGTGCTACATGAGATATTTGTCGTGTTTTTTAATTTTTTTATTTAAACAAAATAGCAGGTGCTTTGAATCAGATACAGCATAACAAACTCTCATTTTTTCAGAGTTAAAGCCTTTTCATTCTGATGGTTGTTTTAGGTACAAAATAGAAGATATGACTTAATTATTGACCTGCTACTCAAGGACATATACAGAGCATCCGGAAAGTATTCACAGCGCTTCACTTTTTCCACATTTTGTTATGTTACAGCCTTATTCCAAAATGGATTAAATTCATTTTTTTCCTCAAAATTCTACACACAATACCCCATAATGACAAAGTGAAAAAAGTTTGTTTCAAATTTTTGCAAATCTATAAAAAAATAAAGAACGCAAATATAACATGTACATAAGTATTCACAGCCTTTGCTTAATTCTTTGTTGAAGCAGCTTTGGCAGCAATTACAGCCTCAAGTCTTTTTGAGTATGATGCTATAAGCTTGGTTCCTATTTTTGGGCAGTTTCTCCCATTCTTCTTTGCAGGACCTCTCAAGCTCCATCAGGTTGGATGGGGAGCGTCGGTGCTCAGCCATTTTCAGATCTAATTGCAGATATACATAGAATCCTTGTTGTGGCCAGTTGGAGTGGCGCATTTCTAAAACTGATGTAACTATAAGACTGATGCCACAATGTTTTCGAAAGAAAGCACAATGTACACACACACACACACACACACACACACACACACACACACACACACACACACACACACACACACACACACACACACACACACACACACACACACACATACAGAGAAAGACATGCATATACATGCAGAATGCACTTATACAAGTAAACATGTTTGTAGGTTTTAACCTGCTGGTCAGCTGGGTCTTCTCTTTTTTGCTGGTTTGCTGGTGTGAGTGTGGATGGTTGTCTGTCTCTCTGTGGACCCTGTGATGGACAGGATACCTGTCTGTAGGGCACCCTGCCTTTTGACCAGTTTCAGCTGTTATAGTTTCCAGCCCCATGTGACCCTCTACAGGATAAAGCATGTAATGGATGCATGTTTGCTTGCATTGCACAGAAAAATGAAAACCGCAGGCTGACAAATCTGTCAGCGAGATCATGGATGATAGTTGCTATGGAGATGCACCGGTGGGAAGGCCAGAGATGCTGGCGAAGAAACAGAGAGAGACAGATGCTATCATGAGGGAGCAGAAGAGGCTCAATGATTTGCCTGTGTATAAGAGCATGTGTGTGTGCAACTGTAACTGTAATCCTAGTGTACCAGTAATTACGCCACCTAATCACATAATTCTTGAATAAAACTGGTAATGGTGATACTTAAAGTAACGACCTCTGAGGTCTCTGTTTCGTTCTCTTGGGTGACACCTGTGGCGTTAAGTGGTAATTGCAGCTTTTTGGCTCCAAACAGTGACATTAGTCAGTCGGACACACTTCACACACAAGTGAGTTGAAGGGAGCCTGTTGCGTTAGCTCTGCCGACCTGTCAGGGGGAAGACACTGTTGAGTGTTCAAAAACGTGCCACTAACTTTGCACCACTTCTGGAAGTGCAAATGCAAGAACTTTATTCGGTGGGCCCACGGGCTCAGTCACGATTGTGTGACCTCACAGGGCGATATAAAATGACCGAAAACACATTTATTTAAATGACAATCTCTTGAGATATAATTTTAAGATATGATGTTGTCTGTTCCTGTTCCCCCGCTCTGAGCACTTGTCCGGTTTCCACGGTGAGTTTGCTGTGTGTGTGTGACTGACTGCAGACTGCTGGATGTGTATGTGGTACTCCTCTCTGTCCTTCAGCCTCTCTGTGTGGTTCAGACTTTTGTTTCCGTAGCAGCAGACAATATGACCTCAGCAACATTCTGATTCTCACCTTAGCAACGAGCCAAGATCTGCACTGTCATGGAAACTGTAACAAACCTGTCAGTTAAGTCAGTTGCTAGGTGACGAGGACGAACAGTGACTTCGCCGTCCACTGGTCGGGCTCACACTTTGACTAAACATGATCAAATCTGTTCTGGGTTTTAAACAGAAAGTGTCCTGAAAGTGATCCCGCTGTTCGCACAAATGTCTGTCAGGGACTGAATGCGTGAGCGAAGACTACTTTTGCATTATCTCATTATCTTTTAAGTGAGCGTATTGTGAGAGAAGGCGTCGTGAGGTAACAGCTCGTCCTGAAAAACTCACCATGAGCCGCCAGGAGCTCCGTCAGTGTCAGCCGTACGCTGTATGGCACCACTGGTTGGCCAAATGCTTTGACTTCCCTTATCCCTTTCAAATTAAAAGCACCCTAGTGTTTCACACTAGCCAGATACTGTACCAGGTTTTGACCCATTGTTGTTAAATATCAGGTGGTATTACTAATAATCCATATAGTGACCATTTGATTGTGACCAAACCAGCTAGGTGATGAGTATTTGCTGTGTTTAATATGAATTATACAGTATTTGTTTTACAGTATAAATTATACTACATCTTTGGAGCTACACGGCTAGTATTCAGTATCTTGTTTGGTTGGGTCTCTGTTACAAACAGTAACATGTACTGTATGTTAACAAGCAGCTTTGCAGCCAGAAAGCAGATCAAAAGCAGGAAAGGTAGAGTGAGTGAAGGGGAGAGGAAGGACAACGTAATGAGGGAGTCCCTCCTTCTCTCTGCAGGACAGCTGACAGAATGAGGGTAGAGAGAAGTGGGATTATCTTTGAACTCTGTTACACTGCAATTAATGGAAAACAAACAAACAGAAACAACAATACCAAAAAGTACACATAGGTGTATTTTATGTTAAGGTGAAAGGGATTCCTGTAGCCTCTGATCTTTTGCCTCAAACTTAAATTACACAGCCGTTTCCCAGAGGGAGCAGACTTTGAAAACAGGAGCCTGCTGCATACTTTTAAAATGTTCTTTTTGTATCATGCAAAAAAATAAAAAAAAAAAAATCCTCTGTTAATATTTTGGGTGATTATTGTTGTTTGTTTCCATACATTTGACCGAATTCACTTTACTTGTAAGTGTATACCAGTCACCCATTGGCTACATGGAGAATATGGCCTTTTTATAAGAATATATTTTGTGTTGCTTTGAGTAAACCTGATACACTTACACTTACCCACTTACACAGCCAGCAGACACAGAGCAAGATTAGTGTGGCAGCATTTAAGTCTAATATTCAGTTTCCTCTGAATAAAATTGTAATCTTTTGTTGTTAAATGCTGCACTATTTTAAACAGCTAATCACTAACTTTGTCTGTCTGCTCTAAATGCTGAATAAGTAGTTTAAAGTGGCTTCATCAGAGTATTTTCATTGAAAACAGCTGCATGCTGCATCTGGAAACTATGCTGCTAAGAGTCATTATAGTAAACTAAAACAGTAATGATGCTGGCTGAAAGATGATGATGATTCTCTGTGGGTTGGTCATTACTTCCAGACCTTTTGATATTACATGTCGTCATTTGATGTTAAGATAAATATAAGCACCAATCAACTACAGCATCAAAATCCCTGACAGGTGAAGTGAATAACATTGATTGTCTCACCTGTCAAGGCTCAAAATAAATCAGACAGCAAGTGAACAGTCAGTTCTTAACGTTGATGTGTTGGAAGCAGTGATTGACGTTAGTATCTGAGTGACTTGAAGAAGGACCATCTTGTGATAGACGACTGGATCAAAGCACAGCAGGATGCTCTATGGGAAGAAGGCAAGCCAGTAGAGGCAATGTTCTGCTGGGAAACCTTAACTTTGACATGTACCACCCTCCTACACACTGTTGCAGGCAACGTACAACCATTCATGGCGATGGTATTCCCTGATAGCAGAGGCCTCTTTCAGCAGGATGATGCTCCCTGTCACATTGAAACAACCGTTCATGAATGGTTTGAGGAACCACAGAGTTCATGGGATTGACTCGAGGTCTGAATCCAATCGAGCGTCTGTGGATGCTGGAAAAACAAGTCCAGTCCATGGAGGCCCCACCTCACAGTCTCCAGGACTTAAAGGATCTGCTGCTCAGGTCTTTGTGGCTGATACCACAGGACACCTTCAGACGTCTTGTGGAGTCCAAGCCACAACGGACCAGAGCTATTTTAGTAACATAAGAGCGACCCACACAAAATTAGGCAGGTGGTTCAATGTTGTGGCTAACATTGTAGATTATTGCAGCCTTAAGTAACAACAGTCATATATGCATCCATATTTTATATTTTATTTTACTAAATCTACTTTTTATTCTGTCAGTTTTCTTACTTTTTATTCTGTATCTTTTTAACCTATGCTGCTGTAGCAAAACAACTTCCCCTCGCGTATCTATCTATCTATCTATCTATCTATCTATCTATCTATCTATCTATCTATCTATCTATCTATCTATCTATCTATCTATCTATCTATCTATCTGTCTATCTGTCTATCTGTCTACCTGTCTACCTATCTACCTATCTATCTATCTATCTATCTATCTATCTATCTATCTATCTATCTATCTATCTATCTATCTATCTATCTATCTATCTATCTATCTATCTATCTATCTATCTATCTATCTATCTATCTATCTATCGAGTCTGTCTGTCTGTCTGTCCCCCGCCCGTCCGTCCGTCCGTCCAGTCACATAGTTACATCAGATTTCCATGACTATAGCCTGCCGTACTTGGCAACAGCAGCTGTGATGATATATTGATGATGGAAAAAGACTCGTCCCCGTAACGCTCATATTCCTGCACAACTTTATGAATACGAATGCTTTTTAGCAGTTAGAGTGTGACGGCCCACCCTCCTCGTTTCCTGTGCTGCTCAGTCCTGTTTCCTGACTGCAGCCTGGATGGGTCATCAGGGAGAATCAGCTGCACCTGAGAAGTGGGTGAGGCTACATCTAGAAGACCATGCTCTCTCTCTCTCTCTCTCTCTCTGGCTGGGCAGCTCTCCACTTACACCTCCACAATGTTAACCACTGCTCTTTACTTTTGTTTTGCCCTTTATTTGCACACATTTGCACTTTACACTTTACACAACTGATGCCATCACCAAAACAATTTTGAGTATTTAAATTGACATCTTTTTGTGTGCGTGGACTCATTTGTCACAAGCCTGAGCCGAGTTTGTGACATAGTGTAAGACAGTTTCACACCTCTGAGCTCTGCCTTATTCCTTACTGCCTGTGTCCACATTTGTTTTTGTTTGTGTTTTTGTTTTCTTTTTGCCAAATCATTATGAAATCACAGACCCACAGTCTGTGTACAATTAACCCTCATTCACATAACAGCATTAGAATTGCAGCTCTGCGTGAAACATCGTCCAATAAGGCAAACTAAGGTTTGAGCTTTGTTTGGCCTCTTCTGGTTCAAATAAAATGCTGCAACATGATGATTTGCACTGGAGGAAAATTAACGCTGACTTACATGCACACACACACAGTAGCTGTATTCCAGATGTGAGTAGTGTGTGTGTTCTCATCCAGTTGTTGATCTCCTATATAGACTGAGAGATCTGGTAATAACAAACAAACAGGAAGAGAACCATCATAAATGTAGAGATCAAACACACACACACACACACACACACACACACACACACACACACACACACACACACACACACACACACACACACACACACACACACACACACACACACACACACTTGGCTGTAACTCCACTCCCATGGTTCTCACTCCAGCAGTAAGCTCATTAAAATGTGCAAGGCGACCCCTCTCGTCCTCATGCTCTCTCATCTTCCCTCCATCTCTTCCTCTCTCATTTCATTCCCAAATCATCCTTTTCCTTAGAAACCAAATATCACACACTCGCTCTCTTGATGAGCTTCACTCCTCTCCTCGTCGTCTCAACGATGTGGGATAGGATCCTGTCCTCAGCACACACGGTTCAAAATACTGCTACAACTGATCGGCATGCATGGTGTATACTTGTATATTCTAAGTATGTGTGTTTGTCTATGAATGTGTGTGTCTGGGGGAGGGTGGCTCTCCTTTAATGAATGGTTGCCGGGTAGAACAGGAGGCGTGAGGGAGGAATTTGTTAATTATGAATGGAGCAGTTCTCTCTGGAAGTGAACAGCACACAGTGTGTGTGTGTGTGTGTGTGTGTGTGTGTGTGTGTGTGTGTGTGTGTGTGTGTGTGTGTGTGTGTGTGTGTGTGTGTGTGTGTGTGTGTGTGTGTGTGTGTGTGTGTGTGTGTGTGTGTGTGTGTGTGTGTGTGTGTGTGTGTGTGTGTGAGTGTATAGGAATGTGGTAGCACATGTGAGTATAGGCCTTGTGTTTTAACATCTGCAGACTAGCTGGTCAAGAAATTAATTGAGCAGTGCTAATTACCATTGAGCTGCTCATGAGCAAGGCATTTTCGACTGATCAGTCTGCATCCTACAGAGCAGTTTCCTGTTGCCGTCACACAGTGACCGTCACCCCTGATTACCCTCCTCACAAGTTCGGTCAATTTTTTACAAAGCTCATCATTTTAATTACCAAACAATTACAGCCCTGCTGTGAGGATGTGCTTATGCATGGTGGTGCTTTAAGTTAAATGCTAATCTTGGCATGCTCACTGTGATAGTGTTAAAATGTTGATGACAGATGGAAAGCTTTTAGTGTGCGAACATTTGCCTATCATCCCTAAACAATGAGTACAGCTGAGGCCGATGGGAATGTCATTACAGTGTATTGCAAATATTTGGTCCTAAACAAACATATTTTGGAATCAAGAAGTCACTGTGGTTCACACAATCAATGATTTTGGGATCATAAATGTCTGTACAGAACATTTATCTGAAAGATGTCAAAGCACTTTCCTCCGAGACAAAAAAAAGTCTCCTTTATGAATGGATTTGTAACGTACGAAACACACACTCTGGTACACTGAGATCTCTGTGCAAATCTTCTGCGTGCATGTTTTATGTGATGAAATTAGAAATAACTATTAATGTTAGAAATAACTAACTTTCTAAAGTAGGAATGTAAATGAGACTATTGTTGTTTAAATAATTAAATCAACGTTCACTTTTCACATTAAATCACTTTGTTGGCAAACTAAAACTGTGCATAAAAAGCATTAGCAGTTTAGTTAGACATGGTTTAATTGCTTTAAGATCACATCGTTCATTGTGAATCATTTTTTGAGACACTGGATTTTCAGATTGGGATGAAACTATTAAACTAGCACATAACATTTTGGAATGACGCTCTTCCTCCCTCTGCACTCCTTGTATTTTACTGTGTAAGCCTGCGTAAACCCTCATGATAAACAGTGTCTCTCGAGGAAATCCCATTTGGCTGCTGTTTAATCAGAATTTTCCAGTGTGTACATTTGGGTGGCAGTAGTGATTATGGTATTCTCCAGGCGCTGTATACTGTATAAACTCTACCTCTGCTGGAAAGTCTTTAAGTCCAGAGAATGCGAATGAAGCTGTAATCACCCTTTTTTCGTGTTGGCTTTCCACCTGTACAGAGGCGGCAGCAGCGCGGAGCACCTTGTTTGGAAGTCTGCTGTGTCTGCCATCACTTAAACTGACTTAAACTCCGGGGTCAGCTTTTTCCACATAGACCTACTGCCTTAAAATAGACTGGTGTTTACAGCTGCAGGTTAGCTGAGCACGAAGCTGGGTCTCTGAGCGGCTGGCTCTCACACAAACACACACACACTCACGAGATACTACTTTATTTGGACGCAGATGCGAGTGTGTATAGTGTCTACGAGAGGCACTTCTGTGTCTTGTGTAAATACTGGCTGGATGTAAAAAAAACACATCTGCAGTTGTTCATGTGTCTGAATGATTCAGTGCTTTTATCAGCCTTGACTTTATACTGCACACGAACAGCTGTAATATAAATACTGATCACAGCTCTGTGATCTGTGTTTCTGTAGAACAAAAAAAGAGCAATGAAACGCTTTGGTAAAGTCTGTTTGTGTGTGTGTGTGTGTGTGTGTGTGTGTGTGTATGTTTCAAGATATGATGTTTTGTGTTTCCAGGGGCAACCAGAGATATTGGTTCAGCTCTAACCAGGATGTGCATGAGGCATCGCAGCATTGAGGCCAAACTTCGCCAGTTCACCAAGTAAGATACATACACCTACGTAAACCTTCCTCATTGCCTCTCACCTTCATCTTATTCCCTTTCTTTAGTTACTTCCATTGCTGATCTTATCCTGTAGCCCATCATGGTTTTCTGAGGTCGGAAAATGTTCAACCTCATATGCATTTCCATCTAAAGCTGACCTTGTTTCAGGGCTACGATGGGACAAATGTCTGGTGAGGTTTTCTTTTTGCTGTATGGATTCCATTAGGAACATTTCTCTGTCTGTGCATATTTAAAAGACTGTATATAAATACAACCACTGGCACGCAGCACAGACCACTCCGGAAACCTCACAGAGAGTCTGTTGTCAACCATTGTTTGCTTTTTTCTTTCATTCTTCATAATATCTAATGACTTTTCCACAGCAGAAACTATTACATTGATGGAGATAATGATAGTGGAGATAATGATGATGATGATGATGATGATGATGATGATGATGATGATGATGATGATGGACTGAAGACTGAATGAGTCTTAACATCCTCGTGTGTCTGTGTATAGAGTTTGTATACATGGTCCATTAATCTGACATTTACCTGATGTGTGAGCATTTGTTTCACATATGTGTGCATGTGTGGACGGAGGGAGGACAATGTTCCAGATACAAAAATTATGAATTGGAACAATACATAAAGGGTATTTATATAATGAGTTGTGAATAGTGGGGGTGGATCCTGTTAACTCTCTGTCTTGTCAAGACGTCACATGGTGGAGATATTTTCCTTAGCCACTGACTCTAAATGAGAAATCAATCCTTATTCTCCATCTCCATTATAAGCATTGCGTCTAACCTGTCCTCTAATTTATGCATCTTCTTCTTAAATCTCCGTCCCTCCGACAGCGCTCTGATGGAGAGCCTGATCACACCTCTCCAGGACAAGATTGAAGACTGGAAGAAGACGGCCAACCAGCTGGATAAGGATCATGCCAAAGGTACACTAACACCACAGTTTATGATGCTGATTCATTGTTAAGGTGAAGCCCCACGTCCTCTCTGCTGAAGCAGCTTCAGTACAAGTGCAGTGTACCTACAGCCGTGTGAGGAAGAGACCACTGAGAAGGGTGGATTAAAAAAAAGAAGAAAGAGTTGCACCTGTTTGATCAGTTTAATCTGATTGTAGATCCTTTGATATTAAATTATCCAGAGCACTCACTTCACTTACACTAAAGAAGGATCCCATCATGTTCGATGTTCTGTTCTGTTGACGACATTTCTGGATGTTGCTGGATGACATTTGAAGTGCTGAGTCCTCGTCGGTTGACTGCAGGTCATGTTGCACTTAACTGATGATCATTTATATTATTTTATGCCACAAACAGCTCACCAAGAAGTAACTAATTATTTATCAAGAGAAGACTGGACCACATCATAAATAGTTATGAACCGATGCAAACAGGATGACTTAGCATGTAATATTAAAGGGTAAAGTTCATGTTTTCAAATGCTAGATAACCTTGCATAAAGATCTATATTGCTTCCAGATCATGTAGAATACTGTTTCTTTGTAGTTTTTTTTCAGCAGGGTGGTGTGATCTGCAGCCACAGTTAATGTTCAATGTTGATCTGGCTTTCATCACTTTGGATTGATGTTTCCCTCCAAGCGATGTTAATCTCTGTATCATTGACCTCTGTGCTGAGCAGCTTCTGAAAGTGTTTTTATTTCAGCTAAAAATGTAAATGCGAGATAATACGAGTTCACACAGAGGCCTTTACATTCCTCTTACTAAAACATCTCTGTTTATCCTCTTTCAAGAGTACAAGAGGTCACGCCACGAGATCAAGAAGAAGTCATCTGACACCATGAAACTGCAGAAGAAGGCTCGTAAAGGTAACCGTCAGTTGTCTGACAGTGGAGCTCCGGCTCGTCTCACAGATTATGGCTGGCACGGTCACTCAGACACCGTCACTTCTACTTGTATCACTGGTGTTTCTGTGTAGCTCATGTGTTGTAGCTGCGGATGCATTTGGACGTCCAACTCCTATTAATTACTGCTATTTCTATGAATTTACCAATGTTGATAAAGAATTTTTAAACAAAATCAGCAAAATTTGCAAAAAAATTGACACAATTTTGATATATTTTTTTTATATCAGTTTGGCACCCAAGATAAAAGACGATATTACAATGATTATATTCAATTCCAACACAAACATGCCGTCAATGAAGTGGAGGAGCACAAAGTGAAGATCAAATGACTTGTGAGTTTATGTTGCCATCTTGTGGTGCTCAATAGTATTACAGGTTCCTGACTCATCCTGAATCGTGAGGCAGCAACCAATAAGTGTTGCTTTCTTTCTAAAACAGCCTCCATTCAGTTGCCAGGCAGATAAATACGTAATATAACATGTCTGTAAAGCATTTTACGTATTTGCATATTTTACAGTACCAGTCCAGTACTGCCCTAGTTATTCAAGAGTTTTCCTTTAGTTTTCCTACATGGTAGAACAATACTGAAGACATCAAAACTATGAAATAATGCTTTGTTTTGTGCAAACAAAGGGAAATATGTTATTCATTTTAGATCCTTGGAAGCTTTTACTTCGTTGGCAGCTTTGCACACAATTTATGCTCATGAGCTTCATCCACTTTAAATGTTTTTTCAGCAGTTCCCACATTGTGCTGAACTCTGTTGGACTCCTCTTCCTTCATTCCTACTCATCCTAAACCATCTCAGTTTATTTTTGGTCGGTCATCTGGCCCCCATCATGCTGTTTAATGGTCATATAGTTCTTACAGAGGTGATTTGTGGGTCATTGTCCTCTTAAAGAAACAAATTAATCTCTGCAGCAAAGGTAACTCTTCACCTGGCTCTGGGTTCGAACTTCGGCTCGGACCGTCTGTGTGCAGTTTGCATGTTTTCCCTGTGCCTGGTGGGGTTTTTTCTGGGTCCTCGGCTTCCTCCCACCGTCCAAAGACATGCATGTTAGGTTCATATTTTTTTCTAACTTACCCGTAGGTGTGAATATGTGCGTGAATGGTTATCTGTTTCTTTCTGTCTTTCTGTGTTGGCCCTGTGATGCACTGGTGACCTGTTCCGGGTTTACCCTCCAGCCTCCTTCCCCGTGACCTTGTTCAGGATAGAGCGGGCCTAAATGATGGATGGACATTTTTGTTATTCATACATTATAGCTGTGATGTCTTCAGGATTGTTCTGATGTGTAGAAAATCAAAAATAAAGATAAGCCCTAATGAACTAGGTGTGTTTAAACTTAGGATGGGTCGTGTATGTCTTATGTTAAAGGCAACTCCATGATTGCAGCTCAGAGAATGTAGGATATACTTAAAGTAGATTTTATCTTATGTAAAATAATGAAAATACAGGAAATGTTATGCAGAAAAATGATACTAACATTACAAATATATAAATATGATCCATTCTGTAAAACTGTTGCGCGGTGTCCATTACTATTCTGTTTGCCGGTGTCTGTTAGCCCTGTCATGGCTGGTGCTTGGTGGTATTATTGTTTCTGGAGTTATTTTGCTCTAACCCGTGGCACTGTGGCTGTCTTGTGATGTCTACCTTGTACTAACCTTAACAATGAGTTCTGCTATTTCTGCCCCCCCCTTCCTCCCCCTCTCTCTGCCCCCCCCCTCTCTTATTTTGCTTTATTTTTGCTGTCGCCCCCTCTCACTGCCACCGACTCTCTGTCTCCTCTTCCCTGTGGTATTTGTCCCACTCTTATAGAGATCCAGGGTAAGTATCAGCCTGTCAGTCACCACTGCTCTGCTGCCTCACCTTTTTTGTTAGTCCAGTCCCCAACCTTTCCCTGCAGACAGGGGTTGTCACAAAAGGGTGGTCATGGAAAGGTTTTTTGAGTATACAGTATTTGGAATTTGTTTTCAACACTGAAACAGAAATGAGATTTCTGGGAAACACGGAGCTTAATCAGGGCTGGAGTCACACACCACTGGGCCTGAAAAATAAGCTGTGGGCCATTATTTACCCCACTCTCTGAGTATTATTGCGGTAGTTAGTAATTAGAATTAGCGAACAGTTTATGGTAACTTATTTGCTTACGTACATTTTTTTAAATATACCACAAAAACACGATAAAAACTGAAATAATGAAAGCCTTAAAGCTCGATCTTTTCCTCAGGCCCCCTCGACAACACAAGGTCTCAACATCAGGAAACAATGCAGGTGTTATTTTAAGGCTGCCACCATTTTAGTTTAACTATGAAACACATACTGTGTGTTGGGTCTTCAGAGGCCCGAGGACTTTATCACAACCCGTCGTATTCCCTCATGTTTCACAGTGAAGCCCTCCAGTTCATACTAGTCTTAAAAATATGTGTTTTTAACAATCTCTGGTATCAACGTCTCTGGTGTCAGAACTGATGAAAAGCTGATACAGTCATTAGAAATCCAGCGTTTAGCCTCATTTTATGCGCAAGATAAAGATGTTTCATTATGTTTGCAGCACTATGTTTGATGTTGAAGGGTTTTGATGACAGTTACTCAGAGATTAAAGACGTGCTTGAAGTAACTGATGAATCTAATTTTGTCACACAAGATGTGGAGGAATGTTTGGTAATTATTAACATTTTACATTTAAAGAGTAAAATGTGTTTTTGTGTTACATAAACTCACAAAATGATTTTACATAGGTGCTTTTGAGCAGGACGAATTGTTGCACACTTTGCCCAGTGGGTAATCCAACCTTGATTGTAATAGAAATCACTCTACGAACAATCAGACAATAACACAACAGCTCCATTTATTGTACCCACACAATTCCTGAGAACAGCCTTTTCTGTCATAATCCCTGACTGGAGGTCATCTAATAGGTGTAAAACTTGTTTTTGTCATTTTATTTCTCCATTGAAAAGTATTAAATCTGCGACCATGACTTTTTAGAAAACTAGCTGCAACATAACAGTTACTCAATAAGCTCCTGGTGATGGAGTTCAGCCTCTATAGTAACTTCCATAGTTCCTTTAACTCCCGACAGTGCATGATGTAATGTAACTTCTTCCTTGACTCCTGCATGACTTTTGTAGCTGCTATTATTAGCTTTGTAGTGACACCTCAGGCTCTGGCTCGACTCTCACGCTCCCTTTCCTCCCTCTCGCTCCCGGATAATGCTGACATCTTCACAGACTTTTTTGCATGCTGTAACACTACAAAGATGTATTTCGTGTCTTGTTTTCTATTCATTGCATTTCGTGTGTTTTTCTCTACATAGTAGATAGGATTCAGATCTCCAAAACCACCCTTATGAACCGACTGTCTCACCTCTTGTCATCGTGTGATCTGTTCTGTTTTTAAGACAGAAACACATTATTTGTGTTTTGGCTCTGTCCTGTAATCATGTTGGGTGTGGACTGACACCCTCACACATCGTGATCTGCTTTTTATGCATACTTTTAGTCTAAGTCTTAGTTTATTGCAAAGAGAGACCATAGAAGAGTAACAACTAAACTGTAAACTGTGACACATGTTGCCACGTACATTAAAATGCAAATAGATAAATACATATTGAAGCAGAGCTAAAACATTGAACAAAGTGTTGCTGCTTACTGATTGTTTGAACAGTGTTTTATAGAAAGTAAATGCTGGTGGAGTTAAATATCATCAGACCACATCGCCTCAATGCCCACAAACACTTTTTCTGCACCTCCATCTCTCTTTCTTCTTGCCTTTTCATCCACCTACTCTGGTGGAAACTTCTACCTGCCTGTCTAACTCTTTTCTATATCTTCTCTTACATTTCTCTCACCACCTCTGTACCCTTCCTGTCCCAGGGCGAGGGGACCTGCAGCCCCAGCTGGACAGCGCCATGCAGGATGTGACCGACATGTGCCTGTTGATGGAGGAGATGGAGAAGCAGGCGGTGCGCCGTGCCCTGGTGGAGGAGAGGGGTCGCTTCTGCACCTTCATTGGCTTCCTTAAGCCTGTTGTGGTGAGGACAGAGGAGGAGAATGTGATTAGACAAGGGGCCAAAGAATTGCTGACCTGCTGCACAGTGTAACCATGTTGTTGCTGAAAAAGGTTAATCAGACCGAAACATTACCGACAGTAACCAACATAAAATGTTGCTCGTCCACCTGCTGGGTGTCATGAAGTGCATCGCAAAGCTGAAATGAATTCTACCCCATGAGCTGAACCTGACCAGTAAGGAATACTAGGTTTTGTGCAATATTATAGCAGCTGTATTTTCTATTTTGTTGTTGTTAGTCCCATAAGGTATCAGTTCTATCAGTTCTCTCTCTAGCATAATGTTGCAAATACACTTCACACACTGGTCATGTCACACTCCTATATTTAAGAAAAATTGAAGCCCAGAATATGATGTTATTCACTGTAAGTCATTTATTTGTCATTAATAAGTATTATGAAAAAAACATGAAAGGAGGTAGTTTGTCATCGTCAAAGTGGTCTTATTCTTTGTACATAAATACAATCAAGAGAACCGCTCTCCTTTTTTTCTGAAATGTATGCAATTTGGGGTTTTATTATGTAACATAAAAATATCTTGGGCTCCATAAATGACAGTTCAAGAATTATTAAAATTGCATTTGGTGATTACAGCACTAACTTCACTGTGTTCAATGTTTTTAAGTGTGTTGCCGTTGTTGTGGCTCATCTGAAACTCTGCATTGACTTATGCTGTGTTCCAAATGGCGTACTTGTGTACTAACACTCACTATTTTGGGTGCATAAGAGCGTTCACACTGTCAAGTACAGAAACATGCAGTGCTCTACAAACGGTCCAAAACGGTCCAAAAGAGAAATGTAAAACGCTGAGCACTTTTCACCCTAAACGGTTGCCTTCTTGTGCTACGTAGATGAAGGGGACGGACCACCGGAGTAAAGAATTGTATCCCTGCTGCTGCTGGACAGAATAATCAGTGTGTTTATTGAGTGTGTTAAACAGAGGCCATACATTTTTTTTTTTTTTAATGTTTGGGTAGAATGATTAAAGGTTTAGTTGTTTTTGTTGGTTATGCTTTTGCATGCTGAGGTTATTTCCGGTCAGTGCGGAAAGACAATGCGCGGTTTGAAATAACACTGTCAAAATTACTGCACTACACAAGTAAGAGTCCGAACACTTAAGAGCACTATTTGTTATGGTATAAGAGAAGTATGTCACTTGGAACACAGCAATAGACTTAGAGGTGAAATTAGACAACATATAGTGATCGAATGGGGAGGTCAGCAGAACAATTGACTGTTTCTATCTTGTTGTTTAGAATGGAGAGATCGCCATGCTGGGCGAGATCACACACCTCCAGGCCATCATTGATGACCTCACTGTGCTGACAACTGATCCTCACAAACTGCCCCCTGCTAGTGAACAGGTGAAGAGCATGCACACACTCAGCTCGTGGAGTATATAAAGAAAGCCACAAATGCAGTAGAAAATGTATCTAGCGCCTTCTCGTGTCTCTCAGGTGATCAAGGATCTGAAGGGGTCAGACTACAGCTGGTCCTATCAGACCCCTCCATCATCCCCCAGCAGCTCCGGCTCACGCAAGAGCAGCATGTGCAGGTACTCACACACACAAATACACACATGTACACGCAGACATAACAAGTACTTTATACCAGTGATACATATACTAAGAAAGAGGAGCTGTCCTTGATGTTCATGTTCCACTGTGACTGGTGGTCCTTCTGTGTATATGTTTGTCCATCATTACTGTTTGTCCAGTCGTCTTCAGTTCAGTAGAATCTGTGGATATTGAACCACAACCTTCAGAAAAACAGCACTGAACATATAGAATTTTGGCATAAATAATAGAGTTTTACTTACAATCTGTGCTTCATTAGGCTGCGGATGGATGTTTGAAATCAGAGTTTAGGAATAACAAAATCAATAGAAGAATACTGTAAACTAAACACTAATTTATGTGGTTCTTTGTCTTAAAAAATGCACTGTGTAATGTATGTGTATAAGCCAGTTTCTGTCAGTGTGTGCATGTAAAGCATGCAACTTCACAGCCTGTTTATTGTGTGTGTGTGTGTGTGTGTGTGTGTGTGTGTGTGTGTGTGTGTGTGTGTGTGTGTGTGTGTGTGTGTGTGTGTGTGTGTGTGTGTGTGTGTGTGTGTGTGTGTGTGCGCGCGTGCCCTGGATTCTCACAATTTTACACACTCTCTGACGTCCCCCTCCTGCCCTTTTCTCCCCCCTCCTCCACCTCCCTCCCCCTCCCTCTGTCCGACCTCCATTCTCTGAACTTTAATCTTTCTCCACTCGTCTTTCTTCTACTTCCTGTGTCTTGTTTACGTGCTGTCATGTGATTTGCCCTCTTTCTGTCCTGCTGCGTGGTTGCTTACCTGGTTTCTTTAATTTTCGGGGTCTCTCCACTTTTAACTGTGACTTGTGTGTGACTTTACTGCATCATCGCATTGTGGGTTTTCACTAACCTGATGAACCGACAACTTGCTGTGAACTCCTCCTGAACTTCAACCCATCATGTAAAACGACCACTAAATCTCCCAATGCCTCCTCAAATCATCAACTAATCCTCTTCATTAATAACCAACTCCTCATATCTTATCAATTTTATTTGAACTGCCTATCCCTGAATCTAACCATCACTTTGACTCATTCCCTGTAATCACGCTGTCTCTCCCTAAACGCTGCCTTCACTCCACACTGGGAATCATCGCCTTCATCCTACCTTCACATTCCTCACGCCTCCATCCCTCTGCCCTCCCCCTGCTCCTCTACATCTCCCTCCCTCCCCCTCGCAGCAGTGTGAACAGCGCCCACAGTAGTGCCTCCCGTTCATCAGGGGGAGGTGGCAGTGGTGGTATTGGTGGAGGCTCCCAGCCCCACTCACCCACCTCCTCCTCCTCCTCCTCCTCCTATCGCTACCGCAGCAGCCTGCCGCACCAGCCTCTGCCACCAGGGGGCATCGCCGCCCACCGCCTCAGCAGCGTCTCCTCCCATGACTCCGGCTTCGTGTCCCAGGATGCTAACATCTACTCCAAGCCTCCCTCGCCTATGCCCTCAGACATCACTAGCCAGGTACAACTGCCTCACTGTACATGTATGTGCACAATCTGGATGTTGTTAAGTGGTTAAAATGTTAGTGTCCATTCGCAAGCCTTTTTAGTTGGCTCTGCGAAAAAAGAAAAACATATATATTTAATTTGTATTTGGACAAGTGTGCAATGCACATACTGTATGTTTGTCTTGACTTTTGATGAGTTTTTGCCAAATCGAAACAAAATGTTTTTTTTTGCTGTAGAAATCATCCAGCTCAGCATCGTCAGAGGCCTCAGAAACATGCCAGTCAGTCAGTGAATGCAGCTCCCCCACTACTGTAAGTATTATTATTCCTACATATAGTCCTTAACACTGTGACACCAATATAAAACCAAATTAATTATTATTAAAAAAGAATAAAAGTGTGAAAGAAATAAAAAAGAAAAGAAAAGAAGAGGTCCATTTTATTATCAATTAATCCTGTAATCAATGCGTTTTATATTTTATTTAATGTTTTTTGGATAATAAATACAACATACTAAATTGTAAAGTCGCTTTTCATCAATTGTTGATATTATCTTAATCATTTGTATGTTAAAACCATCTGGATGAAATTTGTTTTTATTTACAAGTATAATGGAAGCTACAGAGAAACATGTTATACAGCAGGCTCGTATTTAACCTGGTCAGTCTTTGATGCTAATGCTGTGAAGCAAATTAGTCCAAAACTCCTATTTTATTCTTAAGTTTTGATTTGGCCCTCTTGCTTTAAGGTGTGTCCAAGTACAAGACTGTCATCAAAACAACAGAAAAAAGAGAAATGTATAAATTAAAATGAGAAAGTCAGATGTGTTGCAGCCTCACTGTGTGCCTGAAGGTTAATGCCAGCTCAGTTGTTTTCATTCCTCCATCTATCAGTGTCCGTCTGGGGGTTTAAACCCACTGATAGTTTTCTATTCTATGTTTTGCAGTAAGTTTGCTCGTTTATCTGAAGTTTCATTCTGTGGTTTCATAAATCCATTATTTTAAGATTGAGACTTTATTAAATAACTTTTACATTTCTAAACATTTTTCATTTCATTCCCAGAACTGCTTTTTGGAGGCAGTAAAGAACTAAAACAAAATGTAATTTCTGGTCAAATGGAGCTTTTGCTAAAATAACAATATAATAATGATGATTGTAACACATGCTGTTTGTAAGGAAGTTGCATTCACTGACGTAGCAGCAAGAGTTTCATGGATTTCTGAAAACAGTGTGAGAAGTTGTAATGGCAAGAAAACAGTAAGGCAAGCCTGCAACAGAGCCGACAGCAGCAGCTCTCTGTGGACATAATGGGATATCCAGGAAAGAAGCATCAAGCAACATCCAATCAAACCCCATTAATTCACTAAACAAGAGAACAGTGAGGAAAATACACCTTAAATATGAGGAGTCGGTTGAATTAATGCATTTCATCAAACGTATTCAGTAAGAAAGTCTCAAAGCGATCTATGTTTTGCAGGCACATGGAGTAAAGTTGTATCATCCGGAGCATAAACCACCTGCTCAGTTCAGTAGAAAATGTAGTATTTGTTAAAGATTTACAACACTTACACCTTCCGCTGTTCACCAACTCAGATCAGGTCAACAACTACGCTTGGAATGCTTTTTCTATACTTTTTTTTGGCACTTTAACTGGTGGAAGCGCACCTTCATAAATATCTCCAAAACCAGAGGTTCCTTTTATTTGTGTTTGTGAGCTCATCTCTTTCTCTTTCATCACACAGTCTTTGACGAATGTGCGCATCTGTTTGCAGAAGAAGCACAATTATAAAAATGATGCTCCCAGAGCAAAGTAAATATTCATCTCTAAATTTAAACAGCAGCTGTTATCCAGGACAGCTTGCATATATAACTGGCTTTCCTTTCATTTGCTGTGAACACAGCCATCTGTGATCTATTTCTAATTTGAGTGACATACTGTACATTGTCGAGATGGATTGTGTGCTCCACTTCCACTGGTTACCATCACAAAATCTTGCACAAACACCATGGCGGTAGCCTGATATATTGTTTATTTATACGCTGTATATGATATATATATATATATATTCTACACCTACTAGGAACCACAAGTAAGCCTGCAGTCTGAGACCAAAGTGTTCTTGTTCATGTTGGAGCTTGTTCATTAGTGGCTTAATTAATGGCAAAGAAAGAGAGACAAAACAAAACAAGGTTATCATAAAATAGTGTAAAAGAGCTACTGGCTATATTCTGCGTTACAATGATGCAGAATCACTACACTGAACAACCATCACGGCAAAATTTGAAATAGACACGCCGATCCACTACATTCAAACGTGGGATTGACACGCTTTGGCCAGTCTAGGTGTGACAGTTACAGTTTTCCTGTAGTGTACGGAAATGAAACCTGCTGCATGCGTAGAGCCATGTGATTTACAGGAAAAGGAAACGTTTCGCTAAAACACGTGGTTGGGGTTTGACAAAAAACATGGTTGGGGTTAGGAAACAAAAAACAATTCAACAAAAACATTTTCACCTCCTAGAATTGAACCTCTTTTTCCCACATGGCTGTCCGTGTTGATACTGGGTTGCACCTATAAAATCATATCAAGCTAAATTTGAAATGTATGATTGGGTCTTCTTTAACTCATCCCCATGATCTTTCTAACATAACGTAGCTGTTCAATTTAGGCCTTCTAGATGTACTGACTTCGATCTTACACTAATTACTCATGTAGTCATTGTGATGCATGGGCAGCAGTGTCTTTAGATACTTGTGTGTTTCTCCTCTTCAGTTTCACACTGAGAACTTGGTGTGTGTGTGTGTGTGTGTGTGTGTGTGTGTGTGTGTGTGTGTGTGTGTGTGTGTGTGTGTGTGTGTGTGTGTGTGTGTGTGTGTGTGTGTGTGTGTGTGTGTGTGGCTTTTCCTCTCATGTGTTTGGCCCAGTGGTCCCACAGCTGGCTGCCTCTCTCTCTCTCTCTCTCTCTCTGTTTCACTCTCTGATGACATGACTGTCTCTCGTCCCGCAGTTTGGCTCGTCCTTCGCTACCTTCCGCCCCGCTCTCTCTCACTCTGGCTCCACCAGGCCTCTCTCTGTCATTCTTCCTGTTCCTGCGTCCCCACCCTATAACCGCCCCCCTGGATCCAGCTCCTCTTCTCCCACATCAAAGGTTCCTATGTGGAAGGTTTGTTCTCCATCCGCTTCCATTTCTTCAGTTGCACCTTCTTCCTGTTCCTGTTTAATAAGTTCCAGTTCATACATCAGTTTTATTTTATTTTAATTTTCACCATCTGATTAACTCATACATAACCACATTGCGTTGTTTCCCTCAAATGTTCATCCCCACTTGCTGTGTGTGCATGCATGTTTAATTTAATTTTTATTTGATTTTATTTTATTTGATTTTACCTTATTTTATCTTATCTTATCTTTCCCTGTCTGACTGGTTTTGCAATCTACCAACTGGTGATTGTCCAAAACTAAGCAGGGTCAAAGTCATCAACATATACATGTTCAAACGCTCACAAAGGCCCCCGCCCACACACACTGACTTACACACACTCCTCCAAGCACCCAGAATCAACCCACCTATAAAGGCCCCCCTCTCTCTGCACTCAGATGAAGGGCTTCAAACTGCTGGATAGTGGACGAGTCTTGTGCTAATTCCTCCGACTTCTTCCTGTTTATTAATTCCACTCACCTCTTCAGGATTGGTCCAAAGCAGGTCAGTATGAGCAGCCCGTGGCTGCAGCGGCAGTTCAGAGGAGAAAGGAACCTCTCGATAGGCTGCGGGAGAACGAGGCGTCACCGAGCTCCCAGGGATATGCCGGGCCATCGCACTCTGACGACGGGTCCAGATCCAGGATGACACCAGCTACCATCGCTGCCAAGGTAACGCCTGGTGATGCTGACAAGAAGGCTGAACACAGCAAATTGTTTGGAGCGTACAGCGATGCATGAACATTCTGTGTGTTAAGTATGGCTCACGCTACGCCATGGTAGTCTTTGTGGTCAGTTACTACAAGAGCAATACATTTTCCAATTATTATTGAATACGTTTGATAAGCTGGGGATGTAACTCATCTAATCTGCCAAATAATACTAAGTCAGTAAAGAAAAAGAATATAAACTTGAGTGCTTCTGCTCTCAGAGAAGAACAGTGCACCCTCATCAACAGGTAGGTGTGACATAGATGAAAACATTTTCAGGCCCTATGCTGGACAGTATCAAAATATCTTGAATAAATACGGGCTAATATATCACAACTTCGTGTGTATATATATATATATATCAGTGCAGGTCTGCCTCCCAGGTTGTCTCAACCCACATAAACCTAAAATGATAAGAACTCTTATTCCACAGTTCTAAATCCACACGCCTTTGTAAATGTGAGCCCAACACACACATGCAATCACATAGGGGCGAACTAAGAGGAGGTATAGCAAAGAAAGAATTACATAATAACTCTGCTAACTACGAGAGGAAACCCCCTACTTATACAAAATGATGGCATACATGATGATATTAAATTTTAAAAGAGGGTTAAAACATCACATCCAGTAACATAACCACATAAAATATTCTGATGAATTCAAAAAGTAGTGTGTTTTTATGTACAGTTCTTTGTGTGTTTTGTTTACCTGAATGATGGTATTTTGTATTCTCTTTGAAGCTATCACATCAAAATGTTTTTCAAGACAAAAAGCAAGTTCACCCAAAATAAATGGGATGCACAATCCAGCCAAAACATAGTGGTGCCGTTTGTGCCCAAACACCTTTTTATTTTCCATGACTTTTTAATTTGCAACAATAGACGTTGCCAGCATGTAATTCAAAGCTGGCAATGTGGAAATAATATATTCTGTCATTGGAGCTGTGACAGCGTCCAATTTTAAAGAAATTCTCTTTTGGTCTTTTCATAAGCATTTGTGTTTCCCCCGGTCTCAATATAGCAAGCATTATCCCACATTATTACAATAAAAAAACGAAATATAATCATATGTAAATATATGACGTGTGATCACTAAATATATAATAATAATGTATTAGAAAAGCTGATGGTGTCTCCACAACTTGAGACCATGATGTTTAAACACTCACATCTAAGCGCTGATGTACATCATCGTGCGAAGCTGCTGATAGTTATTTGTGGAGCTCATAAAACTCTTTTCATATCCCACATGTAATTAACAAAAAAGTAAAAAAAAAAAAGAAAGAGTGATCAAGCATCATTCCAATGCAGCTTTTACGTCTTTGTCCTCAGCATGGAGAGGAGATTTCTCCAGCAGCCAGTGACCTGGCCATGGTGCTGACCAGGGGACTGAGTATGGAGCAGCAGAAAAGCAACAGAGACTCCCTGCAGTACTCCAGTGGATATAGCACAGAGACCACAACCCCGTCCTGCTCCGAGGACACCATCCCTTCACAAGGTAAAACTGTTATCCGCTTCACTCTATCGGAGCTTTTATCCTCGTTCACTCCAGGGCGCCCACATTTATTAGATTTCATCTGGACGCATTCATCATTTTATTTTTGGATATATCTCAGGAGAAGCATCCTGTTAAGGGAAGGTATCATGATGTTTTTGTAGTATCACTTCTACTAGAACAACTGCCTTTAGGGTGCAGTGTTATCAAAATCAGATGCAGTGAATTATCAATATAATCATCTAGGCAGCAGCTGCAGTTCATGATTGATGTATTCTGACTGTTTCCTTGACAGCAGTTGGAAAATGACTATGAAAATAAAATCAAAAAATATTAAAAGTGTTCCTGTGTAGATGTGCTGGCTCTCACTTACTCTACCCAAATACTGTTATAGCAGTTAACCCAACAATGCAACCACAGCACATTGTCGTTACTCTCTTTTCTTTGTGATGCTTCTTTATGCCAATTTGTTCTCAATCACTTAGTAAATTTGTAATTATATGTTTTTTCCTCACATTAGGTTCAGATTATGACTGCTACTCAGTGAACGGCGATGCTGAAGGTCCCGACGGACAGACAGAGTTTGACAAGTCCTCCACGATTCCTCGCCACTCCAACATTGCACAGAATTACCGGCGCATGATCCAGACCAAGAGGCCAGCCAGCACGGCCGGACTGCCCAGTGGAGTTCTTGGTCCGGGGGGTCATGGGATACCTGGACAGCCTGGCGGAGCCGGAGGAGGTGGAGCGGGGACTCCTGGTACTGCCACCATCCGCCGAACCCCATCTACCAAACCGGGAGTGAGACGCACATTGTCCAACGCGGGGCCCATCCCCATCCGACCACCCATCGTGCCTGTCAAGACACCCACCGTTCCCGGAGACTCACATTCACCTGGTGCAGGTGGATATGTGGGTGGGGGGCATGCAGGTGGCGTGCCCGTCCGTGTGGGTAGCGAGGAATGCGTGTTCTTTGCCGGAGTTGAGGATGCACAGGGAGCGCTTGATTACGTGAAGGCATCACCGAAGCGCCTCAGCCTGCCTAACACTGCCTGGGGATCGGGGGCAGCATTAGAGGTCTACGCCCAGCAGCACGGAGGCCTCGCCATGGGAACAGCCTCCAGAGCCGGATCAGAGGAGGATCAGATGATTGCGGCCAATCGGCACAGCCTCGTGGAGAAGATTGGCGAGTTGGTAGCCAGTGCGCACGCCCTCGGGGAGGGGCAGTTTCCTTTCCCCGCCCTCCCGGATGATCCCACCCCTCCACCGACTGGCCCCACTGACTCTCAGACAGGGACAGAGGGGGGAGGAGACGGGTCCGGCGACATGCTGACCACCATCAGGAGAGGAGTTCGCCTTCGCAAAACCGTCTCCAACGACCGCTCAGCTCCACGCATATTGTGATTGGACAGGAAGCGGGAAGAGGATGATGCTTGTCAGCCAATAGGGAGTGAGGTGTTGGTGTGGTGAAGCCCAACCACCTAGTACATACACAAAAAACGTAACCATGTAGGGAAAGCTATAATATAACAGAAGATGAATGAAAACAAAAACATACACAAAAAATATGTTTCAAGACACCATTAGAGTAAATGATATATAATATTATGATAATATTAACATTAATAATGTTAACCCATGCTGACAAATAAGTTAAATACTGAATATTGACAGGCTCCTAGCAGGCCACTATAACTTGTGTGTGTTGGACGCATGTTTGTCTTCTATACACCCTCACCCAGGGATGGAAAGACTCGCAGGAAAAACATAAAAAAAAAAAAAAAAAAAGAAGAAGCAAAGAAAGAGAGAAACACTGGGTTCTGTTCTGTTTGCCAACTTACACCCTTTCCTATCTTCCTCTCCAACTAACCCGACTGTCTGATCCCAGATGAAAAACTGATGACTGAGGGCGACTTGGTGGGAGGGGGGGGGGGGGGGGGGGAGAGAGAGGGGGGTCAGATGTGACCAGCTGGATTTGAACCCAGGCTGTTTCAAGCAGCAACACACTGTACTTATTGTCCCACTGAACTGAAGCTTTGGTATTAGCACGGGGAGCTAACAAGCCAGAGGGCTTCTCTGGTTCATCCTAATGTAAAAGAATCTTTAAAAAAAAATAGTGTTGGCATTGAACCGTGCTAGTCCCCCTTCCCCTCTCTCTCTCTCTGCATAGCGTGTGCGTGCATCCATGTGTATGCATGTGGGCAAATGTAAAATGTGTGTGCGGGTACATGTGATTGATTGTGTGTGTGTGTGCGAGGGGGGTGGGTAGAGCTCTGCTGCAGGACAGCTGGTTACCCAATGAGGGCAGGGCTTTTCTCCTGTGTGTTGTGCGTGTATTTTCTTGTTTATATTGTGATGTCCTTTACCTTGTTACCACTGTACGAGAAGTTACGAGACGTAATCCAGGCGTATAGATATATTCATATATATTTTCTAGAACCAGAGAGAAAATGTTAAATCAGAAATGGAGCAATAAATGTGTTTTATTTTCTTGTTTCGAAGAAGCGGATCAATGGAGGATTGTAGGTTCTCCTTTGTCACATTCAGGCAATCATCAGGAATGCTAAATTACACATCGACTGTGAATTCATGCCTAGCCAGTTTTGGCGTGTGTCTCTCTCTGTCCCTGTCTCTTTCTGGTGAATGAAATGAATTACAGAAATTTGAAAAAAAAAAAAAAGGAAAACTGTAAGCACTTTGATAGGGGTAGAGTATGTACAATAGCCAGTAGGTGTTGCTGTAGTCATACTGTATGATAGCAGGAGTGAAAGTGAGACAGGTGGCTGCATAAGACTGTGTCTTGAGGAAATTATTTAATTTGTGAAAGAAGAAGACAGGAAAGACAAAGAGGAAGTGATTAAGGCTGGTAGAAATGGAGTGATTGGTCAAATGAAGGATGGAATAAGGAAGTAGAGCAACATATTTATTTGAGAATGGACTGGGTGTCAGGGCTGTACAAACCATCACCTGCTGTGGATTGTGAAAAGCATTGAAGCTGTTATGGTGTGGTTGCACTGGTATTTGAACAACTGAGCACACAAAAATACACTGTACATATAGGTCAGACTACTTTTAAATAGATGCACAGCTTATTTTTTTCAGCAGCCATGCACATTCTTTTAGTTTCATCTGTCCGGGTTAAGATATCTCTGTTTGCCTCTTACCAATATAACTATTTTCTACTGTGGAAAAATACCTACACAAACTGTTAAGCACATTCTATGGCTTAAAGACAAGTTTATAGTAAACATATCACTGGTGAAGTGCATAAATATAGTTTTTTAATACTGTGAGTGCAACAAAAGGAATTAACGTCACCTCTATCGTATTAGATGGAGGCAGAGATTTCAAAATCTGGATAAATAAAGGTAGAACAAAAAAATAGCTCTTGTAGCTACGCAGCAAGTGATAAATATGTATTTTTATAATTTGGTTTCATGTTACATTGAAAGCTGTTTGGCTGTATATCCCGGTATCTAAAATTACTGTACATGACAAAGTAATCTTCACTCACGCTCGTGCAAATAGCAGCACACCAGCTCATCTAAAAGTATTGTCTCACCTATAAATACAGAATATTTTTGCAATATAGGCAAGGTAATAGAAGCCTTGAACATAGCAGAGCAAGAGTCTTTTGTCCCACATTATATCTTGCGTTTCATTTAAAATGACATCATGCAACAAAATCAGCAAAGACAGCAAACAAACAATTCAAAACTTGGGGGAACATGTCTATTTGGTGGCTTGCAGTGTTGGGCAGTGATACATTGTTTAGGAAAGCTTTAGTTTTTCAGCAAAGAATAAATTAACCAATTATGTTGCAGTTGCTAATCAACCGCTTGGGAGTTAATGTGTTTGCAGTCTTTGTGCAGTTTGATGGACACTTGACAGACAGCTTGGTGCAGAGATAGAGGGTGTAAACTGTTTTTTTGCACCTTTTGGTGAATCTAAACTTGTCTTATCACATCTTCTTAGCTGCGAGCTACCTTCTGGAAGCTTTACCTTTGCTCAAGCCTTCAGTTGGAGACTGGACTTCTGGAGAAGATGTGAGGTGTGGCTGTGCAGCCTTTGAAGTTGTTGAAAAGCCCCTTTGTTGAAGCCTGGCCAGATACATAAAGGACGGTAACAAGTACTGTAACTAACTACCATAGAGAAATGTGGGATGAATAATTGATCACAGTTTTTTAAGTAACTCGCCTAACGCTGCCGACGAATGAGCTGAAAACTAAAAAAAAAAAAAAAGTATTTAGACCTTCATCTATTTAGAAAATCAATGTATTGACACTAACCAGGTTCATTCATTTATTATGGTGTGAACACAACACCACTGTCTATAAAAAACAAACAAGCAAACAAACAAAATCAGCAGGCTCCAACAGCTCAGCCCAACTCAGTTCGGTGCAGATAACCAGTTCAGCTCAGGACACGGCCGTATGAAAGGATTATTTATGAACATTTCCATGCAAGAAAAGGTGAAGCTAGTTTGAAATCAGATTTCTGAAGTTGAGACGTAGAGAAAACGATGTATGGGATGAGCATTTCACTGCCTGTTCATACAATATGTACTGTATGTGCTGTACTTGTAAAAAAGAATCAGGCGCACAGATTTGGTATGAAGGTTTGTCAGAAAATACTACATGAAATATTCAGTTTGTTTTATTTCCTTCTACAGTACTGTTTGAATATTTAGTCTTACTTTTAATTAATGTACAAAGAAGAAAAACCTCCAATTGTAACACAAACTACTAAGCTGTGTAACATATGGATGTAGGATGCGTGGGCCGAGAGTGAGTGTGTCCTTGTTTGGCTGTTGATCTGTAGGCTAGTGAACTCTTCATCAACATGTCTGTACGCTCTTCTAGCAGTGACCTGCAAATAGCCAGTGACATCAGTTCTCTTACATGCTCTTTTTCTCAACATATTTATTAATTTTTAGAGAATTGCTTCGGACACATTTGTGGCTGTTTAAAGAGAACATAAGGATCATTTAATTCGAAAAGACGGAGAGGGGGGGGGTTTGCATTTTAATAACATTGTCTACCCCTGTGAGCACATTCTTTTGTTGAAGTGCTTAACCCAGGGGCTTTGTTATTGCTTGCGTCTAAGGGGGAACTACTGTATGTGTGCTGTCGCATGCTGTTTGCTGAATCTGACTGGATGAGAGGGTGGAAGGGGTAAGCGGTGGGCTTGGACTCCATTGTCAGAAAAAAACACATATTTTGAATGAGAAAGTGTTCATCTGAGGAGTTTGAGGAAGACCACCTTTCAAGGTCACACTGTACATGAATCTACATGCTGAATGTACTACAAGGTGAAGGGGGACATCCGACTGTACGTGTTTGATTTGCTTGAACTATTGCAATGTCAGAACTTTGTTCTTGTACAGCTGAATGAAGTTTCCACTTTAAACAGTAGGAAAGCAATACAGGGGTAGTGTGCATGTATGTACATTCACAATGATCCATTGTGGGTATCATAAAGGAAAATACCGCTGTTTTTTTTCCCCACCATGGAACGCTTCTGTTCCCCATCTAAAAGCTACTCCCCATTGCGCTGCTTTGATTTGAAGTCTAGAAACCCTTACAGCTATCGATTCCACTAGTCTGAGTGTGTATGTGCTTGTGTGTTAGTGCAAATTAAAACAACTGAATTCACTGCCAGTTATCTACAGTATGTTATTGCTTGAATAAAGGGTTTATAAAGCCCTGCAGAACAGACGCTGCTGCTTAATTCCAAATGATGGATAACAACTCAGGACCAGACAAGGAATCAAAAGCTGTAAGATTTTCACATTGAATGAGATCAAGACAGTCTGAACAGAATAAACTGCATACTCCCTGTCTTTCAACAGCCTCAGCGGCTCCTGGATGTTTCTGAGATGAGTGTAAAAAACAAAAAACAAAGAACAAAGCTATTTTCCTTTAAAATACCCAGGTAACAGCACAAAAAAGAATCTAACAATAATGTTTTTAACATGCTAATTTAAGTGTGTACTGAACTAACTGTCTGAACAAGCTGAAATAACTGCTACCGTGTCAATATGTCCATTTTATGAGTGTATGTGCTTAGAAGTAGGCCTACTGGCAAATGGGTAAAGATGGCTTCTGCAGGCACATAGACAGTTGTACATGCGTGCAGGCATGCGTGCATACACACAAACACACATATGCATATATATATATAGGATACACACACACAGCAATCCTTTCTTTCACAGCTGAGATAACTCACGCAGTTCTGCAGCTTGTAATAGAACAAACATTGTAGAAAGTGACATTTTAACATTAATTTCATAATTCGGTCAAAAGCTTGAAAACTGAACTGTCAGTGGTATTACTACATTTTAATTTCTTTTGCTATTAGCTGTCTTGTTGCTGAGCAGTGCTTGTGTGTGAGCTAGACAACATCTTTATTAATACACACATGAAACATAGTGCATTTCTTTCATGGTAGTTACATACAGTATGCATACTTGAAAAAAATAAAAACAATTATGACTTTGACATTTGTCCAAATAGCCCCAAAAGTTCTAGGTGTCTACCTATGATTGATATGACCTTACATAGATTATTAACTGTTGAAAGATTAGTTTGACATCTTGGAAAATACTGTTGTTCACTTTCTTGCTGAGACTTAGATAAAAAAAAAAGACTGATGCGACTCCCCTGTCTGTACATTCAATATGAAGCTACAGCCAGCAGATGTTGAGCTTAGCTTCGTGTAAAACCTGAAAGCAGAGGGAAATGCAAACCCTTGTCCAAAGTTAATATCCCACCGACCCACAATTTTAAAGTTCAGTCATTACACATTGTTTGATCAAAAACCAAAAGACAATTTGAGGTTTAAAAATGACAAGTACTGGTTTAGTGGGACGTACTGTGGCCAGACACACTCCCTGCAGTCCAGTATCCGTACTACCATACTATTTAGTATGCCTGAAAAAGATGTAGTATGTGCCAATACATAGTATGTTAAATGTAGTGTGCCAAAAGTACCAGGATGTCCTGCTACATCCGATCTATGCAGGCCACCATGCTACTATAGCTGTTCTGAACCACAATCCTCTGTGCGGCGAAAGATACGTCACATCGACTGAGTCACCGAGACAGTTGGTGGCGTTAATACTCTGCTTGAAAAAGGAAGGAGGAACAGAAGAAGAAGAAGATTTAAAAGGAGGCCAATTGAATCATCTTTCATTTGACTTCAAATGCTGCGCTACGGATTGCAACGGATATGAAGAGGGTCAAAGGTCAAGGCACATTTTTATGATGAAGCAGTATGTCCCAATTGTATACATGCTACATGCAACAGTACATACTTTTTAAGGGTAGCTGTAGTATGTACTAAAAGTAAAAAGACATAGTATGTGATTTGGAATGCAGGGACTAACTTCACTGATAAGAGACTCCAGGAAGGAAGGAACCTAATAACGTTTACAAAATGTTGAACTGTTCCTTTAACTTTTAATTAAATCATGGTTACGTTACTTTTTTTGATGATTTAACTGCAGAATGATTGAGATGTAAACACTCAATAACACCATATTCTGAAGAGCCCGGAGGTGTATGAAAACAACCAGTTTAACAATTATGGAGTTTGCCTTTAAACACACTTTAATCAACTTGAGAAAGCAATTTGTATCCCTCTAAACCCAGACGTTTTACACCGGTGTATCCCTCTTCTTCTCCACTTCTCTGTTTTCTCCATCTTTCTTTCCTTGCACTTCTTAAACTCCATCCACGTTCACTGATCAGTCCACCCAGGGACGCCGCGGAGCCGACAAATTAGAAAACAACACTTGTCATAATGGGAGTCCCGTTGGCTGCAGTCTGTCTCTTTGCCTCACAGCCCATCAAAGCTAATGAAAATAATTCTCATGAAGTCTTTATTTGCATCACAGTCCACAGTGAATACACACTCAGCTCTGTTATTATCTATATTTATATGTAAATGATCTCTCTGTCTGCCTCCCCTCCGTTCTCCTCCTCCCCCTTCTCTCTCTCTCTCCGTAAATTGTGTCAGTATGCGTGTGTGCAACAGTTCAAAATGTGGGTGTGTCGTAATGCCCAGCGGGTGGTATCGCTCTGGGTCTGGGGTTCGCTGTTCAAAGTGTTGGAATTGTTAGCTGGGGTACACGTCTCCCAGGTGTAAACAGTAAGACGAGCTGGTTTCAAGGAGAACAGATGGATGTCTAACTCTCCATGTCAATGCTAGATTACATTTTAATTAATTTCAGCCTTTTTGAGACATCTTTTTGGCATCATCTCAAAAGCAGCTTATGTTGCTTTGATGGTCTCTCGGTGAGCTCCTGTCAAAGAAACCCACCACATGCAAGTGCGAGCAGTAATTTAACATGTAGTTAGCCTTTTAGCTCGCATTACCTTCACAATAAACCTGCCAGTTTTTAAAACCATCAAAATCCTCCATGTAAATAATTAAAACATATCGCTATTGAAATTTAATTAAGTTAAACTGTCTGACTCAAAATTCCATTGGAAGGGAGATTAAGCCTAAAGGATCTAGTTGAAGAGTTGCCACTGTGACTACAAGTGGTAATTGAAGCATAATTGTAAATGCTAAAATGTGGGTAAGATTAGCACACTGAGGGAAGAGTGGTAAAGTGAAAACACTCAAGTAGTCATCACTAAAATGGAAACATCTGTTTAAAACCACTGCCGTCAGCAAACATTAGTTAGTGGTAAAACCAGACCAAGTAAGGCTGTGATGGCAAAACGCGTGAACTTAAACATGTGATAATATTCTTCATAAAAGAAAGGCACAACGTCCTTTTCTACCACATGATCTAAACAACCAGCATTGCCACTGTGAGAGTTTTGCTTTTGACTCCAATGTTCTGTGGCTGCAAGACAATGTTGGAGAAGACAGGCAACAGTCAACATTTCATCATTTTGTTGTTGAGACATAATAGATTTAAAACTGGAGTTCAACATAAGCTCAGGTTGCCAGTTGATGATTGACGATGATGAAACATTCAGCCATAGTGAACTTCTCTCAGTCCCAAAACATCTTGATCAGACACATATCAGTTTCCGTGGTCACTGGGATTTAAAAGAAGTTGGATGATTTCCACTTCTTCATTACTTCTGATCAATTCAAATATACACTACAAACTTCATCCATGTCCTAAATGTAACTCACTTAAAAAAATCAAATGGACAATGTGTTGTTCTTTATCTGCCTGATTATAATAATAAAAATAAAAAAACAGTGCTGACAGGTTGTTGCGTAATTATGATCAGACCAAAATCATGAATTTGTCGTACATACAACCCACTCTCGAAGCCATCTGCCCAAGTTATATTGAATTATGGACTTTTTTGTATGTGTGTGCGCATGTGTGTGTGTTGCACAAGGACATGTGGTTAAGACCCCTACTGTTCCTCCCTCCCACCTCCCACTCACAATCTGTCAATCCTTCCTGCTGTCTAAAACTACACACACACACAGACACACACTTCCACACGCTCGTCTGAAGCAAACATGACTAAGGTGGATTCTTGGAAGCGACATGAGGGTCCACTTAAGTCCTTTAGGGGCTCATGATGTAACAACCTGCAACTTTTTGTCATACAGCCATACAGAGCAGAGCGGGCGGAGTGGCCTCCTGGTGCCACCTTCACTGTAACTAAATTGAATGTCTTTCTGTCTGCACTCCAGCTCTCGCTCGCTCTCTTTCTCTTCTTCTTCCTCAACAGCCAACATTGAACTCTCCAATGAAATCTCTACAAAACTCACCGCTGAGGCATTTTCTATGGGGCTTTTTTTTGTTTTGTTCAAAGAATACCGTTGTGACAGAATCAGCACCTGCTTCATCTTTCTGTATAAACCAATCTCTTGCACCCTGGTCTTGTCTTTCTCTCTCTTCTTCCTTGCCCCTCTTCAGCTCTTTTTTCTTTAATTTATTGTGAATTGATTTTGAAGGTTGTTTCGCCTCTGTCGCTGAGGATAAAGTTTTCTTTTCTGTCTTCCTTTTTGTAAAATTTACCCCTTTTTTGTTAACTTTAGTCACTGCTAATGTAACAAAACGCACTGTGATGATTCCAGTATTAATAAAAGTTGTACTTAAACTGTGTGCTGCTGTGTAAAGCGGATCTTATTCAACACAAATGGTCAACTATCCACACAGTTCAGTGTAGGCAGGGAGAAGTGATTCTAATGGCCACTCAGAGGCAGAAAGGTTGATGTTAGTCAGTGAACCAAAGAATTATGAGAAACTGATGCTTTCACTGCGCAAATTCTGTACGATAAAACTAATCAGATTCCACATGACAGAGTTACTGTATCATTTTTACACATTCAGTTTAAGCGGATATTGTAAAAAAGCATTCATTTTCAATTAAAACTCATTTTAGAGAGCACAGTACACTCACATGCTCACAACCTATATTCATTTTAAAGTCAATCTGCAGTTGATATTAAAACATCCACTTATTCAATAAACGGCCATTTGTGTTTAAAAAAAACCTCTTCTTTGAAAAAAAAATCATTTTGTTCAAAACACTATGGTGTGTAAGCATGTGAGACTCAAGATTATAAAACACCTTGTGTATTGATTTGTATTGATTTGTATTTTTTTTTTCTTCAAATTAGACAATCAACTCTTTCCCTCAAGTTGGTCTTTAACAATGTCCTGGCGTCAAAATGTCAACAAAATGAGACATTGTTTCATCGTATTTTTTTTAATAACAATATGCTGGATGAAAATTATCGAGGTTAATGTTACTGTTTGTCTGTTTATTTTATTTTCACAGCAACATGAAGCTGTGTAGCTACAGTATATTACAGTTTTAGTTCAAAGGAGTTTTTGCTTTGATATTGTTGGTTTTTGATAACAACAGCTCTGCAAACAAAAGTGAACCTTAAGGCTAATTATGAATTAGTTTGTGTTCCATTCATGAAAGAGATCATTTAAAAGCAGAACCGAAAAATGAAAATGACAAAGTGGAGACAGTGTGGGCTCTGACTGGAAGGATGGTCAAAATGTGATTCAAGTCCAAAGAGAAATTAAGGTTGGTGAGGGAACCTCGTACAGTTGCCTCAACCAAGATCTTTCAAGACAAAAAAGATTTTTGACACAGGATGCCAGAAAACCTCACCAAAGCTCTCCGTGGTAAAGGTTCAGCTGGTGAGACCACAGCTGGAGTTACGACTTCCGGAAGCTGATGGATGCTGTAAAAGTCTCGAGTTTGTCCCGAATCTGAAAATGCTGAAAAATTCCCACAAAAATTCTACAGATGCCATATCTGTCCATCCACTCAGTAGGCATCAGTATAAGAGTTTACAGTGTAGAAACATGTAATATGATGTCTACGCTGAGATCTGACATCTATAATTGACTGTATTGGAAAACCTGCCATATACACTCTTCCCTCGTCATCATCCAGTGAGGATGGATGGACTTTGGACTTTGAGTGACTTGATACTGTTACAACTTCTTGTTGCATCGTTGATGCTGGTGTGCACATGTGAAGCCATACAGGGAGAACTGAGAACTCCCTTTAGAGCCATCACTGCGTATATCAGAACACAGACTATGCTTATGTAGACTTTTCCTATAATTAAATGATTGATGCTCCTTATGTTTGAGCCCATACACTTAGCATGCATCCACGGGTATAAGATAGTACTCGCTTTAAGCCTCATACACTCTTTGGTGTGAGAACTGATTGCCCCTCTACAGATGCACTCTTGATTGTGCCACAATGAATCTCTGAGCTCTCTGTGCTTTTGAGCCTTTAGTGCAGAAATTCCCACACATATATTTAGTGCACTTCTAATCTATAAAGATTACAGGCAATATAGCTTAATCTGCTTCATATAAGCGACCTGCTCTAACTCCAGCTCATAGTTTATCATTTATTCATAATGCTTATCATCTATTTAAAACCATTTGCTTATCTATTCATTTCTTTTTCAGAAACTAGATGTTTTCATTTAAAGCTCAACTACAGTATGTTATTCATATCTGGTTGAATGTGTGCTTGACATCACGTCTTAACAACTGTACGCGCTTTGTGTAAAGGATCAAAGAGAGGCCATATGATGAAAACGGTATAAGGAGATGTTTTTGCTCCCTTTTTTCACGCAATATTTATGTTCAGTGTATTGCGACATGTTATAAGAGTTACTCCGCGGTTAAAACTCTCAGATTATGGAACACTGACCAATAGAAATGAGTTTTTAATTTCACCATACCAGTTGTGTTAGTGTGTTCTTCTTTGAGATAGCAATATATTGCTAGATATACGGTGTTTCATGTGTTCTTTAAATCCTGAGAGACTGCTGAGAAGGACCCATCAAGCAGGAAGAGAAGCTGTAGTTCATACAAGGAGGATTTCTACTGTTCTGTCGATGTATTCTTTGCCTTCTTTTATACTTTCATATCACATCTTGTTTTAGTTTAGATTACGTAAATAGAATGTAAGACTAGAAGTACATGATGAACAGCCAAAATGTGTTCATCGTGTTGAAAAAAAAAGAGCATTAGAGAAGCCGTGGGCAGTTTTATGTGGAAGCACAGACACTGATGAGGCTGCCAGAATTAGAGAAACTAAACCAGCTCCTGGTCACACCTCAGTGCACTTTGAAGTTCTCCCAAGTGAATGCTGAGTGTGCGGTCTGCACTTCAATTCAAAAACTGCCCTTTTTCCAGGTCATTGGCCCTGACAAAGAGCTGCAGATCACTCATGATGGTGGAAATGAGGCGAAGAAATGATATGTCTTCTACTGCATGCTGGTAGGGGGCGCCCAAGACCTGTAACTCACCCATGCAGAGGTGAGTCTGAGGCAGATGGAGCAGTGATGATACATTCTTATATGTATGTAGATATGTCCGACATCTGAGCTGTTCAGAAAGACTTCAGACAGGCAGACAGTTTATACTGTCTTAAGCAAGCATGAGGACGACTTCAGGTGGCTTCAGTTTCTTAAGAACTGATGTTACTAATAAATTAATGACATGCTTTTTTTCCCTTTTTTTTTTTAAAGTAAATGCTCCAAAATCCTTGATAGAAAATGTGTTAAAGACTCAAAAATATCTCTCTCGTCAGGCTTGAAATCTTACAAAACAACTTTCATTACCTTGTGGGGAGATTTATGTTCAGTTTCCAGCAAAAAAAACAACAACAAAAGCTGCTGCTACAGGTCATTCATTATCTGCTGAGATTCAGTGGATAGTCTATTGGTTAACTAAACCAAATCTTGACAGCTGGTCTTCATTAGACAGAAAAAGGACAGACTTCTTTTACTTAACACCTACTCCCACATTACCAGCATAGAACTGCACAAAGAAGTTTAATTAAAAATAAGTGGGCCACAATTAATCTGAGGGAAGTATGCTTCATTCAAACTCACAGCAGCTTGAGACTGTAAGCCTGATATACTGTGTGTGTGTGTGTGTGTGTGTGTGTGTGTGTGTGTGTGTGTGTGTGTGTGTGTGTGTGTGTGTGTGTGTGTGTGTGTGTGTGTGTGTGTGTGTGTGTGTGTGTGTGTGTGTGTGTGTGTGTGTGTGTGTGGTTGCGCGCACTCAGCTGAAACGGTAGTGAAGTGAGTGGGAATGTGTCTTTTCTGCTGTGTCCTTCTCAAAGTGGTACCCTATTAATTAAATGTTTAAATGGTGTGGTTCAGTGTTAGCAGCACTCGTAGCAAGCTGCTGTATGACATATTGAAAAGTCCTTCCCATTGTTGTGGTTTATTCATAGAGAAGCAGCACAGACACTGAGGATGGGTGATGTACAGAGCATTCAGAAATTATTCAGACTACTTTTTTTTTTCAGAAGTTATGTTGCAACCTTATGACAAAATCATTTAAATACACTTTGTACACTCATCAATCTATACTCGACACCCCATTATGACAATGTGAAAACAGAATTTTAAAACATTTTGTAACTTTATCAAAAAAAGTTAAAACTGAAATAACATTGCTTGAAATGTTGCACAGGTGCCTCGGTTTTCTCCTGACCATCTTTGAAATGTTTTTACTCCTAGGAATTTGATTGACTCATGGTTTGGAAAAGCACACACCTGTGAATATATGGTCTCACAGCTGATAAAAACCAAGCCAAGGGGTTAAAAAAACTACCTGCACACCCCAGAGACAGGATTTTGTAAAGGCACAGATATTGGGGAAGGTTGCGAAAAAATGTCTGCATCATTGAAAGCTCCCAAGAGTGCAGCGGCCTCCGTGAATCTGAAATGGTCGAATTTTGAAACAACCACAGGCCTGTACTGCAAAACAGGATTGAGGGGTAATGAGGTAACTTCAGGTTCAAGTTTGGGTTTTCAGGGTTTGTCTGAGGGGCAGTGGTCCACTTCTTACTGGAATACATCGCGTGATAACTTCACTCCAAACCAAAGCTGCACTGGAGCAGGTTCAATTTGAGATTAAGGATTAAAATGTATCAAACCGCTGCCAACTGACCAATCAATTCTCTTAGAAAATAGCTCCACCGAATCCTCAATGATTGGCGATGTCAAGTATGCAGACAGTGAGAGGATTTCTTGAAAGAGAAATAATGTTCAGAGACTCTTTGGCTTTCCCTGACGATTTCTTATATGAAATATAGATTCCGTTTCATTGCGCTTTTGTATACTGATATGATCCTACCACAGAGACCGATTGAAGTGTTGAAGCCTTGTACTTGTTATTTTAGATATGAAAGTAAACTTTAACGCTTTGAATCATATTTTTGAAGTTATTTTTCTTATTTGCTCAACGGCCTGTTTGACACCACCTGGCAGGAAAAAAAAATTAGGCTAAATTTGTCACACAGACCATAATAATACATCTAAGATACACTTAATAGAATATACATATAAATATATTATAGTCAGATATACTTGTTCTCAAATTATGCAGCAGTGACATTACAAACGTTTTAACTTGTACATTCACACTGAAAACTGTCAGTGTAATTGTTGTTGTTGTAAATTGTCCTTGTACTTTTGGCGCCCACATTTTTGGAGAAAATTTACGTCAAACAGTGTAGTTACTTTTTACTACAGTTGATGCTCACAGTGTTTGTTGCCGCAAGTTTTATGCGTGTAAAGGCTGAAACACAAACAATCTGTCGAGACATCCAGAAAGTTCGTCACATACAGGCAGAGAGATGAAAGTTTCCGGCAAGCTCAAAGTTTATGTGTCAGTGCTCCAATGTGAAAGCAGCCTGCAGCCACACCCAGTCAACTAAATTACCGTAACTTCTAATTGTTGACCCATGTTTGTTAACCAGCTGATCGTTATGAGTCTGTGTTCATTAATTCAATCTGAAATGGTCAGAGCATCATCTGAACTGTTGATCAGAAACTCACTGTTTCAGTTTTACATCACTCAGAGAAGGGGTGGATCATTACTGATGAGGAGGCTGCAGGTAAACTGTGGCACAGAAAAAAACATAGCCAAAGAAAAGTCCTGTTTAAAATAATGCTGCTGCAGTTTGCCCCTCAAGAATGTTAATTTATATACGATACTGTACATGTTGTGGTGTTTTTTTCTCTCTCTTAAAACAAATTAAAAAATAACCCATCAGAGGATCATTATTGGATCAATAAGCATTACAAGTATCATTAAAATCTTAACAATATAAATCCCTGTTCCTTACTTACTGTATGTACAGGAAACTCACAAATCAATTTAAATGATTTAAGTAATTTTGTCATATCCTTATGATATGTCTTTATTTCTCGTACCAAATTATAGAGTGGTATCAACAGAGTATCAATAAATATCGGTAGCGATAACCCACTCCTACTCCCACCCACCCGAGCCGATTGTGAAGTCTTGGTCAATCCACAACAAAAAAAAACAAGAAAAAAAAACCATTGCAGACTAAAGTAAATCAATCACGAAGCGGTTCAACAAATACCTTTATGTCTTAAAAAAGCAGACCTGATATACTCATAAATCTTGGAACAAGGACAGTGGAGGGTCTTGGACCACCTTTTGTGCTGAAATGCTGCCTTCATCTTGTTTAAGGAGATCTGTTTATGAAGAAGCACAGATCTTGTACAGACCCGTCGCGTGCGTTCAGTTCTCTGCAGTGGAGCGCAATGGCATGATTATGGGTGAAATAATTCCACTAACATGGCTTAGATATCACAGAGCAATTAATTACCTACCATTTAGGTTTGTAGGACAGAAGCAGAGTAATCAGGTTACAGTTTACAAATCCTGTTACGAACACAGGTCAGTTTGAACAAATTGTGGAATGTTAAGTGCGACTTTGGTTTTCACAGCAGGATAAAAACCAGACTGGACTGAGGACAGTGCTCAGGGAGCATTTGGAGACGTGTCTCCAAATGACAGACATGACGTAATGTGACATGTGACATTAGGTGCATTAGAGATATATTCTGATAAATTTCTACAGTGTCCAAGATTTGATTTGATTCCTGTCTGGAAAACGTTGCGTCTCACAGTCAAAGGCGCACCCTAAAGGTCATCTGATAAAGAGACCGACGACTGACGGGATAGACCTGAATTAACCCTCATTATAAAATGCCTTTGATGGCACAGTGGAAAAGGACAGTAGTTAAATCATGTTTATAAAGGCATGGCTCTATTTTCAGGTCATCATGTACATAACTAATCTTTGAATCAAACAAGGTTGGAATGCAAGTTTATTGAAGTGATACTTCACCCAAAAACAACCAAATTCATATAATTTTTTTCCCCCATTTATACTTAAGTGCCTAAATAAAAGGTTTTCATTGCATGCCTTCCCTAAAAAAAAAAAAAAAAAAAAAAAAAGTGGAAACAATTTCTCACAAAATATTGTTGATCTGGCAACACACAGACCAACAGATTTACAGTGTGGTAAATATGTTGTGTATGTACATCATCCAAGTCTCAGTTGTCCAGTTGTACGCTTTGCTCTTCCCAAACATGTTTCTTTGCTATAATATTGCTTTAGAGCCCATTTTCTTTCCCGCGGTTAGTCATCCCTTATCAACACTCAGACATTGCAACAAAATTTGGAGTCAAATTTCTTTATTAAGGAATTACAGTGAAAACTTTTTCCTTGAGGCTCACCATGCAATACTGGTAAGACTACTTGACTAAAAAAAGGTTTTAGTTGAAGTGAGCCTTTTAAGTGACACGCAACACTTTACCATCTTGACAGCGACTGTTTACATGATTTCATTGTATGGAGAAACATATATTTAAATTGGACACTGGAATGATTATAAACATGATTGATTTTAAGAGCACATTTACTTATCAATGACTCTCTCCAATATTTTCTATCACTGTACACACCATCTTTATTGTAGTTTCATCAAAGAGGCAATTTGTTTTCTCATATTCTTTGAATATTTGGTCTCCATCTGACTTTGAATTCAGGTTGCTTTCAGACCAGCTGCTTTGACGGTCCGACAAAACAACTGCATGACATTCATACAGGGCACCTTCATGGTATATAACAGAAACATTCAGGCTCATGTGTCCACCGCACCTGCAGTACTGAAGTAACCACTTAAACAAGGTGACATTTGAATGCAGGGTTTGACTGATATATCAGCATTTCAGGAAAAATCAGATCGTCAGGGACCAAGCAAAAGGCCACAGAGAAAAAGGTGTTAAAAGGAAAATTATGACAGTATTTTTAATTAATTAGAAATAGGCTAACAAATGAAAAAAAGTGTCAGCAAATCCAAATATTTGGATTTGGAAACCCAAAACACAACAAAACAAAACAAAAACTACAGTAGCACAAAAAAAGGTCTTACTCAAAATGAGCTCACCTGAATAACAGTCAATGCATAGACCTGACCGGACAAATGATACACACAATGGGGAATGTATTCATAAACCAAAACAAATAACTATTAAAATAACAATACTTATTAATAAGCATTAAACTTTCAACATAATTACAAAGCGCAGAAAAAAAACCAAAACTTTTTTTTTGGGGGGGGGGATTTCTAGCAGTATCCCCATTCTTTCGTTTCACTGTTGGCGTCTTTCTTTTCCTTCCTGCCATGTTTCAGAGGCCCGACTTTCAGTTGCTTTGTTAGTAGCTCAGTTAGAACACAAGAGGTACATTTTAAATTCAAATTTAATAATCATAAAACAATGTTGACTAAAAGGTTTGCACCCAAATTATCATATCATTTGAAAACAAAAGGATGTGTTTTGTGTTGTTTATTTGGAAGTGTCTGATTGTGCGATGTGACTAACTACAAACAAATACAAATGCTGGTGGGGCCACCACATAGATATAAGTATATCCATGTCTTTCCTCACTGGCTTGTTGACCCTTTTGTGGAGAATGTTTCATTTGATCACTTTATCACAAGATGTCGTTTTTTTTGATTATGTGATTTAGGTTTAGATATTGAACATTGGTGTAAAACATTGTCAATCAGTCACTTAAATTAACACATATTTGACCTAAGTTGAAGGATAACTTAAATATACAAGTTTTATGTCAGTGGGTCCTTCAGTCAGCTGTTTTTTTTTCAGATTTAAGTATTATTGTTGAGTCAGACCTAGATGAAAACCCATTGGATGAACTTTATAGTGTCCACTCTGATAAAGACCATCCCTCTGTAGACACACACAGCCTTGTGTTGCACAATTCGGTTGACAAGATGAATAGCAGAGCTACACTGGCTATGAATTAAACAACTCATTTTAAAGAAATACAAGGCTGCAATTTCTTACTATGGCACTCTGTAGTGAAGGCCTGAATACGTGGAATGTTTTCACAATTCATTAAATACCGTCTGAATGATCTTCTATGTCTGCACAGTCCTTCAGGATTAAATACGTTTCAGCTGAGCAAATTTAAATTAGACAGCAATAAAACAGAAAAGATAACTTAACAACGGGTCTTAACATACCAAATATAAACCAACATTAAAATCCCTGGAGGCACAAATAAACTTATGACACTTTAATTGCCTCCTTGTAATTGTACACTTAGCCGGTCTTTCATTCCCATGATTCTCATTCTCTCTCTCCACACTAATAAGCATATCTCCACCTTTAAAGGGGAGAGCTGCACATACAGCAGCTAACAAACAATGGTACATTCACTCAACCACAATTTTCAGGTACTATCACCATTTGATGCTACTTCATATGTTTTAAATACAACCAGTGGTTTCCAACATGTGAGGCTTTTGATATCTTACAAAACACAGTGTATGGCCACATTTCAGATGTCTTTAAGTGGTTATCAGCCGCATCAAATAGTGCTTTTTCTTCTAAACTCCTCACATGGTTTTATTTCATTTCAAATGATCTAATATCTCCCCAAAAATCTAAGATTTGAGGAAAAAGTCCAAAACCGTGATGTGTATCAGAATTGTTTTTGTTTGTTCTTCCTCTCCATGTAATCGTCTGACGACCCCTCAGATGTATCTCTCTATGTAAATAAAACTTGATTAAAAAGTGGTTCAAACAAGCTGCCCCTCCAGCAGCTACATGTCATATATAATGATATATCAGTCCAAGAGACCAAACCACTGCTTTTACTTTCATACTTTTAATTATGTTTTGCTGCTAAAGCTTATGTACTTTTATTTAAGCAGGATTTTTACTCATAATGGAGTATTTTTACATTACTGTAGTAGTACATTGACATAAATAAAGCATGTGAATTCTTCTTCCAGCACTGCTACCAAACACATACAATCCACAAAACCTCTTGCACGTGTTTAGAATGAGCTGAAATACACTTGGACAAAAGGGACCATACTTGGTTTGGGATGTTGTTTGGTTTTTATAGCTTTATTAAGTATAAATTGCATTAGCTGTGCTGTATTAGTTACTAGCTCTTACAATAGTAACATAGGCCTAAAATAGTGTGTAATAAATGAACAAATTTAAACTATTATTGTTTATTTTTGTGATCATTTAAAACCAGATAATATCGTCATCCTAAAATGTGTTCCATTTAAAACTTGCATTAGCACACATCAACAACTGGAAAGACACAGCTATTGTAAAGAAATATGCAAGCAGACAAAATAATCTATGGGTGCTGAAACTACCGACAGCTCAGCGCTGTATGTAGTCCGATGTAGGGTATATGCTTCACGACCTTTTCATGACCGACCTGAAAGAAAAGTCGTCCATAAGGTGCCTGAGTTACTGTGCTTTTTTTTTTTTTTTTTTAATAAAACAAGCTCAACTCAGAGCTAAACACAGCAACAATTAATTATGGCTAGCGAAACATTACTAAACCAAAAGCTTCAGCACAAACCTTTGCCAAGTTCCCAAGAGTTATGTATTTTTACTTCTCCTTTTGACATGACTCTAAAAGCTATTCAAACTTAACACACCTTTGTCCCCTCTCTCCTCCACTGGGCCTGCCCTGTTCTCCGGTTGTAGGCCTCTGAGTTCACCCAACATCACGCTTTGACAGTAGCACTTGAAAAGAAGGACAACATGTCTATCAAAAGCTGTGGCAGATATGATATACCACCATTCATTATATTCTTCCAACAGCGACATTAGCTGAGCTAATGCAAGCAATCAGGGAGTTCAAAAAAAAAAAAAAAAGTTTTAAAACAGGATGTAAGCTCAAACAGCAAACCAGCCAAGGCAAATCAGGCACGAGTCAAAAGTTTGGACACTCTTACCCATTTAAAGGAATAGGAAGGTGTCCAGACTTTGGACTGTAAATTTGTCCAACAAGCAATGACAAAACTATTTCTTTGACTGAACTAATACTCCATTTTTCCTCACAGCTTTCCAGAAGATGATCAGTAAGCAAATAATAAGAGGATAGGAGGGACTGTTTTCAGGGTGTCACAAGAGGCAGGGTAAAATATTTGAAAATGTTTGAAGATTACTAATAATATTTCATTTCACATGATGATCACGAACCACATCTGGTTTTCTGTGCAACATGAAAAGATGACACAGAAGTACATTTTTTATCTTTGCTGTTTCATAAAATGTCTTTCCAGTGCTTATTGAGACTCATAATCACTACTTTGACAGTGGGCACATACTCTCCACGGTGCGTGGTGTTCACTAATGGACAGAGAACTGAGAACAGCACCAGAGTCATCATGCTTATCTAACTGCTGAAGAACAGAAGAGGAGGGTGTTGCTGTAGAGGGATACTGTTTCAGGAGCTGTCATCGCTGGTCCAAGACAGAAGACTGCTGAGGGACTGGAACAGATGGGCTTGTTCTAACATAATGGTGGGAACATTTTTCCTTGAAGGCTCATAAACCTTTAAAACATACTCCCTAAAGATCCTTTTTTTTATTTTTCATTTTTGATATTTATACGAACACGCGTGTTGGAAATGTTCCACAGCGCTCCTCTCAAATGTCTCCCAAAACGGCAAGCTTTCTCCTTCAAGAAAATGATGAAGCCATCGTTGAGAAAATGAAAATATTGTGAAAGAGAAGCAGGCCATAATAAAGACAGGTATATTTGGATTTTTTTTTTTTTTTTTTCCCCTGCAACTATTCAAATTGTGATTTTTAAGTTGCCAACTGTAGTTGAACGGTTTCCTTTTTTGGGGTGAGCATACAAGGTATGTAATTTGATTTCATTCCCAAGGTTCTTTCTTTTTGTTAGTGTAATAGGTTGAAAACCCCTCTTGTTTTTTGGAAATACCACTGAAGAAACTACGCTAACCGAGTGTACTTGAACGCATCGTTAAGTTTCTCTTGAAGCCCAATGTAGCGCAGTCAGAATAAAATGGCGCTGGCTTGATGAAGACGTTACCTCATTGTATGTTTCTTCATTGATCCACAGTGAACCACAGATCCACAGTGCTGTTCAGCCTGTGTATCACATGTTACCGGTCCAGATACCCCTAGGTCTGGCCCCGGTTACATTAGCATAAGATACATTTTATTTTCTTACCATCCTCATTGTTTTCCAGTAAAAAAAAAACCAACACTCTGCCATATTTATGTATGATTTTTTAGATTTCAACATTCTTACTTGGATGTAACTTGTCCTCTTTCCTCTTGCAAAGAGCCCAAGTATGTGGTAAGAGATCCAAACAGTGACTGCTGAAAAAGATGTTCAATCTGAGCACCACAAACTTCATGTAACTGGATTCGCTCAATAGATATAACAAAGCTCTCTGTTTTGTATGCAGAAGTAGCATGGGTCAATTACAATGAGATACTTTTGAAATAATAACTCATGCATTGGAATTATTATCACCAATTATTTTTTTTAATCACTGCAGTAATTATACTGGCATAAAACACACATTTGATGTCTTATTTGTTATGAAACTCAGAAGCTCTGAGTCTCTAGAGTTCATCAATCTTTTTTCTACAGCAAAAGAAAAATTAGTATCTAATGGCTATAGTAGCCGGTACTACACAGGCCAGAAACACGGGATGATTTTCTCTCTCCTGAGTCTCTCAGCCTGTCGATTCCACTACAGCAAATGGCGATAAGCTGTCAGGTAATATTATCACACTTTTAACCAACCTGTTGCCAAGGCCGTGTCGGCTGGATAATCTGTATTTAGGATACAACTAATGGCTTGTCTGAATGTTAGATAACACATGGCATTAATTGATTTTTAACACAATCCACATCTCTGTATTATGAAACCCATACCAGCCTTTATTTATTTTTTCTGGGGATTCTAACCAAAGGTGATGGTGAACTACCATCAGTTAGAGTAGTTGAAAGCCACACTTGATACAAGTACAGATATCTCACCAGAAAACATCTTTGCTAAAAGTTAAAGTCACCTGTTAGTTAGAGTTACCTATTTTACCAAATCCATAACTCGCAAGCTAAGACAACTGATTCACTAAACTGGCTTGCTTGCTGTCTGTATAAGCAGCCTCTCACATTTCTTCTGATCAATGAATTGGAGTAAAAAGACATATTTTCTTGAGGAAATGTACTGGAGTAAATATTTAAGTTGACAGTAATATTAAAAACTCAAGTAAAGAAAAAGATACTCCAAATAGGACTTAAGTATATTATTTCTTTGTTACATTACACCTCTGCCGACCACAGGGCCCACCAACCTCAATACGTCGCCAAGGTCACAATAACATTTCATAAATGTTTAGTTTTCTTTGTCTTAATGCTACCAGGATTTTTTAAATGTGTCCAAGCCAAATGAACACAAAAACAGCTCATCTTAGGAGGAATTAACATTTCCCTGCAAGCCTTCTTCATTGGCAGCTTTTTAGAATAAAGCAGCCAAATTAGCAAGCAGGCTCGACCAAAATGCTTGCATGGGCCCCACTGTGAACAGTCGAGCCATTTCTGAACAATCAGCTGACTTTAAACCCACCGAACATTCATGGGACAATTAAAGACTCAGAAAACCAAGCAGTTCTCACAGCACAAGATACTTTTTGGAACAGTCACTTCTTGCTCGGATAACATGGGGTATCAGGCTGTGCACAAACTTGAGGAATCCATGCAGCTCAAGTGAAGGCTGACACTGAAGCAGAAGAGAGGCATGCAAAATAGTAAGACACTGGTGTGCTCTGGTGGTAGCAGTTTTGGTTATTAGCCAATTATTAATGGATATCAAGGATAAGTATTACTATTCATAAACTCATTGACAATGATAAAAACAAAATATGGGGTACCAACCTGGTGTCAGGAACCAATAACCAAACTGTTCGTAATGATTCAGATGTTTAAAAAAAAAAATTGCTCAGGCTGGCTTCCTCAGGTACCATTTATTTGAGGGTATTGTCTCTGTTTATGCAACAGTCCAACAAGATTGTCTCATAAATCTACATTAACCATACTTACAACAGTTAACGATTAGCCTATTACTGTGTAAGTATCGGCTCCAATATATAAAAAACAATGTGACGAAATCAGTACTGAAACGGTAAAATAATGAATACTCAGTATTCATAACACACTGACCATGTAATCAAAGACAAATATTACCTCTATTTACTGCACCCTAATTAATGTAAATAAATTAATGTGAATGTATTAGGGACTTTAAGAACACAATAGTCAAACTTAGTTCCATGCTAAGCCAGGCATATCTGCTGAGTAAATCACTGCTATGATAACAAATAACGTACACTGTGTTGATTCATGCATAATGAAAGACATTCGGGAACGCTGTGTAGCTGAACATTTGACCTCATTGTAAAGGAGGCAATAACAGAGGCGTTTCTGTAAGGCATCGTTTAAGTACGTCTGAATTTTGTGTAGAATTTAATTAGTGAGTTCAAACACCATTTCTTAATAAGTCCTAGAACAACCACTAATTTCAATAAACGACAATCCATTTTCTCAGCTCTCTTTTTTATCTCATGTAATAGAAATGTACCTATTCAAGAAATGTACCTCCCCAAGCTTATGAATACCTTCCAGCAAAACTCCACTTTAGACCCCCCTTTGTTTTGTAAATTCAATCAGTTTTATCAATTTAAACATTCTTATCCTAAGGCTATGCACCCAGAAACACAAGGCTTTGCTAGGTAGTGTCATTAAAAGACAAGAGCTGGGGGTCCTTGATTAAAGAAGGAATCACAAACTGATGATATCCTCACACAGACTGAGAAAAGTGGGCTTTCAGCTGTCATGCAGTTCAACACCAGAAGGATTTATCAAATCTATAGAAACAATCAGACATGCTCTGTTTTATGTTGTGTCTGTGTCCGTTTGCTGTGTAGCTATCTCATCTGAGATGTACAGAGACGATCGAAAAGATCAGTATTGGGGCCAGCCATATTTTGATGAATTGGTAATGACTGAACAATGAAGCTGTTTTCTGTAACCATGGGATTCATGTGTCCATCCAGTTGAGGACCTTGCTTAACAACACGAAAGAGATAGCCAAGACAAATTTTCCAAGATTAGGAACAATTAGAATAATTACACTAATAAAGAAAACAACAATAACAACAAAAAAAGAAACAGCAACATTGCTAAGAACCAAGAATAGTAAGGTTTGTGCAAAATCCAACACATATATAATGTACAGTAAATTAGTTGTCTATAGGAACTATAAACCTCTCAACTCCTCCAGCCTTAGTTTTCTTCTTCTTTGGGGGGTTCAGGTCTGAGCGCTCCTCATATTTTGAGGAGGCTGTTTGTCCTGGTGCTCCCTTTTTATGGCTTGTACCTGAGGATATACTATTACTGTTTCAATGTTGTTCCTGTTTGTAAAATATAGTGGAGTCGCATGCAGAAGCTCAAGCCAAAGCCTCACAGTTTCTTAAAAGTTCAGGTCATGCGGCAGAGCAAACAAGGTCATTGTGAAAAAAGGCATTTGTATTTCAGTTTCTCTTTTCTTTTGAAAATTACAGCATGTGGGCAGTTGCCTCGTAAAAAAAAAAAAAAAAATGAACACCTAATATGTTCATTCTTTTCACAGTGACTTTTTATAATCAATTTAAGCCTACCTCATGTTGGGATAATATTATTCTACATGTAAGCCCATTTGATGTTAGCACAGTAGAAAATAACACTCATTAAAAAAAAAAAAATGGACTGCTGCTGTCAAAGTATCACAGTTTGGGAAATGTCAGCAGTGCACATGTTAGTTCCTTATTCAGAGCTGAGTCCACAGGTCATTAATATAGCTGCCAGTTTATTCCTGCCAAATCCTAGTTTACACATAATTACCTATGCATGATTAGTACACATGCAACATTCCTACTGTGCAATTTCCATCTACTGCCAGTGGTTGGTGTGTATCATCCAGTTGTTTTTCATGGGGGTGTGATCAGAAGCATGACAGACTGAATTTATTCATTTAGCATCTTACAATCTTGAGCCAGCAACAAACAGAGACATTTAGTTATTTAATCATAAATTCATTATATGAATTTAGATATCTTTTTTTTAAAGTTCATTTAAATGTCAATGTCCTGAAAAGCTGTTCGTTCTCCCCCCCCCCCCCTTTTTCCAGAAACAGTTTTCATTGTCATTGCTCAGCCATGCTGAAGGTTAGACCTGTCAGCAATTAGTAGGAGTGGCTAAGTGTGATGAAGTTGAAGGCAGGTATGTTTTTTCCAAATAAAGTTGCAGCAGTGGTTATGGTGTTTTTGCGCATTTTGGTCCAATAATTTTAAGATTTACCCAAAGCCTATACACATTAGGATGCAACAACTTGAACCAATTCCAGTAGCGAGACCCATGTTGTCTCAGTGAATTTGAGTCTGGTAACACCAGGTTACAATTACAGTCCATCTATGTCCATCTATATTTGCAATTTTGCTGACATATATTCCGTTACGTGGACCTGTTTCAGTCCGAGTCCATCAAGTTTCTGTCCTTGGAGGTGTTTAGAAATATGTGGCGCTTATATCTTTGGTCCTTGTCCCTTTCATTTTGATTTGTTTCTCCAGATACAAATAACATAGGATCCATTGGGATGGTAATTTTCTTCATTTTTTAAATCTTCTCATATATATTTCCAGTATCTCTGCAGTATTGGACCAGTCCCAGAAGATTTGTGAATGATTCCCAGTCCACACATTCTCCAACACAAATCTGAGAATGAACCTTTATCAAACATTAAAACTAATATTGAAGTGAAATATTGAAAAGTCTCATTTTTTAAAAATCTATGACTTTTAATACTTTTCTCGCAACTGATAAAGATATCTTCCTCAATTATTAGATTTAATTCTGATGACCATTTCTATTTCACGGAGACATTTCTGCCATTCTTTAGATGTTTTATAGTTAAGTATTTTAGCTAAGTCATTTTCTTTGACCACAATTAAATGTTAATCAATAGTTGTTGGGTCTTATTTTCTTATCCTTCTCTGTCACTTTTAACGTAGGGCCTCTTTTGTAGAAATCAGAACAGATCAATTGGACTTTACTGCTTTTGGAACTGAGTGAAATAATGTATTTCACTGCCCTTTAATAGCAGGTGTATTGGATTGAAGCACTATGCTGCCCACTGTCTGAATCCACTATCCCACAATAATGGAAGGACATCTATATTGTCCTGGACACTATAGCCACTGGACATGGCTTTTGACAAAGAGTGCTGCCACCAGTCTCTTGCTAACTATTGCCCATACTGTGCCAATTTTAGCGCACCTAACCCATTCAATCCTTTTTTGATTCATTTAATTCGAGAACGATTAGACTATGAGACGTATCCCGTTGGCTGAGCTCTGTTCTAACTGGACTCATCCTGGTTGTGTTTAATCCATCTCACCACAGCACTGATTTGGGTTGCTCGATGGTAATATTTGTGGTTTGAAAACGCAGACCTCCTCTCTCCTTTGATGAGCAAATTATGTTCAGCCCTATTCTGGATGTTTTGTTTTGCTTGGATATGAGTTTCTCCATCAGCGAAAGTAGACATTGGTATCAATATGGTTAAAGACTAAAATAGTCTTGGCACCATTTTCATTTTCACTGTTCCTATTCTACCAAATGTGGAAGGACATCCAATCTTGTTAAATTTTATTTGGATTCAAATGGTTGAATAGAGCTTGGTTTAAATTATTACTCCCAGATATCTGAAACCCTGCTGGGAATGCTGAAACAACACTATGTCATTTAGTTTTAAGGGCAATGTTTCAGATGTCGTCTTTGCCTCTGATTTACTTTCATTAACTTTGTGGCCTGAGTTTAGGCCATGTGTATTTAGACAGGGACTGATGACAGGGGGTTTTCTATAAATAACACTAAATCATCTGCAAATAGGGCTATCTTGTGCTGAATCCTCCTTCAGCCAGGGGCTCAATACTTAGTGCAAACAGAAGTGAGGATAGTGTGTCTCACTGCATTCTTCCTATTTAGAGCTCGAATAATGGTTAGCAATGGTGATAAACTCTGACTCTGGACGTTGGTCCTGATTAAATAGTTTAATCCATCCAATATATAATCTGTCCCAAAATGTATCAGTCCGTAGATACACTCCATCTGTTGTCAAATGCTTTTTCACTGTCTAAGCTGAGAAGGATTGATGGATGTTTGCTAGAAATCTAGTCCTCTCTAAATATTATCAGCGCTTCAACAGGATTTAATGAATCTACTTTGGTCTGACTTCACAAGATATTTTTTTTAGGTTTTCAAGTCTCCACACCAAAGATTGAGGCCTGTACATAGTGCGGAGTATTTTTCCTCTTCATGAATTACTGTTATAATGGCTTAAGACCATGAGCTCAGTGGATCTCTCTTTTCTAGCACATAATTGCGTTTTATATAAGACTGGGGTGAAGTCATTCATAAATGCCTTATACAGTTGTAATAGTCTGTCTGAAACCCATCCACTCCTGCTGACTCTTGTCGTTTTTAAGTTTAGGGATGGTTTCTTTAACCTCTGTCTCTGTGACCTGACCGGATCTGCTAACTCTTCATTAGATAATTTGTTCAAATAGGTCCTTGAAAGTCTTGAATTTTCTCCCAAGGTCTTGACTTTCATAAAGGTTTGTGTAGTATGCCACTTTTAGTTATGACATTAACTGATTGGTTCTGAAATGTTTAATCTTAGGTACCACCTAATGGGCTTTACACATTTGGAAGGCATGTACCACACTTGCTCTATCACCCTTCATAATATGTTCTGCTAGGGAATCCCCTCATTACAGCTAGTGTCCTTAGCTTAGTCAGTCCTTCTGTATCTACTGTCGGTGACAAAAAGTCAGTGGACTCAGAGACATGTCCACATAATGGAATATATGACAGGCAAAACTGAAAATGAAGATGGACATTTTTCTACAAAACTGGACTCCAAATATATATCTGGTGTTCCCAGACCCAAATTCATTGCATGACTCTATGGGTGGGGCCACTCTCCACTGTATCCTGGTGGATGTAGATCTAAGTTTAATTGTGAAACTATTGGAGCAATCGACATTGGCCATGATGTGAGCCAAAACTCTGCCACTGCTGCAACTATATTAAAAAAATAACAACACTTTAATTCAACATTATTGCACTTAACCACCCACACTGGTTGCTGATTGGCCTGCTGATCAGAGTGGCTCAGCAAACGTCAATGTGAACAGAATATCCAGATTATAATCACAGCGAAGAAAACTGAAGCTGTGAGAATTATTTTGACTCAGCCAGGGTACTTATCTACAGGGCGTCTACCTAATTTCCTGTCAAGTATGCAATTGAAAACTGTCTTACCTTTAACAGTAAGAAGAGAAGTAATTTTCTTAAAAAGTTGAAGGAAGTCTTCAGTTGGAGCATATACATTGAATATAGTCATGTGCATCCTCTATTGAGCCCACTTTCAAAACATTTTAAATCAGCTCTTCATTGTGGTAGTAAACGGATTCATTAAAGGCAAGCTATACCCTCCTCTTTCTATCCTCATGTGGGGCACTTTATACTAGGTCAACTCACTCCCACCCCCACTTGTTTTGGTAATTTTTAATGTTCTTTCTTTCTTAGATGCATTCTTCAACCGGTGTTATTGAGCCTCATTAATTCTCAAGATGAACAAAGAGGTTTTTCTTCTTGATTGGATTATTCATCCCCTTTATATTATAATTAACACAGTTTATGTTATTTGTTTGTTGCTTAGCACCACAACTGGCAGCAAAGAGCCTATTGGTGTAATGTCTGCATCAGTAAAAATAGCTACTGCCACAATTCAGTTTAATTCCAGAAGATACTGCTGCAATTTTTCCAAGTATGTGAACATCTAGTCATAATGCATAAGCGTTGCTTGTCCTACCAAAAATGTCTTACGTTTGCTAAATATACGCCAACATCATATCTTCAATAATAATAATTCAATCTGTCTCTGCAGAACTCATATGGGAAGTCACCATTGGTTGACCAAATACTGCCACGTCCTTTATGCTTTTCAAATTAGTTGAGCCACATAGGTTTTTACCTTGGCTTGCTACTCTTATTTGTAATTGCAATGACTGTGTTCTTGATTAAATAAAGCTATGTTCATCATCAATATCTCTAAAAAAAAAAATTCCCCTCGGGGATTAATAAAGTATATACCTACCTACCTACCTACCTACCTACCTACCCAAAGTGTAATTTATTCACTGTAGAAATTCAGAATGTAATACTCAATGATTTGCTAATAACGCCTAATACACAAACCAACATGTAACATAGGAGAGTACAGACACTTATTATTTTCATCCACTTCGAGCACTCGTGGAAAAAAAAAAAAAAAAAAAAGCACTTTCCAACTGCTCATACTAAGATGTGTTACCATTGATAATAACAGGACAGACGCACATTACTAATAATCTTTGGTATATACAAAAGCTAAATACCAGTACGACCATTCTTGGGTAGTAAATGCCACTAAGTGAGGATAGTTCGCTCATAAAATAAACAAAATACAAAAATCATACAAATAACCTGGTCAGCTAGTATAATTTTAAGCATGGTCAGTCAGATTTAGTAATCTGCTTTTCTCTATTTCTATTGCTGCATTTACTACAACGTTTGCAGTCTACTAGAATACTCTGCAACCAAATTTAAATCAAGCTGTGAGCTAAAAATGTTGACTTCCAGATGGAGCTTCTTTTTAGGCTGTTGCCTCATGACATCTGGGGAGTTTATTTTGAACAAGTGCACAAACCTAATACTTTTCCTCTTCACTCTGCAGGTCTGTGCTGCAGAGTAAAGATCTTAAACGAGATCAATGTAATTATAAAGTACTGTCTTAACCTCGTATGTGTGTGTGAACACTTAACCCTTAAAGATTGAATCAATTAATATGCGCTCTTTCTCTCCTCCTGTGTTTTAATCTGTTAATTTCCCCAGTGAGTGATATCAGGTAGATGAAAAGAATGTAGTTTACCAGTCACCTTGCCCGCTTAATCGCTCTGTAACTGCATTCTCAATATTGATTAGAAACAATTAGTGCTGCACAATCACACATGGTTTGAAACACAGACAGCATGTGGATATTTGTGGGAAGAAAGAAGGAATAAAGATTAGAAATGAAGGGAAGCCAAAGATGGAGAGAGATTTATAACGTTTATACTTGAGTCATTTTGTCAGTGTGATTGTGAAAGTTGCACTGGATGTAATTTGCTGCAGCAATGCAGCAACACTGGTGTGTGTGTGTGTGTGGGTGTGGGTGGGTGTGTGTGTGTGTGGGGGGGTTGCTCTGTGAGCAGCCATCTCACCTCACTCATTAGAGGGAGTAATAAATCCCTGACTATAGATCAGTGTCAAGAGGATACTCCACTGTGCCCACTGCATCCTTCCAGATTGTAGGTGTGTATTAGCACCCATGTATTTGCATTTGTTACTGTCAATGTGTGTGAATGTCAGCACATATGAGTAACTGTCTGAATGTATATCCCTGTGTACATCATTATTTGAGTGTTTTTAGGTGTACACGTGTGATTGAGTGAAAACAAGATTACAAAAAACAAAAAAAAGAAAAGAAAAAAGGCTTTAGCAGGTGGATCAGCCAATCAGTTTTCCTGATGTGCAGGTTTGCCGGATAAATGGATGAGACATGGGGACTGTCTGTGCCTCTAACTGTCTCCACAGAACCACAATGAAAGACAATGGCATTCTCAGCCTGAATTTAAAGAAAAGCTTTAGTCAGTGAAATTATTTTGTACTGTTTGTTTATTTGCTGCAATCAGACAAGTTGCCGATGTGACGTTCTGTGGCCACCAAGTGAAACTGAAAAAAATAAAAAAAAACTTCCAGATTTGACCAATTCACAAATCACAAATCTGTTGCTTATAATACATTCTAAGTAATGATCTATCAGGGCTTCCAAAGTTTTACACATGCCACAAAAAAATATATGCAATTTGCCAGGGGCAGTCAAACATTTGCATGATATACTTTGAGGTCACTGATGATGCTCATAATTCAATCTCATGCAGATACTCCTACCCTGAAACAGGTGGTGTTCTGGGGGAAAAAAAGCAATCTACACCAAGTTTGTGCTGTTAAGAATCTGACTTGGAAACCAAGAGTGAAAAAGCTTTGGGATCAGAACACAAAATGTTCTCACATAAGGTCCAGTATCAGCAGAGTGGAAATCACAGCTCAGACCTCTGTGTTCAGTCTAGGATACAGTACCTCTGCTGACAATACCGTCATCAGGTACCACACTACGCTGGCCAATTGAATGTCACCTTTGTGTTGGTGTCTTTTAACCTTCTTTCTCTTGTTGCATCTTGTGCAGCCCGCTATCACTCCAAATGATATAATACATCAGTCTGACACAATACTGTGTCAGTGTCACGTTTTACCGCACCTCAGTGTGAAAAGCACATGCACGTATGACCGACGTCAAAGAAGGAGGTCATGTGATGAGGGTTATGTGACAGAGGTCATTTGACTAAGTACAAAAGTGCTAAAGTCTGAGTAGGATGATTTGGGGTGGTTGGATGGTTAAAACCCTGAACTTCGACCCGGGTGTATTACACACTCTGCCGTGTTTCCGGGTTGTCCTCTGTGTGCGTCTGTCTGCTTCACATGTCTGTGTGCATTTTTTGGGGTGTTTGAAATTGGAGATCCTTAAGTTTAGGCTCATGCTGACAGTTTTAATTCATGATCTGAAAAAGCTTATTTTTCAGAGCAATCATCATGTCAGCTTCTAAGCTCCTAATAGGACCTCTCACTTCACTTCATGAATTTCACACAAATCTCATGAAATGACATTTCACCCGTGGAGAGACATGGTGCTGGAATCAAAGGCATGGATCAATTATCCACAGTTACTACAAGAACACAGCTTCAAAGGATACATATCAGATCATAATCTCTGAGGGTTATGCTTTCTCCACCTCCTCTCAGATTTCACAAACATGCATACAGAGAGAGAGAGAGAAAGTACACACACACACACACACACACACACACACACACACACACACACACACACACACACACACACACACACACACACACACACACACACACACACACACGTGATGTGAAAACATTTAGTTTTACACCCTTGCATTTCATATCGTTAATGTCATCAGAGAAGAGCTACTTATTTGATTGATTAATCACGCTAATGAATATTGCCATTCCTAAATGCAGATGAGAAATTAAAAGTGGGCCATAAGTTTCTGAATCTGACCCATTTACGAGCACTAGACAGAAGGAAACAGAAGCGGAGAGAAAGAGGATGCAGCTACACTGAAGCACCCTTGAAGCCAAATTAATGAACCTTGTGGAAGTGAAGACAGTGTCACACATCAACCGATGCAAAACTATGGAAGAAAGGAAGACTTCTGACAGTGAAGGAAATGTGAACTTATTCAAAGTAACAACCTACAACAACAAATTGAAAGAAAAGACATGAATGGTGCCTGAGTAGTGAGGCGTCGAACTCTGTGATGTTCTGGTTTCAGAGGAGAATAAACGAGGTTGAGAAAAGTGGGCCTCCAGATGTGACTCCTTGTTCTTACGCCCCCCTTGGCAGCATCTTCTGACGGCTGGAATGTGTTCAATTATATTCATAAATATAGGATCGTCTCACAGCTGACAAATATAGACTGGATTTGTATTATTTAAATGCAACCTGGGAGGAAAATTACAGCGTGAATATGCAAATGATTTAAGAAGATTAAAAAGATCAGCAAAAAGTAGGGGTGTATATGTGGCATGGCAAGACTCCACTGTGATGGAGAGAGGAGGGGGAGGACAGGAAGAGAAGGAGTGAGGTAAAAAAAAGAAAGTAAATGAAAGACGATGAGAGAAAAAAAGAAAGAAGAGACTGAAAATGAGAGGAGATTATGAGAGATGGGGGAGAGGAAAGGGGACAAAGTAGGAGAGTTCAAGAAAGGATTGGAATAGGACAAGAAAGGGTGAATGGAGTAGAACCAGGACAAAGGGAGGAGATAAATAAGAGCAGAGGTGTTATCTCCACAGAGGAGTAAGAGCATTATGTGCAAGGAATTGATACATATGCCGCTGCAAAGCTCCTTTCTTAAAAAGCTGAGTGGGTCGGGCTAAAAAACTGATCCTGATCTTTATTGTCCTTCACTTGGAAGTCTTGAGACTTCAACCACATTACTGCCTCTGCACACACACTGGTCTCATCTGCTATTCCAGTTAAGTATAATTAATCTCATACTGTCACTCTCAGTAAAACATACGAGGAAAATTCTACTGAATAAATCATAGTATGAGCAAGTCGCCTTCCTCTCTATTGTTTTATGTGCTTGACAGGAATGTCCTAAAAACATAATGTACATATTTTTTCTAACACCCAAAATGAGCATGCTGAGAATTAATGAAAATCTTCTCAAACTGTGGCTCCTCATTACCATGGTAATAAACATTGCTGTATCGTCTGGTCGTTATCTCAAAGACAGACTGATATATGTTCTCTCCCAAAAAATAAAAGTGGGTGGTGGCGGTCCGGACATAGAGGGGAGGGTAGGAGTCGGGTCGACAGAAGAACTGATGATATACAGCGACACAAAGCGGAGGGAAGATGAAGCAGAAGATATGTCACAAAAGAAAGGAGCTATGATGTTCAAACGGGGGCGTTTGAAGCTTTTAACAGCTATTGCTATCTGGAAGTTGTTCCACCGTTTCATTTAAAATATTTTCAGCAGGTTATTCAATCTGTATTTTTTGGAACTGTATATTAAAAAAAAAGTCTCTGATACTAAATTTGTATTAAATATTAAAACAGTCTCCAGAGGAGGGCGAGATACTTTTTTGAAGTGAAAGAATCTCTGTTTGGCTGCTGTGCTTTAATCCGCCAGACATGTTTATAACATGCATTTTCAATCTCACTGTGAGCTCAGTCGACTCCGAGGAGCTAATTATAGTATAATTATTTATGAACTTGCAGTCAGTTTGGAAGGAAGTCCAGAAGATTTTGAAATAATTATTTTCTAAAATTCACTTTTTCTTCCTGAAAACTATGTTGCAAAGTTTTCAGTGTGCGACTAGAAATGTTTTTTTCTTTTTTAAATCGAGACTCCAACTTTTGAAAGCAAAGATCAAGCAAACAGAAATCCCTTCTTCAAGGAGAAGCCTTGTGATTTTTGTCAATACTTTACAGGCTAAACTAGAGAGAGAGAGAGAGAGAGAGAGAGAGAGAGAGAGAGAGAGAGAGAGAGAGAGAGGGCTCTCAATTCTCATAATATATCAATGTGTTGCTTCTTTTAATATTTTCTCAGAAGACTGAATTACCCAAAATGTGTGAACATCAAGAGAAATACATCCATTGAGCACATTGTAACTCTCAAATTATTCACAGGTGTATGAAAAAGAGCACTAGAGCTCTTAAACCTGTATTAACACTGTGATACATCAGATTTTTTTTTCACATAAAATCTGTTGGGCTTTCTGGAAGAACGGTTTATAAATACAAACAGCTCCCTCATTAGGCAGTTGCTGAAGTTTCTGACTTTCAAAAATCAAATCTGATGATTGAGAACCAGTTTTGAAGCAAAATCTCCCCGTGCATTCTTCAACTTCCATTCCCCCCCCCACCCATCAGTGATTGATGACGCTGCGATGAGCCATCAAGGGGGAGTCAAAACACATTTCAGCAACAAAAACAACAAAAAAAACAACTTGTTTTCAAGCCAAACACAGCAAATGACAGGAAGTATTTTGCAGTGTGACAAACGATCCCTTCAGCAGATATTTCTGTGGGATTAATGCTCTCAGTAGTTTTCTTATTTCTTGCTATTGTGAAGCAATGACTTTATTATCTGTGCAAACTGCAACTGGAGTTTGAGGGGAATATGGTGTGTTGGGGACTGTATGGTCAAGGCTGGTGTCTCTGGGTAATGTGCATAGCTCAGTTGATGAGAAAAGGAATATATTTCCCAGGGTTTAAGCTTGTGCCTCTCCACTATGTGGTTTCCCCTAGGCATGAAAAGTAAGGTACCTTAGGTTTGGGCACTAAAACCCATGAGGTTATGTTAGGAATAGATCATGGTTTGAGTTTAAATTACTTATTGTATGTACATAACAATACATACATTATGTCACATTACTTGAAAGCAATCCTTGTCAAATTTTGCTTTGTCACATACTTGAACACTGGTGTCTGTGGTGGAAGTCCTTTGTTTGTTCCATCCAACCACCCCAGACCTGCTGATCTATTGGGCTTCATTACTTGTTCTTCTTTGTCACATTACCTCCTCCTTTGACCCTGGTCGCACTTGCATGTACTTTACCTTGGCAAGGCAAAACATGACACTGACAATGGTGTTCTCTCGTGAACTGATAGGTGTCTGATACCCAGTTGGTCCTACAATATGCTCCTTTTATTTCCTTCATACGCAACCAATCATCTTCTGTCTTAAGGAAAGTTTATCCCCAAAAACTACCCTGTCTACCCAAAGTGACCTCAGGTTTTTAATAAATATTGGGGGTAATAAAAATGTATTAATTTAGGAACTAAGACAGAAAAAAAGTGAAAAGTTAGTCTAAAATCAGAAGCACTTTAGCAAAGGTTTAACACTGGAGCGTCAAAGAAAAAACTATCTTGTAGCGTTCTGGAAAAAGGTGTAATTATGTTGAAATTATCAGGTAGAAAATGAACTTGTTTCTAATCCCACCCACCCAAGACCGCATTGAGATAATCAGTGGAACTCATTGGAAGAGCACATTGTGGGTGAAGGATCCTATTGAATTTTTCACGCCCTCCTTCCTCTTAAGAGACCGTGCACCAACTTTCATTCTTCACCACTTCCCCTCTTTAAATGGTATTTCAATTACAAATCCATTAAATATGTCCCATTTTTATCTTTTATATCAGTAATTGGAGATGCCAGCTCAACACTGTGGCTTCGGCAGCAGCAGCTAGTTGATATAATTGCAATATATACGTGACTTGAGTATAATAACAATTAGCTATGTTACCTCCTTGAAGAGCAAACTGTGTCCAAATAAACACATCTTAATTATGCCCGCAGAGAATAGGAGTTGGAGAACACACAATTAAAGTGGCTAATTAATTATGTGTTTTATCATCATAGTATTTTTTTATTTATTTTGTTTACCCTTCTTGTTTTATGCCAGAATCATGCAACTTAAAGATAAATAAACCGTTCATCCTCTCCACAGAACTGTTGATCAGCCTTTGTGGTTCACCTTTGTGGTCCTGGCAGCTCTTAGCCTCAATGGGCTTTAAAAAAATAAAAAGGGGACCTGTAAAACATAAAATACATGAATAAATAAATAAAGAGCCATGTCCATTGAATTCACCTGAATCCACCCAACCTGACCAATCACACCTCCTGGCTTCTCTGGTCCACTAGACTTGGGGGACTCTACCCATAAATCCTCTTAGACTGGTTCCATTTTGCTGAGGTATAATATTCTTGCTATATGTTTATTCTTCTCCCTTATGCCTGCTGTTTTTCCTCCCACCACAGACAGGCTCTAAAGGGCTCTAAAAAAAACAGTATGTTTATATTTCATTGGCTTTGGGGTCCTCCACAGCAGTCTAGCCTAACCTCCACTGAACAATGCCTTAGGCACAGTGCATGCTGGGAATATGTGACAAGATAGTGTGGTTTGATGATGATTAGGAATCTTTTTTCTACCAGAGTCACAAGAGAATAACCATCTGTAGTCTGCAATGAAACAACACCTCTGATTGGTTAATTCTCAATAAAAACATTTTTTTATACACAATTATAAGATAGATGTGATTGTACAATAACTGAAGGAGGCACAAGAGAGACAGAAACCAGACGTTGCTACGTCTCTATCACTGACTAGAGATGTCTGTAAATAGGGTTTCATCAGATCAGATATTCACCACGGGCCGTGGTTCAACCAGCAGTACAAATGCAGGTTCAAAGTGTCGGTCCCCAGAGTGTCAGCACAGCTCTTGACACTAGATTGTGAAGAGAAGTGGATCACATAGTCAGTCAATGGGTCTCCAAGGGTTTGTGAAAAAGGATAGTGGGGAAGCTTGCATCAGAGTGACTGTAAACTCACTCCGTGATGCAAGCTATGACATTATTCTATTTCAAGCAACAATGCAAAGAGGCACTAAAAAAAAAGCTAAGGCTTCCTTTTTATTCGTTTTTATCAGACCTTTTCTTGGTCTTCATTTTGTAATTTATAATGATAGATATATTCCATGTATGCTCAAATTTAAGTCCTGAACTCAGCACTAATTGTGACTGTGAAAACACAGAAACCACAATTTCACCTGCTATTTATACGTAATCCATACTTGGGTATTTTATCTGAATAAGAAAAAACATATTAACGCAAGGTGTGAATGCATTTCCAACACATTTTCATAGGCAAATAATAACACTGACAAGACACTATGTTGAGGTGCTCTGGCTCACATTGTAATTGGATCTCTGCCATGCATAAAATAAATATTGTACAGTGTCTACATCCAACATATTAAAAGGTCACCAACCTTAAAGATGCTGTAAAGCAAATTCCAAGATTTCCTTCTCAATACATTATATACATGTGAAATGAGTTGCTGAAAGCATGTGCAAAGCTTTTAAACTTTGTAGCACTGAAATGTGGAGTTAGACCGTGAAACAGTTTCTCACCCGTCTTCAGCTCAGGTTTTTTTTTAGGCGGGGTTAAAACCTAACCTATCTACGTCACAACAGCCTATCTACGTCACAACAGCCTATCTACGTCAGCTCACAGCCGGTTTCTATAACCTTCTGCATGGCTCCTCCTCTCACGGTGAAACGGTATACAAAACTGGAGCTCATTTGCATAAGAGGTCATCCCACTGGATTTCAGTTCTAGTCCTGATCTATTCCTAATCTCAGATTGTTATTGTACATCAGCTAGCTGCTACAGGACGTCTCCCTCCACCTGTCTCCCTCCACCTGCTACAGGACGTCTCCTGCTACAGGACGTCTCCCTCCACCTGCTGCAGGACGTCTCCCTCCACCTGCTGCAGGACGTCTCCCTCCACCTGCTACAGGACGTCTCCCTCCACCTGCTGCAGGACGTCTCCCTCCACCTGCTACAGGACGTCTCCCTCCACCTGCTACAGGACGTCTCCCTCCACCTGCAAGTGCATCTTTCCTGGAAACAAGACCCTCCAAAGCAGCGCTGCATCGCTGTTTAAATGTCCGACTGATGAAGGATAAAGAGGTGGATTGATTTCGTGAAGAGCTAAAGGAGACCGTAGGATGAACACCAACAGCCGCCTCTGCAGGGACCATTTCATGGTGGATAGTTTCAACTTGGACCGGAGACGGACGGAGTTCACAGATGCATCGCTTCTCCTGCAGCACAGAGCCGATCCGAGTTTCACCCTCACGGCCGTTCATCTTCCGCTCGCACCGGCACCGTCCACCGCCGCCGGACCGGACCGCAGTCTCCGCCGCTACCATCGGCTGTCTCGTCCACTACTGCCGGCGGTCCACCACTCAGAGTAAGTTCTGTGCTTGTTATAATTATACTAGATAACTTGTCCACAGTAACTCTGCTGTATTTAGTCCGCGGTTCAAACCGTTAACGTGATTTTATTCGGTGTAGAAGAACTTTATTTTGGTGAAATGGGAGCTAACGTGTTAATTATCTTGTATTGAGCTCGTAGCAGAGTTCAGAGGAACATGTTCCGATAACCGCGGATTGTTTTATGTCTCAATAAAGCTCCGATAAGGACTATAATACATGTAACTCTGTGTTTTACATGTCGGGGTGATGGTGAACATGGACCAGAGGAGATCTAGTCCTCACATTAATGAGGCTTGTTGTTGTTGTACTCCGGTGTAACGTTACAATCAGCGACCCTCTCGGTTACATGTACCGGTACCGGTCCGGATAAACGAGCATGTGGAGGAGGTGGAGGTGGAGGAGGAGGTGGAGGTGGAGGAGAAAGACTGTCAGCTCCACCTGGAACCTGCAGGTTCAAAGTTTGAATTGACATGTGATGTAATGAATTAACATGTGATGTAATGAATTGATGTGATGTAATGAATTGATGTGATGTAATGAATTAACATGTGATGTAATGAATTAACATGTGATGTAATGAATTGATGTGATGTAATGAATTAACATGTGATATAATGAATTGATGTGATGTAATGAATTGACATGTGATGTAATGAATTGATGTGATGTAATTAATTGACATGTGATGTAATGAATTGACATGTGATGTAATGAATTGATGTGATGTAATTAATTAACATGTGATGTAATGAATTGATGTGATGTAATGAATTGATGTGATGTAATGAATTAACATGTGATGTAATGCAGCGTTGTTCATGTTTCAGTCGTTACAGAACTAAATCAACTCCTCCTCTCTTATTATCTCCACTATTGTAATGCAGGTGTGTTAGAAGTAGTTGGAGACTCACTGTCTTCTGTCTCTGGTGTCCAGTTTGACTCCTGTGTTACAGATCAGGGGGACAAGCTTCATTTATATGCATCTGTATGTTTCACTCATTGGACAAATAAATTCTGATTCTATTCTGTTTTCATAAAGCAGGCTGCTCCGTCCACCAGAGAGACAGAGGACCAGTGGGGCATCATGCATAAAGTCACCGAGAGGTTGGATGTCAGATGGACCGCTTAGTGGGGAAAAGAACTGCAGCCACAGGACTGTCCTACACAACACTGAACACCTTCCAGCGAGGGGGCGGAGCTTCAGCTCCTTCAGGACACGCCCCCCAGTCGTCAGAGAAGACTGCTGATTTTCTCACCATTTCAAAGCCTAATTTAACCAACTTGTCTATGTTTTTTTTCATTCAAATGTGGATGGGTATCTAACAACCCATACTTTTGTGGTGTGATGAACTTAAAACTCATTTTCATTTCTACTTTACAGCATCTTTAACTTGTAACCTCGTCTCGCTCTCTCAGATTGCTGATCAACAAGCGAGAGATGACCTCCTCTTATGAAAAAAGAGAAATATGTAGAGCAGCATCACTGAGAGAGTGCATGATGTGGGTGACCACACTGCTAATTGATGTGACAACAGATTTTCAGCTGCTACATCTTTATTGTCTCCATCATTTTAAAGATCTGCTGTCAGTCTAACCATTGTGGTTCTTCAGATTCATCCGTGGCCTTTAGCTTCTGTGACACCTGATAGAATACTTGGTTGAAAACCGCTGTAAGTTGTCAGGATCCCTGTCTGTCCCTTTGTTCTCCTCTATCTCCTCCCTCATGTTCCTGTCTCTCTCCCCCCCTGTTTGTTATGGTCTGTCATGTGTTCTTGTTTTGATCTGTGTCTGGAGGGTGTGGACTCATTCCCTGCCTGCCTCCAGACACCTCCCACTATCACCTGATCAGGTTGGCACAGCTGCCTCTCTTTCCAGTAATCACCACCTGGCAGTATGTAAACCCCGGTCCTGCACTCCACCTGAGTCAGTCTGTAAAATAACCTCACCTGTTTCTACCAGTGTGCCTGTCTGTGATCTTGTGTCGTACCAAGGGTACTATTTTATTTTATTTTATTGCTTTTCTATTATTCTATTCTATTCTATTATTTTATTTTATTCTATTATTTCTATTATTATCTTATTGCTTCTGTATGCTGCTGTAGTGAAAAAATTTCCCCTCGGGGATTAATAAAGTAAATACCTACCGACCTACCTAACACGGGTACCACACAGTTATATTGTCTGCTGTCCTGTGTCTGGCCACAGGTGCCACACACTCAGTCCTGCCCGTTGTCTGGTGTCGGGCCACGGGCGCCACACAGTCGGCCTTCCCTGACATGCTGTATTGTTCCAAGGGAACCATACAATCATCCTGTCAGATAACCTGTTGTCGGGAAATAAATATTTTTACCTGTAATCCAGCTGTTGTTCGTGTTGCATTTGGGTCTACTCACACCACATACCTTGACAGTAAGTAATGTCGCCAGAGAGGGAACATGTTTGCAGCTCTGCTACCTAATTTACATTTCAAGATTAGATTGAACTGTGGGCAGAATCAAGATATCAAAAAGCTTTTTAATAGCAGGTGTGAATGTAATTTTCAAATATCTTTATCCAGATCACGTCTTCAGATACAGATCTCATCCTGATAATTGGTGTGGTTTGTGTGTCTCACTGTTCTTCCACTACACACTTCCAGTTCTTTGCAGATGGTGTTTTTCTGTCTTTTATCATTACATTTTTTAAATAAATAAATATGCAATATTACGTATAACTTTCAATGCTTTTATCTTAGAATGCATGATTACTGTCACCTAAAACTTACACAAAGTCTCTCAATTTTTTTTAACAACATTTGCATCATATCTAAAAAAGAAGCACACATTACTGTCCATACTTTGTGATGCTACTAAATTCAACAGTCTGGCACACAGTAACAATTCTTCAAAGAAGTTAGGAATTCTGAAGTATATCTCTGACTTGCCATTTTGCATGCTAATAAAGTACCAAGCTCAGAATTTGAGTTTTATGATATTTGAGGCTTGCACTACGATTAGTTATAATATGGAAGATATAGAAATCGATACTTCCATTTTGGTAAGTATCCGTCTTATGCCGCCTTTTCACATCCTTTCCAAATAAACAATGAATGGGCCTACTGCTTGGATGTCAACCCTTTGCACAGGTTATTTGTAAGGTCAGAGTCAAGGGTGATCATGGGAAGCTGGGTGGAAGGAATGGATAGAGCTGAGGTAGAGGGGCAAAAGTCTGAGGTGAAGGTCAAGGACGAAGGTTTCAGCACTCAAAAAGGACCTTTATTCTAGTCTTCAGAAATAATGGGATCAATAATGGATGGGCAATACTGTTTTTTTCCCCCATTTCGTGTTACCTAGTTAATCTTTATATGGCACAACCCAACAGAGATCATTTAGGCCTGTAATACACAAGACCTGATTCTTTAATTACCATTGAAATGAGAAATTGCCACAACCTCACATCAGATATTCAGGCTATGTTGAAATATTGCTAATGTGCATTATGAGTGAGCTTTGGGAAGGTCACGTCATATATCACGTCAGCTCCCACTAAAAATAACTACAGATCCTTAACCTTAACTTCACACTAGGCTATTATAATATGCTTAAGAGATTGGCAATATTAGCAGTATTTAATACTGTGGTACAGATTATTTTCTAATCACTGTTATGTTACGAGTGGTATGTTTACCATCGCTCTGCATTGTCTCGTTCCTCCTCTGAGCAGCAGGGCTCTGAGTGGTTGGCTATAGACACAGCATCATGAACCAGTGAGCAGCCAGACAGCTGGGCAGGGAGACCTGCAGCCTTTATTGATATGCTAATGCTGTCGTTCATTAGCTGTCTTTAATTAGAGAATGTGCTGCTGTGGGCTTCTGGCTAACTGCACCCACAAACACCAGCCTACTTATTAACAGACAAGAGACACAAACCATTCCCCAAAAGCCTGGAACAGAGAGAGGCAGAGAGAGAGGCACCATGTAAATAGGTTGATGAAAAAAACAAGGTGGAGGGCAAACATTTTAGGAAAAGAAGACGAAGAAATATTGGAAAATTGGACAGAATGAGAAGAGTGTATAAACAAAAGTGAATCATTTTGCAAAGAGATTGAAAGTATAAACTAAAACAGGAGGCTCTCTTGTTCACACGAGGAAACTCCATGGTCGTATCTTGGGCGTAGTTCCATTTCACTACGGTGCAACTTGATTATTTCCCATATTAAGTAGGGCCTGTGATTTTGACCAAGAATGCAGTTAAAATATTGATGAGCCCACCTAAAACCAGACAGGGAAATTGACTGACATAAAAACTTGCAACTTAGTGGGATTCAGCTCAGTTGGGAAACCCTATCAAACATAGTTTTGTATTTTGTACTCATTTATGACTTTTCCCTGTGCTCTATTCAGTTATTGACTGCCTGTCTGGTCCCATTAACCAATGTTTGTAAATGTAATTGAGTGAAAAATAATTATTAAATGTGCCAAGTGCTACAAATATAAAGACTTAAAGATAGTCAAGTGATTTTAAAGTTTGTACATCTGCCCTCGATTTGACCCCAACAAGACTGAGATTGGTGTGGAAAATGTAAGCACACTGCGGGGCTGTTGATGGGTTTTGCATAACATTATATTCCGACAGATCTGTGAATGTGAGTCATGACAGACAATTTTAATTTTAACTGCATATATGCTGTGTATTTCAATAGGTCTAATTAGCTTTAGTTTTAGCATCAGCTCCCTCTAACACCAGATCTTCTACAATAAAATATCCTTAACCAAAACAAAAGTATTATCATGGTGCTGAAAGAAAATTATGTCACAGCACAAATAATTAATTTCTCAGCCTTTCAATGGTGAAATTAGGCATGGCTGATGGACATCCTGAGGGTGTTTGGGGCGAAAGTAAACATTGGGCATCCATGAATCCACTCTCTCTCCAGGTTTTGTATGCAGGTGCAACATTGATCAGTGTCTGGTTGGATTTCAGGAAGTTTGACCAACAAGCTGCTGCTCCTGACCAGCCGGTGACACCCGACAAGCCTTTAAAATACTCTGCCTTCAAAACTCTCCCTCTCTCTCCCAGGAGACTCACGCTCTCCCCACACTACATTTTTAGTTCTTTTGAATACATTTTCTTAATACATTTATAAAAGCTGGTTTATCCAAATTTGTTTCCTCCCTTATGTTGCTACCCCCTGAGCCATGGTTATGAAAAGGTTACCATTAACCTTCAAGTGACAATCAAATGGAGTCTATATAACAAACAAACATGATTAGCTTGGTTATTTGGCCTGGAGCCCATATACCAACTACCATTTTAATACTCAGCCCGGATTTGGTGTGTGTTAAATTAATAGTAATTTGATTACACCTAAATAAAAAATTAATTTTAAAAAAAGGAAAACATAAATGCAGTTTAATACTTTGGGGAAAAAAAATAGTCCTTCAGCACTTTAAAAAGATACACCAGTTGCTTTCATGCTGAGTTTCGAACAAACATTTACAGTGAAGTCAAGAATGTGCTTTTTCCATCAAATCCTGAACAATCACGTTCTGATTTCATGCTGCACACGATGTCGGTTCCCACACAACAGCAGGATACAGTGAAGTTGGTAAGCTTGCTGCTGAGTTGGAGGATTCTCTTTTGAGACAATTTGATCGACTGTAGTAATGATATGTTCACATATGAAGGAAGCAGAAAAAGAAGCAACAACTGCACTGTTTTTACATTTGGCATTGATACAGACAGTTGCATTAGAATTTACAGGTCTAGCTAGTACTGTATAAGTACAGTGGAGTACTGTTGACACGTCCTAACCTGAAAGCCACGAAGGCGTAAGAACAAGTGAAATTAGCAACTCCCAAATTCTATGGCGAACATCATATAACACGTAGAACAATAATAAAACCGAAAGTGTACTAAACGCTGAGAAAAGTGTGACAGTGCAGCTCAGACTGATGAATGTGGAGTTGGATCTGCTGACCTTGAATGTCCCACCAAAACCATCACATATGGAGCCAATAATCTGAAAGAATCTGCCAAATAATCCAGTTCAAGTGTAGACATATTCTGTTGTGATTTATGCACAGTTTTGGGTGTGTTTTTTTTTTTTTTTTTTTTTTTAATCTCTCCACAGATGTACTTTCTTGTTATATTGTTTTTTCTTTGTCATTTACTCTGTTGTTACATGCTGTGAGACCGTCTAGCCCGTCATTTACTGAGACAGGCATTCTTTCTTCCATCACAGCTCTCGTCTTTCTTCCCTCTCTCCTGTCCCCACTACTCCTCAAGGCCACCGTGTATGCAGACGAGGCACTCTTGATGGTTTTTACTGTGAGCTGAGGTACTCTGTGATTTCTGATTTGGCTTTCAGCAGCTTCAGATGAAGAAGGCAGCATTCTCCCTGAAGCCTGACAGCCATGTTAGGAGATGATGAGAGCCACAAAATGGAGAGAAGACTGACATTTTTCTGTCACCGTCTCAGACACCCAAACTCTAGATATCCCTTTCATCTCTGGCAACATTGCTTTGTTATTCTCCCCACTAATTCTTCTCTTTTTCTTTCGTCCCCACATGCCTTCCCTCTGTTTTTAATAATATATACATTTAAACATGAGATCTGCCTGATTCATTGTGAGGTCCCACAGCAGGCCACTTATCAGTGTGATAATCAAAACATGTCACTCTGTGGCCTTGCTGCTCCATGATTGGAATTTCATTGTATCACAAGCAAAGCTATTGCTCTCTCTTTTCTTCTTTGTATTTTCTTACCCTGCAAGCCACACTCTCTCTTTTTCCATTACACTCAATTTGCCATAACAGTGTCCATTTGTGAAGTCAAAATCTCTCTTGAATGCATGTTTTCTGAATCACAGTACCTTACAGAAAAACTAACATTTGCTTGATGGAATACGCAGAAAGGAAGGTAAGAAAGCAAGAAAAGGAAGACAGTAAGAGAGAGAAAGAAAGAAAGAAGAACAGTGTCAGAGACAGCGCCAATATGGTATTGGATAGAGGCACATTCCATAAAAAATGTATGACGTGTTCTAGAAGCCAGATTTATACCCAGATGTCTCAGATTTTGCAGTTAATATGACATGCAACTGCATGATATCAAGGTGAGATAGAAAAGTTCTTCTAATATGACATTGCCAAGGGAACCAAAGCAGAAGTGGGATATAAGTAATGAACACTGTAAATAATATACCAGTAACTGGTGTTTAGTGTGTTTGTGTGGAGGGTGAAGATTATTCCCTGCTAAGATCCTTTGCTATTATTTGTATTTTCCAGGCCTCGTGAGCAGCCCGATACTTTACAGTTCTCTTCCATTGGTTTATCACTCTGTAAGACACTTTGACCTGCTTTACAGATACATCTGAATGTACCGCAACAAATCTGTTGCTGGATAAGGCCAAATTTGAATGCAGTCAGTTGTATTATATCTTTTTCATCAAATCCCCCATTTGTATCACACCATCAATATCTGTGCTGAATCCTTATTGTTATTAACTTGGTGGTCATTTCTATCAGGCACCACCTGCATGTCTGGAAGAGCTTTCAGGAAGATGTTCATAAAGCAGAAAAGCAGGTACACCAAGAGGAGTGTGACAGAAATCTGAATCCAATAGCCGGTACAGATATGCACTAACACAACTTGTTTCTGAAATAAACTTCCACAGATTTGAAACACGTGCCAGGGGACACAGCTACATCTGTAACCCGTTTTTGATCTATTTAATTGATGATGCGTTCATGAGCAACTGGGGATAGGGAAAGTTCCTACCCCGGAGATACACCTGCTAGGCTGAAATATCCCAATAGGAAGGTAGAAATTTTTGAGGGCTCTGCCACGTAAGCATTTGCTGTGAAAGGTAGAAATGCCCCCAAAATAAGATGTAACAGCCAGATTAGGTTAGTCTAGCCCACCTACTTAGGTAGCTGTGTTAAAAACATTTTTTTTTAAAAGGGCAGTACATCAAAATGTGTGAAATGAAGGGTGCAAATAATATTGACTTCCTGGGCTCCATTTCGTTCTAATATTGGTTTATACGGATGATGAGACATTCCCAAATGGGAACTTTCCCAATTCCCAGCTGCCTGAATGCACGTTGACTATACCTCTGTAAAATGTCTTACCTCATATTGAACTTATCTTACAGTGGATATTGAGCCTTCTTTCTGTTGCCAGATCTTTTCTTTGGTCTGCCTCAGAGTATCACACATTAATTACTTTAATGTCAAGAGTTAGATGTGTTTGAAAATTGTTGGAAAGCTGATATGACTGGTAAAAAGATAAAACCTAAGTTGTTCACCTTGAAGAGGAGTAGACTGGTTGAAGAAAGCCAGTGTTTATTTTCTGTTTGGCCAAACAAAGGCGAGAGGTCCGTTGCCTTTAGTCTAAGACTATTAAAACAAAATATATTAATACAGCACACATCAAAAGCAGTGTTTCAAAGCACTGAAAAACAGAATGATCTGAGAGAAACTGTTAAAAAATAAGAGCATGACAACAATGGAAAAACCCGCTGAAATCAAAGACAGGTAAACAGGCTACAATGTTAAAACAGGAATACTAAAGAAATAGGAAATATTTTGAAATATACAAGTAAAATATAACACTTAACAGTGACAAAATGCAACATGATATATTAAATTATAAAGTAAAAATAAAAAATATAAAAGGAAGATTCAAAGTCCAAAACATTCTGTAACAGGAACAGCTTACAGGTGTTCTAAGCTGCTTGTATTTAGATCAGATTTGGTAAAGACAGAAACACTCTATTGTGTATTGATAAGATGGTGGTGATATGGCAGAAAGGTGAACAGACAACATATGGTTCATAGCATCTGAGACCAAAAGTGTGTTAGGCCAAATCACAGCTGATTTAATGCACACTTCAGTCAGCACCATCCTCCCAAACGTTCCAAGCACAAGATGACCTCCAGGTGTCTGACATATTGGGTTTATTTTAATAAAACATTGTCCGTCCTAAAACAGAGAAACAGCTCGTAGCTCAAATTAATCTTTAGTGCTGCTTGACGTCTCTGTTTGAGAATCAGAAATTCCCCAATCATGGCACTGCGTGCATCAAGTCGGCATTCCATAAAGCTATTGGCTTTAGACTGAAATCAACACTGAATCAGAACAATGAGGGGAACTGTGTAGGTGGAAGAATACTGCAAAAGTTATCAAAGACAGTGTTTTTAAGTTTGAGTCACAGATCCATGAACTTGAAGTCTTCTCAACATCAGACTGATTTAATTATTGAAATAGAAAACACAATGACTATATAGTATCAATACAAATGTGAAGCCCTGACAGTCTAAATACCTGAGACATCAATAATTAAAGCTATGGTCTTATATGCCGTTTGTGTTGTGAATATCTCTGTAGTTTGAGAGAGACAGGTCTGCTGAGCTGATTTATAGACAGGAGCAAACTGAATGACGCTGAATCACATGGGAATTCATGTCATACCATAAAACAGAATGATGCTTTAACAGTGACTGAAACTGTTTTGAAAAGCATGGAGGAATAATCTGACAGCTATTCATAAAAAGACCAGGACCTTTAAATAGTGCATGACGTGGTGATAGCACTTGATTTACCACATTTAGTGGCACCACCACATGGAATCAGCTTTAAATGTATTTGCGAAGTGACATTATTTGTGTAGATTATTTTGGGACTATTGCACCACTCGGTTTCACACAGAATCTACACATGCAGGGAGCACGCGACTCGTCATGTGAGACGTGTCTCATAAAACAAATTGCACAATTCAGTCTGTATTTGTGCCTCAGATTTACACCTTGTCATCATTAATATGTCACCTTAGAATTCTAAAATGAAAATATATTTGTGAATATCCAACCGTTTCTGAGGCTGCCTAGCACTGGTTGCTTGCTTTTAAGTTCATTTGCAGACATTATATGACTTATATTAAGTTACCCATATTTTATTTTGGGCTGTTTTAGCTCAACATTGTGGTTTTCATACATGTAACACGTGCTTGTAAGATAATAACAGGGGACATCCGCAGATAAAAAATTAGCCCCACCAAATAATACACCCCCTGCTTGTAATTGTCTACAGACACTTTAGGGTCACAATATGGTAACTATATTATATTTGATCTGTTTTGGTTAAACAATGTACATTTTATGTATGAAACATCTTTGCCTGAAGCTGTAGTTATTTAAGTTGTTGTATGGTTTGGTATGTTTCTACAGAAATAAAAATGGCTTTGAGACATTTTTCATAAAAGGTAAGTGTGAAATAAATAACAAACAAACAAATAAAAACATAAAAAAAACATCTTCCTCGTGGCAGCTGCTAGGTAACTAGCCATTGTTCTGGTGCCCAGAAGGCAACCATTTACTATGAAGTAATACTGGTGAACTGGTGATACTGTATGTTTCCATTTAAAAATGCTACGTTGATGCACAAATGATAATATACAAGTTTTAAATTAAAAGCACAGATTCAGACTTACTGACAGAAATCTCCGTTTTTTTATTTTTTTATTGTGTTTTGTGAGACTCAAGCATTGTGCAAGTCACATGCTCCCTGCGTTTACAGATTTTGTGTGAAAGGCTTCACCTGTTGCATGTATATATTTTAAAAGGCAGAAACCTCGAAAGCGTAATTCATTACAACAGCAAAGAATAATTTTGTTCAGTTCCAGCCACACTGTGTGACTGACATGACTTTAAACTGCCTTCGATCTTCAAGAAGACAAAATGGACATTCGATACACACGCACTTACCTCAATGTGTGTGAGCAAAATGTAGAACGCAGCTAAAATTGGTTTACGCTGTTTCACACACCTTCATTTCAAAGTGCATAATCTGAACAGAAAAAAAACAAATAAAGTGTAAAAACAAATGCAAAACAAATTGAAATAATAAATCTATAAGCTGTATTTTAAAAGAAATGTAGCAGTAAATATGACATCTTTCTGACTATTCAGAAATAGCAAGTGAGAGGAAGAGTGCCATCCAGGTTAGATAAAACGGTGTTACTAATTGCTCACTCACCATCTTTTTATTTTTCGAGGCAATGAGGCGGCCTTGATAATTCGGGCCGGGATGTATTTTTACTTTAAATCAGTCGGTAAATGAGCAGGACTTGTTTAAAATCCGATCAGTGAGACACTGAGAGCACAGCTGGAGGGTTGTGCTCAGCTTTCATGATCTCTGTTAGAACTATTGCAGCAGCTTGTTTTTATGAGCTGTAGCTGTCTAATGGGCTTTTATGGAAGACCAAAAGAGACAACTCCTGTATTTTAAAAGACTTATTTATTCATGAATCCTTTAATTCTTACCAAATTATATCGATTTTGTCATGTTAACTTTTCATTAATTCCATGAAAAGATCAAAACCTGATTTATTTATTTAAATTAAATTAAAAATCTCTCGTGCTATTTCTTCTGCTGGTGTGTGCATGCACTGTGCAATTATTGTGGACATATTTGCGCATTGAGCATTGAGTTTTCACTGTAGTAGGTGCTGTGTGCTAGTGTATAGAAATGCATGAAAAGGCCACTGTGGGAGAAGAAAGCAGGCAGAGCATGAGGTTGTTTTGAAGTGTGTACCAAATTGTTTCTAAATACATTATAAATGTTAGTGAATAATTGCTAAAAACTTGGGAAAAAGACATATATTCATGTTTTATTTAACTTTAATCTTAAGCTATTTCTCACCATATTTCGCTCGAGCATTTTTTGGGCGGGCTTGAAGTTATGGCTCCATGACGCATTCTTGTTTTGCATTAGTCCCTCCCAAATATTGTAATTTAATTAAATCAGCGGGTCTCCCGGTCGATTGTGAGTTACTACGCCAACGACTGTCTTTGGTTTTCTAGTAAGCTTCGTTCTGTAAACGCATCTTCCGTGGATACAAAAATGTTCAGAACACCTCGGTCCCCTTGTTTATATTTCCTAAGCATAATGACATAAAGAAGACGTGTTTGAAGTTTGTGAAGAGCCACATTGACAGAGGGCTGAATATCACCAACATCCGCCTCTGCGAAGATCATTTTACAACGGATAGTTTTACGAGCTTTCATCTCGTCAACTTGGTTTTAAGCAATGTTCAAACAATGTTACTGGTAATGTTCCCTCCTCGCTCTTCATCCTCCCTGACATCTAAAGTAGGTCCAATAACTTTATCCACAGTAACTCAGACACACTTTTTAAACTGACCTTTTACTTTGAAACGTAAGCCATTACATAAACAAAGCCATTCTCCTCCAACCACTTATTGTACACTGATATCACTTGAACTACGCCCCTAATCTGGTCAACATTCCCAAGTTCTCTCTCTAAACACTCTTACTCCATCTTGACTCCCACACTGAACACTCCTCTTACGGCAGCGATGCAAGATCCCTCATTAACTAAGTACCCAACACTAATTGATAGCAAACCAATTATTTAATGCAATGAGCTGCAGCAGAAAGTCTCCCAGTTAACTCTACAAGCAGGGTAAACTTTCATAGTTAGTTTATTGGGTGACTGGCTGCTTGATGTAATCTATGCTTCTTACAGACGCAGGGTCAAACTCCTTCTTGGCACCATTATTCCACCAGATTGATCTTTAGCACTCGTGGAGAGAAAATGTAAAACTCCCACTTCACATCCGATGCTCTTTTGTTAATAACTTAACATACTGTATGTGTTCCCACGCCTGACGCACATTAAACATGGGCACACTTGAGCATGCACACTTACACACACACACACACACACACACACACACACACACACACACACACACACACACACACACACACACACACACACACACACACACACACACACACACACACACACACACACACACACACACACACACACGGAGACACTCTCTCACACACTCCCTCTTTGTTTATGAGTTAGGTAGATCTACTTAGATTTTATAATGTGTCTTACTTTTGTTGATTTTGTTATTAAATACTTTTGAATAAACATGTCGGTCCAGAACACCTAAGAAGTTCAACCTGTAATGTCTATTGATATGATAATATTGGTTGATGATAATGTCATTATTAATCAGTGATAACGTAACTATTAATAGTGATAGATTCATAGTGATTTGTGAGACTGATCATTTTATTTTAAAGACTATGATACATATCACATACTTTAAACATTCTTGTACAATTGCACCCGCATGTATTTAGTGCCCAGCCAGAGCCACTGTCCTTATTTTGGTGACATCTGTGTAAAGATGGTAACAATTACTGACATTATTTTTGGTACTCGTGCACGAGGACAGAATAAATGTACTCTCTGTGGTTTAACGCTTAGAGACCTCCATGTATCTTTTTTCAGTTCTTGGTGCTATTTTTAATGCCCTTCATTTAAAGCTCTTTAGCTGCATCTCAGCTACTGTTGTCTTTTATAACATTTATTTATTCATTTACAGTTTGGAAATGGAAAACAAATACCTACGTTAACAGATGTCTGTCCAGCTATTAAAAGTAAAGTCATTACGATCAGAATCCGTCATTTTAATTATAGAGTTTGTATAACTTTGCATAGAGAAGTACATCATAATGAATGTAGCAAGACATCCTCTTCAGCACATAGAGCATCCGGTCATCCTGAAGTTACAAGAACTTGCGACGCAGGACACCACAGATCTACAGATAAACTCCAAAAAGCTTTCAAGTCATAAAACTCACAAGGTCGAATAAATAATCATAAACTCCCCTTTCGGCTGGGGTTTGACTCTGTCTCATGCTGTGAACCAGCTGACCTCTGATCCTTCCATCAGCCCCACAAGGTGAAACTATCCACACAACTGCTGCCCTATGGTGGAACATTATTTCAACTCCACAAGGACAAACTCAATATTTAAGTGAAACTATAATGCACATATAATGTTTTATTCTGTTTGTTTCTTGTGCAAATTAATAACACTGGTACATATCATTGATGTTTAGAAACCTTGCTTATATGGTTGATCTGCAGACTCTCTGCCTGTCTTTAGTTACTCATGTTGGCTTCTTGAAGAGGACATCTGTGCTGTCTGACCGGTCCAGTTTATTGTAGAAGTGAACACCCAGGAATTTATAAGCGTCCACAATGACGATGTCCAATCCCTGAGTGTTCACCGGTGTAGTTGGAGTGACCTTCCTGCGGAAATCAATCACCATCTCCTTTGTCTTGCTGGCGTTAATCCGGGGTAATTAAGATCACACCAGTCGACGAAGTCAGTGATGACCTCCCTGTACTCCAGACCGTTCCCTTCTGATACGCGCCCAACGATGGCTGTATCATCAGAGAACTTCTGGATGTGGCAGAAATCAGTGTTGTTCCTGAAATCTGACATGTACCTGGAGCATAGAAGGGGGAGATCTCCGTGCCTTTGTAATAAGTATTTGTGTAACTAATATCAACAAGTGTTTAACTTAAGTCATGGTGGACGAATAATAAACTTTTGTTCTTAACCGTATGAAAAATAATATTTAGCCCTTTTCTTGAAGGAAGTATTCTCCCTCTTTTCAGAGCAGGCTCAAAGAGTGGTCATCTGACATTGGCCATTCATAGAACTGTAAGCCTCAGACTGAACCACAGGCTTTTTCTCTTCTTCTGATCAACCTTAATATTGATCATTAGGCCCTCTCTGTTAATCTCACATGTTCCGATCGTTTTAGAGTTAACACGCTTTCTATTTTTATTAACCGGAAGCAAACTTTAAGCCAAGTGAAGAACGCATACTTTTTTTTGCGACTAATTTAATTTAAATGCGCCTGCAACCGACAACGCCGTTGTTATATTATTTTTCTCATAAGAAGTATTTTTGATAATCTAGTAAGGATAAATCCAGTCATCTCTCAACCCGGACAAAGCTCAGAAGATAATTTTTGCCAAAGCTGACAGCTGTTGCATCCTAAACAAGACCCAACAGTACCAGCAGAGGAAGCGCGGACAGGACGCCAGCTGCGGGAGTGAACACACACAGCACAACGCCAAACTCCAGGCCCTGGAGGTCAGCAAGAAAGAGGCTTGTCTGGATGACTGGGACCACCCTCCAGTAAAGATGGGACCACCCTCCAGTAAAGATGGAACCACCTCCAGTAAAGATGGGACCACCTCCAGTAAAGATGAGACCACCTCCAGTAAAGATGGAACCACCTCCAGTAAAGATGGGACCACCTCCAGTAAAGATGGGACCGAGATAGAATCTATCTAAGTACTTTGATCCATTGGGTTGATGTATGATAGCTGATTTATCCAATTCTAAATTACTTAAATCTCTCATTTACATCAGGAACTAGCTCTGTTTTTAATAACTTACAGTAACTATTATTCTTCCCACCATCACTCCACTATAGTTTATAAATCCTGTTCATCACATCCATGATCCATACACTACAATATATATTCACATAGTTTATTCTTGGTGTAAATATTGTTCAATAAATATCTTTACAGACCAAGCACTTGTTTTTGTGTATTTCCTTGAAGATATTGAAAGAAATCCCTGAATGCAGAAGTCACGGTTCAGACCATGTCAACTGATCACTTGTATATAAATCTATAGAGCCTGTTCAAATTAAATATTGATTCTTTCTGCTAGACAGAAAGTGGTGTCCCAAATATGAATCTAATCCGCTACATGAAATACTAAAAAGCAGCTAGTAACTTGCGAACTCCAAGTGAGTACCTTAGTAGCAAAAATGTCTTTGATACTTGGTATCACAGACAATAACATATAATACAAAGGTCAAAATAAAGTCATGTAAAATGCACTTTTAATGTTAATAATTGTGAAAAAAAAAAAAAAGGACAAACAGAACTGTAGACAGAGATGAGGGACTGACTTCTCCTGTCACTTAACATCATGACTTAGCAACACAAGACAATAGAAAACTAAAGATAAATACTTTAGACATACCAGATCCCACAAAACCTTACTTCACTTACACACACACACACACACACACACACACACACACACACACACACACACACACACACACACACACACACACACACACACACACACACACACACACACACACACACACACACACACACACACACACACACACACACACACACACACACACACACACACACGTAGCAACACTGAAACTGAATATACCAAAACAGCTGACATTTAGGTGCAGCTGGTCTCTGTCTATTGAGATTGCATCTTGTCTTCTGCAGCCTCATAACTAATAGCATTTATAAATCATGCCAGGTAATTTAATTTGGCACTCATCTTAAATGTGGAAATATTTGATTATATGTTCATCCAAAGACGCGACTCTATCTCCACAACAGCTACAAACAGAGATGTCAGGTGTCACGTCCTTAAATTTAATCGAAGATAGTACGAGTTGTTTTTTCGACATTTACTATGGTCGTGTCATGCTCTCTGCATCACTTGACAGTTCATGAGTTGATTCAACCCCAGCTGCATCTGCATCTCCCTGATTACTACACAGCTGCTTCCCAGGGCTTCAGAGTGTTACATCCAGAGTCTCTGGCCCCCTGTCAGTTTAACAAGTTGTCTTGTTCTAACCTTTGAGTCTGACAGCGTGGCGTTCTGGTTTATAGTACATACAAGTTTCTCATCCTCTGTTGTCTGCTTCTGTTCAGGTTTTGTGTCAGCTGTGTGAGATTCCTGCCTTTTCGGAGCTCCATTTGGGCTTGATTTATGTATCTATGGGAGGGGTATTTTAATATTTGCATTCCTTGGCCAGCAATTTTCATCTTTTCCACAGCATACACATGTGATCCCGCTACCATTGTATTAGGCACAGTCCAAATTGACTACTGTTCTTTGACACACTCCTCCTATTAAAGTGTCCTGCCGGTGCACATGTCACAGCCATAGAAAATAAATGTACTTAAGTTTCCTGAAGAGCAGTTTTGAAGCTTAGGTCTGGGTTGTTTTGGACCTCGTTATCTTGGCAGTGGGCCTTACACCTGGATAATCCAAAATGGGCAATGAGGAAGTGCTTGGGGGCAGCTGAAGCAGGCCAAATCAAGCCTGGTTGCTGAAATCTGCAGGCAGCAATGCAACTGTGACGGCACCGACCTGTCACTCAAAGAAACCACACCCTTAATAGCCATAACTGTAATCCTTAATGCATTTACATTGGGAGAGTTGTATAAAAATGTAACTCTCATACAGTTGCCAGGGAGACACAAACAGTTTTTTGTTCCAGGCTTTAAACATGCTTATTTCTGTTGTAAAGGAGGGTATTTTTAACATGAGGGTCCACTTTTGGAGCAAGCCTCAAGTGGCCATTCAAGGTACTGCATAGCTAGGCTGTACTTTGAGCATGATACTGAGGTTCAGGGTTGTAAAACTGCAAACACAACCAAAGTTACTCAAAGCTGTTTAACAATATGACAACGATTGTCTACTTAACAGGTTCCCATCCACCCATTACACCCATTTTATCTTCTATCAGGATCACAGCGGTTTTGAGCACATCGCACCTGACATTAGGGAAAAGCAGAGCACACCCCGGACAGGTCACCACTGCATCATAGGGGTAACAAAGAAAGACAGACTATCCTCCAAGCTCCCATTCACACCTACGACCACTTTAGGATAATCAATTAACCTAACATGTATGTCTTTGAACTGTAGGAAGAATCCAGCACCAGGAGAAAACCCACGCAGACACAAGGAGAACCTGGTAACTCCACACTGAAAGACCCCAGCTGACAGTGCCAACCACCAGACTACTGGGCCGCCTTCTCTTCACAGGTCTACAAATGAAGCAAATAACACTTAACCTATGTAACTTCTACAGAGCAACTAATGTCCGGTCAATTAGCTGTGCTTATTTCATAAACATAACAACAAATAATTTTAACAATGATTTGAAGCACTGAAATAACTGACAACACTCACATATCAACTTTATGGAACAAACCAAACAACAACTGAGTACAGTACTGAGCCTGCGTGCACACTCCTTGGTTGTGCCATATAGACCAGGAGGGAACCGCAATGATGATTCAGATTAAAATGTTCTAATTGACACATTTTCAAAATGCTCTAATTATCTTTTATATTATTGCTTCATGAGCTCTGTGCGTTGCAAAAATTCATCACAGGGATAGATTACAAACTGAAGTACTGTCAGGATAACAACTCCTAGAAACAACTGCAACTATTTTTCTGATATAAAATACATATTTGTTGTATTGGTTGGTCTATAAATCAGTAGTTTAGCAATTCAATGTTGTGTTATTAACTTTTTTCTGAGGATACATTTTTTTTTAATTTTTAATTTTTATAAAGAACAATATAGTTGAAGCACAATGGTCTTTTATAACAGATTATGTTAAAGTAGTCATATAGTTGCAGAATGACATAAATATCTGCCTGTCAAAACAATCTATTTAAAAAGAAATACATATTATTAATATAAGAAACATAATATTCTCTGCCACTACTAATAGCATTTCATGAATAATGAATGTAAAGGTCACTGATGGTCTGCACTACCCTGGCTGGCAAAACAAGACGATCGTCCTTCCCAGTTCTCTCCCTGTAGAATCCAAGAAACAGCAACATGCTGTCAGGAGATATTGTCCGCAAAAAAATAAACTTAGTGAGTCAAGCTTCTGTACAGCTCGCAGAAAGTGTGATAAAATGTACTTTAGAGTAATGTACATAATGTAAAGAACAAACATGTGATGACTACAGAGGATCGAGCAGCGATATTAAAGCCTGTCCGTTAGAATAGACATGCAATCAGAGGAGACTAACAATTCCTGCTAAACTATAAAAATGATATTGAATGTCATAGATGTCATAATAACAAATAATGTATAAGACAAATGTACTTCTAGAGATCGCACACCGCTAACATAACCCATGTTTGCTTATTCTGGTTATAAAAAAAACACACTATGTTCGAACATCAGAACTATATCAGATGAGTGGCCTCTCGTCAGGCTTCTCTGTTAACACCGCCGGGTAACCAGCGGTGTGTACGCTGCCATGATATTGAATATACCTCATAAAAACATGCAGTCTATGATATTACGCTGTAATGTTGCTAATGATAACACACTGGTTATCACTGCAGGTAGCAGGTAGCGACTGTAGTTCGGTGTCCATCGGAGAACATCTCCTGCAGCGACTCTACCTGTTGTCCCGGTGAGAGACGGCCTCTGTGCCCGGCTTGCTCTGTGCCGCTTTCGTCGAACGGTGCTCGGCCTTCACTCTCGGCTGTGGCGGCCTCTTCCTCCATATGCCGTAACTCCTCCGCACTATTTTCTAGCTTATATACATGTCTGAATCCAGCATTACACTGTTAAAATGGCTGTCGTGCGTATTAACGTTACTTTCTGCCGTAGTCCTCCGGTTTGTGTACGTGAGAAGGCAGCATGGTGGACGGGCTGTTTTGAGGTTGAACCCACCTCTCTCCGGTGCCGACTAGCTGCAAAAACCCAGGAAATAAACAGTCTGTAGTTTCTACCCCGGCTTCAAAAGTCCGCCAGACGTCATTTGGTGGACTTCCACCGGTGGTCGTGCAGGGAGCTCTCAGCCAAGCTACATGTGGGAAATTACATACTGTATGTACCATAGAACACTACTGGTGATTTTGTATTGATACGAATCGGGTTGAAAATTGCAGAACTATTTCTTTAAGAACTGTTGGGAATGGCCTTTTCTAGTCTTTCTCTGAGATTTTTCATGCATGTATATTGTTGAGTAACATTCAGTAGAAAAAGGTGAAAAGATATCGGCTACCTGATAATGCAGACTTATGTAGGAACACAAAGGCACGGAGAAAAAAATATATTGAATTAACTAGCCTGTCATGTTTTATTAATAGTAAAAAAATAACTAAAATGTCAATGATATAAAAAATTAAGTTGACATAGTTTTCATTTTAAGTAAGAGACAGCAGTTCTGCAACATACAGGAATCTCCTGAGAAAATAATGCATCACATTATGACTTGTATGTTAAAGAGATCACTAGTGAAAACCAAGGAGATAATTATCACCCAGCTTGACTTATGGAGGTATTCAGCAGGTATTAGCCAAGTACTGTGGTTGTGTGATAAGTGGAAATGACAACGATCTGTTATAATTGAAAAAAAAAGCCAATTCATACTTATAAATAAGGTTAAAATCCTGTAAAATGGTTAAAGATGCTGTAAAACAAATTCCAAGATTTCCTTCTCAATACATTATATACATGTGAAATGAGTTGCTGAAAGCATGTGCAAAGCTTTTAAACTTTGTAGCACTGAAATGTGGAGTTAGACCGTGAAACAGTTTCTCACCCGTCTTCAGCTCAGATTTTTTTTAGGCGGGGTTAAAACCTAACCTATCTACGTCACAACAGCCTATCTACGTCAGATCACAGCCGGTTTATATAACCTTCTGCATGGCTCCTCCTCTCACACGGTGAAACTATAAAAGCCTGGAGCTCATTTGCATAAGAGGTCATCCCACTCGACTTCAGTTCTACTCCTGATCTATTCCTAATCTCACAAGTGCATCTTTCCTGGAAACAAGACCCTCCAAAGCAGCGCTGCATCGCTGTTTAAATGTCCGACTGATGAAGGATAAAGAGGTGGATTGATTTCGTGAAGAGCTAAAGGAGACCGTAGGATGAACACCAACAGCCTCCTCTGCAGGGACCATTTCATGGTGGATAGTTTCAACTTGGACCGGAGACGGACGGAGTTCACAGATGCACCGCTTCTCCTGCAGCACAGAGCCGATCCAAGTTTCACCCTCACGGCCGTTCATCTTCCGCTCGCACCGGCACCGTCCACCGCCGCCGGACCGGACCATGCCGCAGGACCGCCGGCAGTCTCGTCCACTACTGCCGGCGGTCCACCACTCAGCGTAAGTTTTGTGCTTGTTATAATTATACTAGATAACTTTTCCACAGTAACTCTGCTACATTTAGTCCGTGATGCAACATAGTTTTCAGTTTTAAACTAAACTAACTGTTGTGCAACCAAACTACAAAGAGCGTTCAGCTGCTCAAACGCTGAATTTTTCCTCCAGGAGTTGGTGGAGAAGAAAACAGATCCAAGGACAGTGAATTTATCACCTACGTTTCTCAGGTGACCAGAACTTTTTTTTCTTATGTGAAAATAAGCATCTATTGGCAGTTTTTTGTTTTCTTTTGTGTTTTTTTTTTAAATGTTTTTTCATAAACCCCTTATACCTGTCTGAAAGGGGTTTTAGTCACCCATTTTTCTGTCAATACTTATCAGTAATGACTTTCCCCATGTGGGGCCTACTTCCACCCTGTAGTCACATCACTCTTCTGCCATCAGTCTGTAGTTTACTTGCTTCTTTAGGTCTCCAGTCTGTTGATCCCCGCTGCTTCTCCTGTTGAGCTTCATTCCCTCCACTCCAATTCATGAAAGCCACTTCAACCTTACCATCTATTGCACACTTATTGCATCTACATTTGTGTCCCATTTCAAGAATATAGAACGTTTTGGCACAGAAATACAAAGGATACAAAAGTTAGCAGTTTCTCTACAACAGATATCTATTTTGTATTTCTACAGTTACACAGACGTCCCCTAAATGCCTGCTGCAGTGCACGCAACCCGCAACAAACTGGTTTGAAAAGTGTCAAATAAGGTTTTCCAATGTGAGATTTAAGGTAGGTAGGTAGGTAGGTATATACTTTATTAATCCCCGAGGGGAAATTTTTTCGCCACAGCAGCATACATACAGGAGCAATAATAGAAACAATAGAATAAAATAATAATAGAATAGAATAATATAATAGAAAAGCAATAAAATAAAAAATATAAATATAAAATATAAAATGCACAGTACATACAGTATATATACAGTACATTAAATATCTATATATATTATATACAACAAACCAATAAACACAGTCAACATATATATATATATACGGTACAGTATATATCTCTATATATAATATACATACAATATACAAGCAACCAAGAAACACAGTCAACAGTGTTTTTGTACTGTGATGAATTTTGCCAGAGGTGAGTTATTGTAAAGTCGTATGGCAGTGGGCAGGAATGATCTCCTGTATCTGTCCTTGTGACAGCGGAGCTGGAGGAACCTTTTAGAGAAAGTAACAAGGAAAATCCAGTGTTTCCCCTTCGATTGGGAACCCCTGTCCCTCCTGAAAGGAACACATGTCGAGGTCAAAACCTAGCATATAGCTGGACCATGTGTGAAACTGGAGGGCTTTTAATTTGAAAAGTCACAGCGCTCATCTTATTGTGGCTAACACTTGCTGTTGTGGTCTGGCCAAAAATATTGTATTTATGCCATATACCCAAATGTATGAGCACTCGTTTCCAGCTCACTTTGAGAGACTTTGCTGCGTTTTGCAGGCGCGTTGCAGGTGGCAGTTTTTGTTCTCTGATCTCTGTGTGTCTCACTCAGGGCGGAGCTCAACCTGTGATGCACTGACACAGTGCGGAGCAGACACAGGTGAAGGGATCAATGGGAGGTTGTCAACTTGTTATTCTGTGACAGGTTTAAACATAAATAAATCAAAAATCCTGAAATGGGTCACCAAATATGTACTAGGGCAGCCATCAATATACCTGGGCAGCCCACCCAAGTAAGTCTATTTGTGAGAAGCACTGTATATTGTTCAAACCTTCCGCGACCTATTCAGAACTGGGTCACCCTAATAGACCAGGATATATTGCTGTAAAAAGACATAGTCTTTGATTCTGGGGGTGATGGAAGTAACACACACTTTTCCTGCAAGATTTTGGAGTTTGGAGTTTGCCACAATGCGCTGTGTAAAATTCAAACATTTTATGTTTTGAAATACAATAAATAAATGATTCATTTTTTGGCTCTAGCCCCCATGACCCTGCACAGGATAAGGTAGGTATAGATAATAAATGGATGGATGGATGAATAATGTATTTTATATTCCAAGAGTAGAGAAAAAGGAGCGTTCCCGTACAGAGCACACCTTTCACAAAGGACACTAGTAATGCCACATTTACCCACGTAAAAATAAAATGTGTTAAATTATTGAACACATCCTGACAAAATCCAAACAAAGTAACAATCGACGGTAAACTCACTTGAAGCAGTTACAGACACGTTTTGGGAGATTATTGAAAGTATTCTCTATGTTAATGTTTTTTGTAAATGTTTGATACACTACTGATAAAAGCAGTCATGAAACAGTGAGTCACTTGAACGTGTGAAGTCTGGACAAGTGTTCCAGTGACAACTTCAACCACATACTGTGTTGTATACTGTGTCTGTGAATCAGAAATTACCAACCATGTAATATTAAATACAGAGGTGAGTACTGTAACTATCTCCAGTGACCTTAGGAGCTCAAATGTAAACATTGTAAAGGCCCATTCTTTCTCCACAACAATTCAGTCAGAGACATGTACTGTATGTCAGGGCAGTGACCAAACATATACAATGCTTGTACAGTTAGGATTTGAACCAGAACCCCTAAAATAACAGAAGCTCAGCAGTCTACCATCTTCAAACTATGCAACAAGCCTGTAGAAATGTCTGTGGAAAGGACAATATCCTGGCTGGCCTCATGAGACAGGATGCTATCATTTGTCTGATCTAAGGTATTAATCTATACAGTACTAACCTAACCTTTTGTAAAGCAACAGCATGTTTCTGTTCCCCTTTCTCATCTGAGATGTTGACCAGACAGAATACTTAAGATAAATATTTACAGATACAAAAAATATTGCAAAGCTTTCCTATGAGAAGCAGCATGTTGCAATTTCTCTTAAACGCTAGCAAACCATTCTCATCTGTGATGCAACTCAATCTGATTGATTGCCCTTAGGTGAACATGCAGCAAGATATATATAGTCTGAATAAGGGAAAATATGCAAATTAACTAAGATGTACCTATATTCTTCACAGAAACACATGGTTTTCTGCAAGCCAGGCCTCCTTGCCTCTTTTAAATATAACCAAATTAGCAATGGGTATGAGTTCAGATATGAATTGTATGAGGACATGAACAACTATAACCCATGTTTTAAGTAAAATATTGTCCAGGGATCATCTAAATAGCATTTATAAGCTAACTTCTAAACCAACTTCAAACCTCAAAGGAGAAATAGCCCAAACAGGCAAATTACAATTATAACCACAGCAAAAAAAGCAAGCACTTGCCTGACAAAACCACAGAAAATTAGTTCAACTGCTACATGAACTTAAAACAAAATTAACCTAAAAAAAATATAATAAATCTGCCAGTGTGCATAATGTGTACCTGCATATATACATAATTTCTCAAAGACAGAGTAGGTATCTGAAGGAGAGCTTAAAGGACAAAATAGTATTACTAGCGTAATGATTTACTTTACAATACATCGCAGAATAAACACTGTGGCAAATGGTTGGTGTGTTTGTGGTTATGTACGAGTATAGGAAATAAATAACTTGCACACAGCGACATAAACCAGACACCAAGCCCACTTCTTTCAAACCTCCAGCTCCCCCTGTGTTTGTGTGCATCTACCTCCTGCAAGCTTCATGGTGTCCATGTGTCAACTCTTCTGAAATTTGGAGTCCTTTGAAACCAGATTTGTTCAGCATAATATTGGTTTGTGGCTCAAACTAATTGGGATAATTATGGGACAAATTGAGTCCCAGAGGGACGAGGCCCGAGCTCCCAATACCATCTGTTGATGGAACTCCCTTTCAATTTGGATCAACTTGTCAGTCTCATTTGTCTGTGTATTCATTAGTGTACTGAGTTTTAAATGATTTGTCCTTAGAAGTGATGAAACGAGTAAATCAATTAGTGGGCTGACCCAACATGGTTTGCATTCAGAGTCAATAAACTTGTATGAGGAATGTATCCTTGTATGAACAAAATGTGTCTAGACTCAAGAAAAAACATTAAAAAACTGACCATTGAGCTGCATGTAAAGTTAGCTGCTGTTGCAACATATTCTGCACCCATTTTGTTCGATTCATGAGAGTCCTGCAACATATGGTACCAATGCTGATAGACAGCACTTCAATATGCCATTAAAGATTAAAGAAGTTGTGCTGAAGTCCATCTTTGCTACAAATATGGGATGCCTTTTTTCTATTCATTTACTATATATTATATCCAACACACTGTTTTGGACAGCTGCTAGGTTGGACAATCTGTCAGTCAGCCACCTATAGTTGTAAGTCAAACATATCAGTGACGGGACTAGAACAAAACCTTTGTGAATGTTTTGAGTGACACACGTGCTTCTACGATGACACATACAAATTTCTGCTTTGCAAAATGCTGTGTAGCAAAACTCAAACGCAAGTTTCAATAACCTGATGTAAAAAACACTAAGATACCACCTCACACAGTCACATCAAAATAGAATAACATATTCGCAGAGGGAACAATACAGTTTGTATGGTTTCACCTGAAGTCTGGAAACATGTAATGATACAAATAATTGATTGAGTGTATCCTGCTCAAAAGGGCAACATGTAAGAGATCTGGTTGAAAGCATTCATAAATTAACTCAAATTACCCACAGAATATGTAGAAGTAGCAGTCTTGTAATACTACTTTGTACCACAAGATGGTACAGTGAGTCACTGCAGCATCCAGTCTGCCCTTAGTCACATATAACTGTTGTTATCATGAATGAACAGTAAAACAATCATGGGTAGAACAAGTTATTTGTGTTGCTTTCCACTGCTGGAGAACGCTCTTGAAGAGTTTCTTCCAGACCTTCAAGCCTTATAGCTTTTTTTTTTTTTTTTTTATAGCTAACGGATGTTTGTACGGGTTAGCTTGTGAAGGCAGCTAATAGAATGATGTCAGAAATGTACTGACCGTTGGGCTTACCGAGACAAAGCCCTGTGGGCTGTCGCATCTGTGGTGCAGTGGACCGTCAAAAAAGCCATTAAGTTTTTACCGACTGTCTGTTTCTTTACCGCGGATTCTCTATTCGCCTGGCATTCAAGGTGAACAAGAGCGTGCTGCAGGTAGTCAGGTCCCAGCTGAGAAGTCCAGGGTGGAATGTCTTTACGGCTTCAGTCCTCTAGCAGTGGTTGTACGTGGTGTTTGCAGCAACGTGCCTTTAGGTCACCTGTGCTTTTGCAGAATTCAGAGCCGAACACACAAACTGTAGTTACATTAAACCTGAAAATTAAACCTGAATCATAGAAATATGCTTTGGATCATGTACATTAAGCAGGTCTAAAATGCAAGCCATTGTGCATCCTGTTAGACTCCTTTACTGATTAGAAAAGAAGGGTGTCTGTTACAACAGACGTATGTGAGATTAGTGACTAACAAATGTAAAATATCTTCTGTGTGAGAAGCCATGAGGCTAATGTAGCAGAATATCATACCACTGCTTCAATTTGACAAATTAAACAGGATACTTGTGACGGGGTTCAGCCTCAGCCCTCAGATAACACAAAACATGGCGTAGTCGTAGGTAGAGTGATGGTGCAATGTATTGTGCTCGCCTCCCAGAAGTGCAGATTGGTGGTAAAATATATATTTACAAGTAGAAAAATGGTACCAACAAACAACAAAAATGTTTGCAAAAAAGCTAATTCTAAACCAAAAAGTTACAAAAGTCAACGGTGTCTCAATCAAAGTAGTTGTTACCTTCTCTGTAACTTGGCTCACACTGACCCTCCATCCTGAGGAGGCCCCTTTAAATGTAGCCCATCAGGCTAATTGATTATAATAAAACATACAATAAAGCAAATACCTAAACCCAGAGGTTATCATTTGTCTCCTTAATGAAGAAAATAACTGTGAAGTTTCCCGGGTCCCGACGTAGTAATCTGCATGGAGTGTGAATGAACCGCTGGTGTGTGTGTGTGTGTGTGTGTGTGTGTGTGTGTGTGTGTGTGTGTGTGTGTGTGTGTGTGTGTGTGTGTGTGTGTGCGCGCGCATCTATGTGTGTCTGAATGCTCCTCACGCGGTCAGTGACGCGGCCGCTCCGTCACAATACTGAATAGTTTGAGTGTATCGTGTTGCTTCTGATTTGTCAATAATGTCAAATTTTTACAGCAACATTTTCAAGGCAAGCACACAACACATTTAATTTCCATGGAAATAAAAAACCCATTTCGATAGCATAGCATACACAATACTGTGGCAACATAAGCACCCTCTGTGATCACTCCACCAAGTATCTATTATGTGCAACGTTGTCTTCTATTTGGTCAAGGATGCCCTCACATATGAAAAAATACAAAACCATTGCACAACATTTTTTATTAATATTCTTTGTTTTATCAAAGCTATTTCTATCAGGTCTGTTTCCCTTCCCAATTTATCAGACACTGATCAGTTTGAATCACCTGCAAATAGAACATTATGAAGCCCGTTTTAATGTGAGAGCCGTTTGGGATTTTCCAGTGAAGTCTGCTTTGAGCTGTGTCCTTATAAGGAAGAGTATCATGTGTATGTATATGACACTTTACACTTGAGACTTATGTAGTTATAAACTGAGATATTATGAATGCACTCTCATCAAAAAGATCCACCATAACCATACAATCCACAAAGGGAATATCTTTTGTTTGATACAGTATTATATTTTGATTCCAAACTAAAAGTCTGGCCTAATAATCGTTTTTTTGCTATTTCAGAGAGATATTTTTAAACTATAATGAGAACAGGAAGTTTAACAAGAACTAGTCCGGGGGAAAAAAAACACAACACAAACTCAGACACCTTTAATCTTGGACTTTGGACTGCAACCAAATATATATATATATTTTAAATGCTTAAAACTGCTGAAAAGTATGTGACTTGATCTTTGTGTAAGATGTTGTGCTTGCAGCATGATGTGTTTTGTTGTGATTGCAAACGTGGCATGTGTTTGTTTCGAGACTGCAATGGGTAAGAACCTAATCTCCATATTTATAACTCTGTTTGATATCATTAATTTCATCTTTGATATACGCATTGGTGTGCGTGTGAGTGTGTGTGTGTGTTTCTGATTGATGTGCATTATGCTTCATCTCAGCATAAACTGCGAGTGAAGATTAAAGGAAAATGGGGATTCAGCAGAACGCTCTTAGTGCTGGTTTGCACGTGAGGAAGATAAGTGAAAACAAAAATGCATACACACACACACAGTCACATGCACACACTCACACATGCAGCGACTGAATCTTTTTCACATTTGTTTCATCTGGCTGATCTGTTGATCTGTATTTATTTAAAAATCAGAGACACTGCAGATGTCAGATAACCCCTAGATTATCTTTCTCTCTGCTTCTTAAATTTAAATGAGCTTCATCTGCATGAAATATTTCAGCATCTGTTCGCCAAAGAACGAGGTGACAATCTTGAAGAATGACGAATCATTGTGCAAAATGCCATCAACAAATTACTATTAATTAATCAACAAGCATTTCATTATAATTTGTCTCTTCTGTCTATGGTCAAGAAAATAGGTTATTTGTCTCTGTTCTGTTTTTCACTCATTCTCTCTCGCTCTTCGTCACTTGTCACTTATTGAAATCTACATACAGCAGTATTTATCACACTGATATGAGCATTATTTAGACACAGACGCAAACACAAACTGCATTTTAAATCCAAATCAGTGTATGTGTTATTAATGAAGCAGTAGCAGTGTCCACCAGCAGCCTTCATCACTGTCCTTTGTGAACGTGTGGCCTATTATCTTTGTCTTTGCAGTTTGCAAGAAGAACACAAATTCGGACATGAACACTCTGCCAGTGTCAATGAAAGGTTCTGCAAAATTGCGATAAATCCACATAGCAGCACTAGTTGGACATAAAACCCCAGAGAGGATGACAGGCTGCAGAAGGTGTCGTTCAAAGGTTCCATTTTTAGATGTTTGCATACAAAAATATGAAAAAGTAGACGAGGAACAACACTTGGCCTAATGTCCACAGAGGAAATCTTGGATAATTTGTGTAAGAGCAAACGTGTGCTACTTGGCTTTAAAGAAACCAGGCCGGCACCTTGCAGATCACGAAAAAGAAAAAGAAAAAGAAAACATTTAGCACGCATCACTCGCTCAAATTTGAACAAAATAAACATGAAGGCAAATTAGAGGTGCCTCGGGTGTTTTCTTGTCAGCAAACAATTATTCACCAAAATGTGCTAATGTATCCTTGAGATCTAAATAATGAATTAAATGCATCTCATTTCAAATAGTGGAATAGTGCAAAACTGTAAACACAATAATGATAATAAGGTTTTATGAGCAATATGCATAAAGTACTGTCCAGGGTAAAAAAAAAAAAAAAAACATAAGCCATATAAACATGTGCATATACATACAAATACATGTACACATAGAACATGCCTATGTACATATCTACATCAATTGGCAACAAACCGTTGCATCACCCATTGGTTTGTAAACTGATGTTTTGAAGCCTTGAATTTGGCAGTTTCGCCGTTGTCGTCTTGATCAAAGGGAGATCCTGAGGACACTCCGCCTGCTCACTTATAGTGGAAGCATAACTGCACCCCAGACCTGTCAATCAAACTAGACACACCCCTAAATATACCACTCTTTGTGGCCTAATACCAAATTATTTTTAAATTGTTTTCATATTGACCAACAGAACACGGATCAGAAGGAGCGAATTTAGTGAATGATACCAATGTTGACTGTGTATCTCATGACAGAAGTCAGCCCTTGGTGGTGTTGCATTTAAAGGCACTTCTGAACTTCTTTACTTTTAAAGCTACATCCACTTTTATACAGTCAATAATCTATAAATGAACGGATTAGAATCTAACAGCTCATGTCCACTAAAGTGCAGTCTGTCAGCTGTGGGGAAAAGCCATTCTATAAAAGTACATTTTAAGCCAAGATTTAAAAGCAGCAACAGAGTCAGCTGATCTGATGCTCAGTGGAAGGCTGTTGCAGAGCCGAGGGGTCATTGCTGCAAAGCCTCGATCACCAGTATTTTTTAAATTGGACTCTGCACTAGTTAGACTATCAGACCTGAGGGGCCTGTTCAGACAGTACAGTGTGAGCAGCTCAGTTATACACTCTGGCACCAGATTCGTCAGGCCCTCGTCTGTGACTAAAAGCACTTTAAAATGGATTTTAAAGAGACTGGAACTAAACAAAGTAAAAACAAAATTGGTTTGATTTTTGATCATGGCTTTGTTTTTGTTTACAGTTTAGCTTTTAAAGTTTGAACAGTTTGGAGCTGTTCCATGGATCGATTGTTTAAGTAAACAAGGTGTAACAGTAATCGAGGCGGGAGGATACTGGAGCATGTATACTTTTCTCATGTACTCATGTTAAGTTGGCACTGAGTGGCAAAGGTCCTCGAACTTTGAAATGCCTTAAATCTATTACAGTGACATTGATTAGCTGATCATTAAGTCTGTTCTAGAAGTACAGCACCATGCATGAGATTGATGCAGGTTATTTTGCATAATGGTCAGATATGTTGCTCACAGGTAAACCAACAACAGAACTACTGAGTCCCTAAAACCTGGTCAACAAACAGGACTTATATAGTGTGTCAAGTAAGAGAGTCGCTTATGATCATTTGAATGGTAACATGGTTTTTGCTAAGAAAATTAGCAATTAGTTTGTATCAAGGAAAGCAGCTCATTAGAGTATTTTGTGTTGCATATCGGTGCAAATAAAACAATATATCTGGATGATTTAATGTATATTCTCTTTTTGGTATTATGGCTAGCAGAGTTTAAGAGAGATTTCATTTATGATGAAGTTTATTTAATTTCAATTCAATATAACAAGATTATGGTTTCAGTCAAATGTTTTTGCTGTTTTTTTTTTTTTTCCCTTTTACCTTTAGGTTAATTCCCTTTTAATTATCTTTTTCCCTTTAAGTTAATTATTGGTTCAGTAATATTTAAGTAGTCTAACTGAGTAATTCTTTTGTTTGGTTTACGTGCAGTTTGTTCCAAAGTTTTACAACATGTATGACTGTTCAAATGCTTTTATCAACAAACTTTGACATACTGCTGGAGTAAAAGTTCACATAAAAGTCTATATGAAAAAGAACGCAAAATAATGTTTTCACTGTTCAGTAAAATCATTTCTTTAAAATGGATGATTTTCACATGTTTATCCAAAGGCTCATAAAACCTTATCAAAACCCACTGGATTATATCAAAGTTGCAGTTTCATCAAGCTTCAAAAACTCTTGTCGACGGATCGCAAACTGTATCTCAGGTCTCTTGAAACATCAAGAACAACATTGAAAGCCCAACACAAAACACAAAGTGTATGACCTCAGCATAATCCAATTATTTAAACTTTTTTTATACACTCTCATGTAAGGTAATATGACTTTACACAGCTTCAGTTTTATATTTAAGTGAGACATTTTAATGCTGCCATTGTCTATTCCATCAATTGTTTTTACCTTTGCTGTAGTTACTGAACCTGCACACAGAGCTCGTGTCTACACTCAGTTGTATCCTCAACACATTGTGTGATGCGACCAAAGAATGATGTTGAAGCTTTGTGCAAGTGGCTGACCAAATGGGATGAATCATTGTGATGTTAAAGTTTTATAGGGAACTTAATGAAACTAGTGTTTTGAGACTAACGCTCACTGACATGAGTTTTTGAAGGCACAAATCCCACATCGCATAGCACAGAAAAGGTTGAAGAGAACCATCTGTCACTGAGATATTGCTGTTCTACAAGCCATAGGAAAGTATAACATTTGGGCTCTAGTCAAAATATACTAACATGTTTCCATGACTGATTGGTTTAAAGTTGAGGACAACTATCCCTCTTGTTTTTTCTGACATTAAGCCTTACAGGTATGCATTAATGCAAAGCAGATGGAAGCATTTGAATTAATTGGCAACCAAATTTACATTGTCAGTGGCTTGCATCTGCTTTGAATGGCCCAGTGTCCTTGTGTACTGCAACTGACTCATGTTATGCCTGACTTGCATAAAACAGGTCATTTACCCAGTTGCATTGAGTTTGTGGCTTCAGTTAGTTCCTCAAACTGTAAACAGAGTGCTTATGTCTTACATCATACAATGGATCGACTCTGACATTAATTGTACTGTACGTACTGTAATGTGTGGCTTTGAATTGAAGCAACACTTTTCGGGTAACTTGCCTTCGGTTTGTAGTCTCAATCACTCTTTGTACAGATCTGTGCTGGGTAGCCTAAATCAGATAGCTTCCTTTGATTGTAATGACCAGTATATGAGATTATTTGCCTGCAGTGTTTCCTATAGAAAGGGCAATCTTATTCGTCCTCATAAAAAATTGGGCAAAATACAACATAGTCCAATTGAGGCTTCATACATGTAGCACCAGTCGCTAAGTCTTTAAGTCACAGTTGACTAAGTCCAGGGCAGCCTTCAGGTCTTGGTTATTTTACATGTGTTCGTCTGACAGAGTGATCCTAAACTCTTCTAGAAAGTAAAGTCCAGATACGATGTCTGGATAGGCTGTTGTTTGATCGTGGTGAATTCAGCATGTCTCTTGGCCATGGAGCTGGTGTAGTCTGAATATATCAAGAGTTTTTACCTTTGTACATGAGGGGTGAAGATTATCATGTGCAAGTGGTCTGGCATCTAGTAAAGCGGTCACAAAGGGCCTTAAGAGCTTATACGGTATGCGTTTTGTGCAAAAAAACAACAACTATGCGTCAGGGTTATCCTCAAAATTAAGAATTTCTTTTTGCAGTTGAGCAATAAACTCAAACTCTCTGAGACCCTTATGTGCCTCTGGCGTTCTAGAGGGTAAGCCTTCCTGGATGTTATGGTGTCACTGGGTGAAGTGGCTGTTTGGGAAAGATCTTTCAACGTTTTAAAATGTTTTCCTTCCATTCACCACTTCACTCATTTGCTCACACACCAATGGCAGCAGAGGTGAATGCCTGCCATTGGGAGCAATTTGGGGTTCAGTGTCTTGCCCAAGGACACTTTGGCAAGTGGACAGGAGGAACTGGGGATTGAACTGTCAACCTTATGATTAGTGGGGAATCCACTCTACCATCTGAGTCACAGCCACCCTATTGATGAATTAATTCAAAGGTCAATGCCTCAGTCCTGCCACCTGGCTAAGTGCATGTGATACTTTCTGAAGCGACCCGTATTTCAGGCTAGAATCCTGTGCTGTATCTTCTGCTGGCTGTGTTGGGCAGTGAAGGAAATGGCAAGCAGGCAGTACACAAACTACCCCCAGGCATAACGTGCTTGCACCAATGGCAATTAAGGCAATTAATTAGTGAGCCTTTACTACAACTTTTAGGAATTTAATTGTATAAGGAAATTGCGAATTAGACATATACCTGGTGAGTTGTGTGTATGTGTGTCTTATTTTAAGGTTACTGAAGTGGTAGTCTGATGGGAGGGTCTGTAAGAAACAAAGAGATTAATGAATAATGCAGAAATTGTGCACATAAACACTCACACACACTCTGACCAGAAAAAAAAAATACATCAAAGGTCCCCAGTGTGTCTTTGTTTGTAAGTGTGTGTGAGTGTGTGAGACAGAGAGGCTGGAACAGTTTATGTGAAGGGTCCATTGCTGGGTCCACATTATCCCCAAAGGGCAAAGGGGTGTTCTTGACTGTGTTGCCATGGAAATAAAGGGGTTATAGTTTGGAGAGCAGGTGGCAGGTGGAGGTAGAGAGTCGATTCTCTCTGAATATTAATGAGAGTCATACAGTGCAGAGCAAAGTGTCTCTGTGTCTGTGACTTTGTCAAATATCGCTGCGATATCACAGTACCAGGCTGGCTTTACTGCCACAGGCCTGGAACTGTGGGATTGTAAAGAAGAGGAATTTTAATTTGTTTTGGATTTGGGGAAGGATCCATTGGTTGGCTTACATCCTCCAACTCTACAGTGCACATCTAATTTAGGAGGGTAAATATGAGGTGGTAAATGATATTTTAACTGCAGTTGTAACAGCATGCTATTGAGGCTAAAACATATGTTTAAAACTGTGTTTCAAGAATGTGTCGCTGATAGTAAGTTTAAACATTTATTTTAGGATGCGTCAATTGCTTTTGTCTCCTGCAATTCAAGACAGATGTTGAGATCGGGGTTATGTTGGTCTTACCACCTGTATCAGTGCAATTTGTTGTTCTTGCTGAAGTCAGTTCTTAATGACTCTGACATCATTTTTGAGACTGTTGTCATGCTGCAGAATGAATTTGGGATCAGAGTTGAGTCGTGACCCAGTTTAACAGCACAGAAGAAATACCAACTGCACAAGATCCTTTTAGGACACAAGAAATCCAGTATGAATAAAATTATTTTGGACAAAGAGTAAGAACGTCTTATGCACATTTTATTTAATCAGTTTAATCAGGCAGTTCCATTGAGATTAAGATCTATTTTTTCAAGAGACAGATGAGAAAGAAAAACATTCACAGAACAAAATCAGTGAGACAGACACAACACAACATCAAAGTAAAACCTACCTAAAACCAGTTCGGCCAACATTAGTGAGCACATGACAGTTATCAAAGCTTAAGTAACCACTGGATTGTGTACTTTACTCGATTTAAATGAGAGAAGAGATAAAAGGTAGTTTGTAAGCTTCAACAGTAAGGCTTTGAAAATAAATTACATGAGATGGCTTCGTTCTTCTTGAATGTAAGAAGTCTATCCAACCATATCATGTAGAATACAATGTGGAACACAAAATTAGTCCATTTAACTTCTGAATGGTTGATGGGGCAGCATGACAATACAGCATATCTCCATAATCAAGGACAGACATGAAGGTAGACTGTACAATAGTTGTCTTATAGTTGTTCATTTCTGAACGTAATATGGTTTCATTCAACATAATTCCCCAACAGTCTGAGTTTTAGCTGTGAGATAAGCGTGGAAACAATTAAGCATTCCTTGATCTAGTTCTATTGACTGCAATTTGATGAGTATGATTTGATGATTCATGTCATTACAGATGTCAAATATATATATATATATATATATATATAGGTCAACAATGTGACGAAAACATATTTTTTTCCAACTGAGAAACATAGCTGAGATGCGGCCATTTATAAATCAGACAGATGCTGAAAAGTTGATTCATGCCTTCATTTCTAGCTGACTGGACTACTGTAATGCACTTTTTACTGGCCTCCCAAAGAAAACAACAGAGAGACTTCAGATCATCCAAAACTCTGCAGCTCGAGTATCAACCAGAACCAAGAGGAGAGAACACATCAGTCCAGTTCTCGCTGCTCTGCACTGGCTGCCTGTAAAACAGCATTGACTTTAAGGTCCTCCTCCTCCTCATACAAAGCTGTTAATGGGCTCGGACCGAGTTACATCTCTAACTCTCTGGTTAACTATGTGTCTTCAAGAACACTGAGATCATCTATTGCTGGTTTATTGGAAGTCCCCAGTAACAGCTGAAAGACAATTGGGGATTCAGCTTTTGTCAGCTACGCTCCAAAGCTGTGGAACAAACTACCTGTAGATATCAGAGAAGCAGGCTCAAAACATATTTATTTATTTAACCAGCTACTCTTGAAGCTCTCTTGCACTTGACTGCACTCGAACTACCGCACCTTTTAAATGCATAATGCTTTATTTTATATTTTAACTCTATTTGCGTTTAATTTTATGCATTTTATCTGTTCTTATGCATCTCATTTCTTCTCTATATTTTTAAATATTCTTTTATATGTTTTTTTGCCAAACACTAAATGTATTTTTCTTGCTGTAAAGGACTTTGAGCTGCATTTCTTGTATGAAAGGTGCTGTACAAATAAAGTTTATTATTATTATTATTATTATTTATTATTAGAGGTCTGTTTTTGCGCTTATGCACTTAGGAAAAACAGGAGAGTTGCTGTGATTTTAAAAGGGTTAATTTCCATAAATTTGTGTTTCACTCTGGGATAATGTTAATTTGTATTTTGGAGATCTGGAGCATTGTTTACAACAAATATGGATATAATGTTTTTTCCTCCATCTTTTTATTTCAGTCTTGACTTTCTGCACCATTATAAACAGCTTAGTGTTGTTAGAATAAATGTTATGAGCTAGAGAGTTACTTTAAACATAACTACCAAGCAGCAACAAAGTTGGTAAACTGAATGGCTAAAACAACACTAATGTAAAAAATATCTGGTTAATAACTAACTGCTTAAATAATGGTCCTTCATTTGGCAGATTACAATACTTGATTAAGATTTTTCCACTCAATCTTGATTAACACACGGTTTACTGTCTGCTTGTTAACTTCAACTTGAGGGAAGCCTTTGTTTAAGTTCTGCTTAGTTCAAGTGGATGACGGATTGGTAGTCGCACTGTACATATACATACCCCTGCTCACAGTTCATTTATCCAACACAGCGCAGAGCCCAACCCTCTAAAACCTACTGGAATACATAAATAATCTAAACTGGACCCAACATCATTGAGTTGTGCTAAATGGTTCAGGTTGTTAATAATAAACTTGAGTGTTCAGACATTAACAAATGTGAAATATGTCATGTGCTTCTGCAGTTGTAAAAGACGTTACATTTAAATCGGGCTCAAATAAGCAAGGTTGTCTCTGAGTTAAATGCCTGTTGATTTGACTCCCTTCCTTTTCAGCACATGTTCACCTTTTTATTTACTTGTATATTTACTTGTATATTTACATGATGTATAGCATGTTCGTGAGATCCGATCTAACGTGATCATTCAGGTCAGATAGCAACAGTCGCATTAAAGTACTATGACTAAGAAGTCTTCTACTTCTACTACTAGATGTATGCATGTTCTATGTAATTATGATGTATTACCATTTGGGATATTGCCTATGTACATTTATGAAGCTATATTACGGTCGATTTTCCAACAAAATAACCCACATCTGTCCTGTTGTAACGCACATGACTTTCTCCTGCAAAACCAGGGTGCACGAAACACAGTTAAATGTCCTTCTGATCAGTAACTGCAGTTGCACTTAACCTAGCATGTTTCAAACTAGAAATGCCAGATATTTTCAAACTTTAAAGAGAAGGCTGAATAAGAACTTATTTGGCGGAGTCCAGCTGCTTAGTACATTCATGGCCCTCTATTGTAGACCACTGAGCAGCTCCACTGGAGCAGTCAGGAGAGTTCAGCAGTTTGCTTAAAGACAGCACAAAAGCAGTTATTGTAAAAGGTTTGAGTGTGTATGTTCCTGAGTCATTTCCCTTAATTGTTAATTGTGTAAGCTTAGTGTAAGTCATTTCAGAGAAGTAAAACCATTACATTCATTCTGACATAGTTTTAGCTTGACGGGTATGTAAGTGACAACATCTCAGGGTCTTGTAGTGTGTGTACACCCTACTGGAAGACCTCTGACACACACACACACACACACACACACACACACACACACACACACACACACACACACACACACACACACACACACACACACACACACACACACACACACACACACACACAATCACAGCTTGTAACCCGTAACCCTATCCATCTCGTCCATGTCTTTCTCTTGTCTCCAAGCCTCATGGATCCTTCTTGAAATCTGGACATGAACGCTGGCATCATGGACAGCGTGTCTGGACTCAGCAGCAGTCTCTAGTGCCACTGCGATAACATGCCAACACGAGTCTGTTATCATACAAACAGCAGCCACAGCACGATGTGCCCTAAAACAGGTGCTGATGCTGAAACATATGTGTGTGCTTTCCAATAAACACATCCACGAGAGTATAATGTCAACACATTTCTTGGCCAGTGTCTGTCACAAAAAGGTCTGCCCTTATGTCCATCTTATGTACTCTGTCCATAGAAAAACAGAGCAGGAGGACCATGAGTCTTTTTTTTCCCATTAATTACTTCTCCACTGTTATATAATAAAACAGAAATAGAAGTATTGAAGGAAAGACCAAACAAAGGAAATTCTGAAAAAGTACAAACATGTCCCTCTTAATTGAAATGGGATTTTGAGTTGCCAGCCAGGTCAGGATACATGTAACGATGCTGAAAATAGAATCCAAAACTTCCTTTTCATTTTTATAAAAATAAATAAAAACAGCATAGATGTCATCTTCTGTATGTGTTTTTTTTTCCTCTGCTGCTCTTTCCTCCTATCTTCTTCATCTATTTCTTTGTCATAAAAAGACAGGTGTCAGTGCTTCTGTTTGTGCCTGTATCTGCAACGGGCTCATGAATACTGGTTTATTTTTCTCTCAACTTGTTGTTTAGCCTGCATATCCTGGAAAGCTGCACATGCGTTTTGCAGTGATTATCAATCTGAGAAATTCCTCTTGCACTGATCCCTTTTCCAAATATTCTTGAAATGACACTCCTGCTTGGCTTTCCATACATTAGCCTATCTCATTATTTTGACTGTGTTCTCCACTTGCATACGGACATCAATAAAAGAACAAGGTCTGGCTTGGAACAGTATGTTTTGCTGCAAGTTGTTGATTTTGTTCATCACCATTGTTATAAGATCTTTGTAGTTTTTCCTTTGTGTACTGGCCTGCTTTCATATCATCTCACACTACGATCACAGCTGTAGGATAGCACAGTGCTGCACTGTGATCAAAGTCCAGAAAACTTGGGGAAAAAAACGACCCAATTTATTTTCTTTCAATCCAACATCAATAGGCCTTCATGAGCCACTACCGATGAAACTTATCAGGTTTTTTCAATAAAAGAAATTGCTGAACACGTCTTGAGGGCTTTAACATTGTTTAAGTGAAGGCCATGTTCAGACTCTCATTGGAGTGGAAACATACAATACAAGGCAATGTTATCTAGAAAGTCACAGTCTTGACTAAGCTTATACATGCAACTGCACATTTCTGTTTGACAACTTAAAACTAGAATTATTCTCCTTGAAACTGTAAACCTTCACAAAAAGGGAGTTATGTAGAACTGTTGCTAGCACAAGGAGCCATCCCTCAGACCTTCCAAAGGTTAACAATGCATCATGCAGATCTTGATGTCAAGGAAGTTGTTTGGTTGATTCAATCCCAGTTGGGCGGTGATTCTTTCAAGTTGCCAACTTTTGCTTTGTTAAAAGGTTTTCACAAATGTGGCATTCTCTAAACCGACTACATGAGGTCTTCACCTGGGATGCAATGTTGGAGTTCCCACACATGTTGAGCCCTTAATGGCTGCTTTTCCTTCAGTCCGCAGGCCGACTCATCCCAAACCAACTCCGCTGGGTTCAGGTTGGGTGATTGTGGAGGCCAGGTCATCTGATGTAACTCTCCAACAGATAGCTCTTACATTCGCTGGCGGTGAGTTTTGAGTCATTATACTGTTGAAAAACAAATAATGATACCAATAACCACAAACAGGATGGAATGGCACGTTGATGCTAAATCATGAATAAACCAACAAAGCACCCCCACACCATGCCCCCTCCTCCATACAAAGAGTCTTACAAAGACACAGTGGTTGGAAGCAAAAATCTCAGGTTTTTTTGGGCTCAAAGTACAGGCTTATCCATTCCTTGTGTCTGTTGGCCCAAGTCAGTCCTTTCCTCTCATCGGTCTCCCTCACTTGTAGATTCTCTACAGAAATTTGACTGTAAAGTCTGGATTCAGTTTGCTCTGAACAGTTGGTGTCTGCTACTTGAACTCTTGGAAGAATTGATGCAGGCTCTAATCTGATGTGCCGTCAGTTGGCGATTTCTGAGACTTATAAATCTAATGAACTGATCTGGTGCAGCAGAGAAAACTCTTGGTCTACCTTTATCACTGCAGTCCCAGTCATGAGAGCCAGTTTCATCATCATGTTTGATGATTTCGCAGCTCCACTTGAAAAAAGTTCTTCACATTTTCTGGATTTTCTGACCTTCATATCTAAAAATAATGATGGCCTGTCATTTCTCTTTCTTTAGTTTAGTAGTTCTTACCATAATATGCAATCCTACAGTAGAACAGGGCTACTTACTGTACACCAATACCACCTTGACACAACCCAAGTGACGGTCCTAATCCAGGTAAGAAGGAAATAAATTCCACCAATTAAGTTTTTGAGAAGGCCTCATGCATCTGTTTCGGAACCGTGTGCAAAGCTGCCATCAAGCTAAGAAGTAGCTAATTTGAGCAATATAAAGTATAAAACGTATTATGTTTACACTTCTCTCACTACATAATTCCGTTTGTTATTTCATACTTTTGATTTCTTACTTTTAGACTTCAAACTTTGCAATTTATTATCAAAACAAGTTTTCCCGAATTAGTCTTCATCATCTCATAACTTTGAATTAATGAATTAACATAGACAAAACCAGATACATTTCCTGTTGATTTACCTCTCCTTTGATTTTACAGCATATCGCTCCACTTTGTTTGCCGCGTGTGTATCAATGCAGAGAAGGGTGAAGACACAAAGAGGAGCTAAACTTCTCAAATGTTAACATTTCCCTTCTTACCTTAGTTTTGAACTGTGTGCGTGGAGTTAACCACATATATGTGCATGTGCTTGAAAAGAAAAGACTTAAGAAGAGCCTTCGGTTCATCATGTATCATTGTCCTGTAATGGCAATTCATCAATGGATGACAAAAGGTGTTCAAAACTTGCAGAAACTGAATTTATGATACAGTGAGGGTGCAACAAAATCCAAATAAACCATTTGCTCTTTGAGTCTTTTTGTTTTATCTGTTGGAGTGTGTGAACTGACTGACACACATCTCCATGTACTCAAGTGAACACAAGTAAAATGTTCTTACTGAATAGCCAAAAAAAAGTCAAGTCAGTGTGTGTTTGTAAGAGTGTAAAATAGAGAGAGGAAGATTTTTGCAGTTTTTGATCTGTTAGTATTGAACAGGTTATCAGCACAGAGAAAGTCAGTTCTGTGACCATGTCTTTGATATATCTGAGTTTTCTAACCCCTGCCCTTGATACCCTGAAACATGCTGCCTCTATCCCAATGAGCATTGATTCAGCTCAATTATTTATCCCCCTTGCTCCATCTCTCTCTCTCTCTCTGACTCTCACACACACACACACACACACACACACACACACACACACACACACACACACACACACACACACACACACACACACACACACACACACACACACACACACACACACACACACACACACACACACACACATCAATAAACTTAATAATACATTCTATAAAATGATACCGCTTCTACTCAGCACAGCTGAGGGTTTCTTAAAGATTCCCTGCAGATAAACCTTAAAAGGTGCAATGCATTATGACTTTTTAAAATCTATGCCTAATGCATGCTGCTGTCTTGAACCATCTTCCAAAAAAATGTATAACCATCCATTTTTTTTAAGCTTCTCACAGTATTACCATCGACCTTTAGTGCATAAAAACAGCATGGGAAAAAAGGCAATACGTCCAGTACAGTACAAATAATTATACTGTAACAGTAAGCGAGAAGCTAAAGAAATACATTTTGTAGCCTTAATCTGAAACCATAGCAATATCATTCACTGGGTTTCTCTGAATTCAAAACTGACAAAATCTTTCTCTTTGTAGCTTTTTCAAGTTCAAACTCGGACTTGAAACCAGTCGTGTTTCTCCGACAAATCTTGACTTTGATACTTTGACACATTAATCAACAGTACTACATGGGGAGTACGGTACCAGCAGATGTTGTAACACACGTGGTATCAACAATGACAGTGAAGGGAATGTTGGCAGTAGAGTGTAACTTGACAGCACACATAACTTTGCACTGTGACAAGCCAGTGAAAATCAACCAAGGTTTGGCCAACAAGGATTTTTGAAAGATGATCCTGATTGCAAGCAGGCATTAATTAATCATTTATATTGTTTTAAAACCATGAAAGAAAGTCAGTTTGAGCCAAGAAAAGAAGCTGACCTGATGCTTCAGTTTGAAGCACCTTCAGCTGAAGCAGTATTTTTCAGTCTATCGGTTGTTTTATTCATGCTTCACCATTATGGGCCAATTCACAGCTGTGAGGCTATTAGCTGTACTGTGACCATTACAACCTGACACCTCCCACTGTTAATCAGTCAATATATTAATACTATGATGAAGGCTGTTTGCTTATGCAGCTTCCAACTATGTTCCATAGAAATTACATTTATTTTCAATTTAGCAGCAACAGCAAATACACTTTGAAGGACACTTATCTGTAACCAGATTATGTATTATATTAATGTACTGAAGAAACATTGTCAATAATGCATTTGGCATTGAAAATGTGTTTGTTTTTTTCTGAAAAATGACACACTTTTAGGGTCTGCAGCATTATTAAACCTGTTATGGTTATCTTCATGCCCTCACAACATTCATTTGAAGTTATAGGTGTGATTTATAATACATTTGTCTTTTTAAAACCTCTGTTTTACAGTATCATCCCCAAACTCATTATTGTATTACTGAGTATTTAAATGCAACTCCAGAAGCAAAACAAAACTAAACATGTTTCAGTAAAAAAAAAAAGATCAATTTAGAGATTTGTTTGACCATGGGGGTGGAATGCTCTCTTAGTGCTTTTTAACTCATTTATCTAATAATAAAAGGGAAAAGAAACCTAATATTTATTCATCATTTTTACAATAGCAAAACTGCTTCATATTTAAAAACACATATTAAACTTAAAATTTTTAATAAATAATGGATTCAGTGGAATCATACCTGGCTATTACCTTGTTTTTCAGAGAAATTCCTTTTCTTATTCCCTCACTGTAAAAAACTTTATAATGAGAGTGCCACAGTTTGCCAAGGTTTAAAGGTTGTGCCCTTGGGCCCAGTTTGACTGAACCGAGTTGGGAGCAGAAACGGAGGGAACAACAAAGAGATATAGCGGAAGTAAGAGATAGAAGGAAGCATAAGGCAAAAACAGATGAAGAAAAAGACAGCAGCCAAAGTAATGAGCAATAGAAAAGCACAGAGAAGATGAAAAGACTAGTTCCATGTTTTATTCATATAGTTTGTTTTTAGCCTGTTGGCTCACATTAAATGCTGTGCACACATATACACATCAGTATAAATATGAGGGCTTGCACAATGTGTTTTTTTTCTTAAATATAGTGTGGTCAAACGGCACAGAAAGGACAAATTGTTTGAATCCTGGTTTGGAGGCACAGACAACCGACTATCAAAGTACTTTCACTATTTCCACTTGATTCCACTAAACTTGAACAGTCATTTTTATCCTATACAATAGATGGAAGGGAGATATAAAGTGAAAACCTAAGTGTTGACTTCCTCTTGCCGTGATGTCAGGGTGACTCTTTCACCATTTTGTGGAATTAATTACTTCAGTAATGTTCAGTTTTGTGTGTATGGTGAAGTGTTTTGTCACTGACTGATACAACAAAACCCTCCAAACCTGCTGGAAGAACTAGTGGCAGGGTGGTGGCCATCAGCATCTGTGTGCAGAGTGGCTTCCAGCAGTTTTTAATCCTCACAGTGTTTTTTATTCTCAGATATGATATCAGAAACTTGCTATTCTCTTTGTATTTACACTCAGACAGAACTTTTCAAGTCACTCTGTAAAACACAATAAATCTCATGCGGTTGCATTAAAATACTAAACACCCAATACAAATAAATTTAAAAAAGTGCACCAAAGCAATCAAATGTGAATTTGCTGCACAGTTTCCAAAAATATTATGTATAATTGAGTGGTGGTTTTTTTAATGGAGCTATAAAGTAATCCTCTTCAGTTCCTGCACAGTTTGGAAGTCAGCCTGAGCTGTCACACATAAAAATAACAAACAAGTACATGGAATCACTTCACACACACACACACACACACACACACACACACACACACACACACACACACACACACACACACACACACACACACACACACACACACACACACACACACACACACACACAGTTGACGTGTGGAGTCACAGAGTCAGTGAGGGAGCTGCTCCTTTGGATGTTTGTGGCAAAGAAAAAAAACTGTCAGATTTGAAGCTATGGCGAGACGAAGATGTGCTTTTGTTAAATTTTGAACTGAACTTGCTTGTGGGATTGAGCATCATGTTGAAGCGAGAGAGAACATCAGTGCTGACTTTCAAAAAAGCCCCTTCCCCTCTGCACCATTTGCCTTCCTTACCTGCCTGTGCACACTTGCACAGTTTGTGCTCGTGGCATCAGAGCACCTGTCACATGCTGTACCAGTGTGTGCACCTGTGTATGAACCTGAGTTTGAGGATGTTCAGCTCTTTCACCAATAAGATGCAATAAAATCATCATAATGAGTTACCTTACAGGGAACATAGTTTGATTGACAGATCTTTTAAAAAAACAACAATATAAAAACATTTATGTTGGTAATGTTTATCACTGCTGGTAGAAGTTATATTTTGTGTTTTACTCACCAAGGTTTCCCAATAACCAAACAGAGAAGGTTGTTGGACAGACCTCAGACCAGTTTTTAACAATAATGATCATCAGTCTCACCTTCTACATCCATCCATCCTTGTTTCTATACTGTTTATTTTGTTCAGACCTGTAGAGGACTGGTGGAAGGGTACACTCTGGACCGGAAGTCAGTTTGTCAGTGGAGTAACACACATGTACAAACTGACAACCATTAACTGACTTCCACACCCTGCAACTTCAAATGTCCAGTTTATTTAACCACCACATCTACGGACCCTGTGAGAACCCTGAGGAAATCCTGGTAGGCACTGGGAGAACATCCAAACTACAGAGAGGCCTCTGCCAGCCAAAGTGAGAACTCTGTCACCTCACAGCAAGAAGCGTTGAGTTTAACAATATGCTGCCGTTTCCTATGTATCGTTATAATCTGCAAGAGATATGATCAAAAAATGTATACAAAAGCACACATCAAACCCTCAAAAGTATGCTGACAACATATTACGCCCAAATGATTCAGGAGATTTTGTAACCCTGGCTGCTGTAGGTTTTTGCCTCTTCAGCCATCCGTTGGGTAAAACAGGGACATTGGTCATTAAGGTGTAGCTCTCTGGTAGTGGCCCAGTTCACCCAAGAATTGTTGGATGTCTCAGTAACAGTACTATTGCTTTGTACAAACAAGTGACCGAGTAGAAATTGTTTGTCAAAATAACTACTGAAAATTACCGTATCTTGTAAAAAAAAACCTCATTAAATATAGTATTGAAAAAGTACGCACAAAATGTATTTGCTATAGATATAACTGACATCATCTCAACCGCAGATGTTCTCATGTGGCCAATTTGGGGTAAAATGTCATATCATCATCTCCTGAATAACTCATCTGCTACATATAGACAAGGATAATATCCAAAGGAACTACAGTTGTAGTTAGACTCAAATTGATTGGTCTAACTTAATATGCTGAAACCACATTAGCTGCAAGTAAACTATGGCAAACATATACATACATAACAAGGGCTCAGAATTCCATAGCACTATGTGCAGCACAAAAAAAAAAAGGTTTTCTTATTTTTCTTGAGAATTTGTAGCCTATTAAAGTTTGAAACAGAAATGAATCATAGAAGACAGTCACATTCAAGCAACGTTCACTGTGGGATGAGAGAACCTTTCTTTTCTTCTCACATCAAACATATCATATCATTTTGACATTGAGGTTCACATTTTGTTTTAGGAACTTCCTGGTGACTACAGTTTGCTTTGGTCAGTTTGCTTTTATACGAGTGAGGTACGGTGCCAAGCAGAGTCGAAACAAAGACTGTAGATGTGCACTGTTTCACTAACTAGTCTTCATGCTGTTTTGTTTTCCATCTTTACTACTTTGATTGGCATGTTGATGAAATTCCCAAACACATCAACAGACCGTTCGGCAGTATGGCCATGTTTGTTTTGAATTAAATTTGATGGACTTTTATGATTTTTCCTGTCAAAGAACACACACACACACACACACACACACACACACACACACACACACACACACACACACACACACACACACACACACACACACACACACACACACACACACACACACACACACACACACACACACACACACACACACACACACACACACACTCACTCACAGACAATTCTGCTTCATCAGAACATTTTTAGGATGTTCAAATTCTCTGCAAAAGCCACCAATGCTGCCCTTGTTATTTCAGTCCCAATCTCAATATCCTGACAAGATTTCTGACATACAGACACATAGTAATTCTTTCCCAAGGAATCTACAGACATGTCTTCTTAAATTAGTCAAAACTGTACATCTTTTGAAACCATGTATTTTTTTGTATTTTATTTTTGATTGGAAGCCAACTATGCATAATTTGGCAGCTGCTTCACTTCGTAAACTGAGGCACAAACCCAATTTGGCAGCTGAAAGTGTGAGTCTCAGAGTGAAAACGTTAGGCCTTATGGTAGACAGTGTTTGAATGACAAGCGTAGGGAGGATGGATGTCTGCTGATAGAGTCTGTTATTATGTCTCCTCCCTTTTTTTACCTGCCTTTTCACATCTTAAACCTCTATGTGCGCCTGCCACACTGCCTCGGGATAGCAGAGCACTCAGCGGGCGTCTGAGGGAGGCTGTGTAGGTGAGGAGACATGACAGTTTGTGGTTTTCTGGGGTATGTTTGTGGTTTTCTGTATATTATTGGGGTTGGCTCTTGATGGGTATGCTGGGAGGAGTTGGAAAGTGTGTGTGTGTGTGTGTGTGTGTGTGTGTGTGTGTGTGTGTGTGTGTGTGTGTGTGTGTGTGTGTGTGTGTGTGTGTGTGTGTGTGTGTGTGTGTGTGTGTGTGTGTGTGTGTGTGTGTGTGTGTGTGTGTGTGTGCGTGTGCATGTAGGTGGGGTGGGGGCGAGCGTGGAGGTTATCTAGTTGCCTCAGCAGCCTCTCGCTGAGCATCTTAGCTTGATAAACAGAGAGATTGGAAGAAGGTAGCAAATGCCTCCAGGAGAGAAATGCAGCAAAGCTCTCTCCCAGTGTTTTTTCTTCCTCTCTCTCTCTCGCTCTCTCTCTCTCTCTCTCTCTCTCTCTCTCTCTCTCTCACACACACACACACACACACAGACAAGCACACACACATTCACCAATGCAAACACAAAACAAAACAAAATATACACACAGAGGGAGGCACACACAAACACAACCAAGTAGACTTGCAAGTAAAAACACATTCAAGCACACCCACATGCTCACATGGGTTCTTTATCTATGAATCCCACCTGGCTGGCAAGGGTTTAGCCGAACCTGGCAGACAGCCCAACTGGATGATCTGTAGGGCAGAAAGAAACACAGACAAAGAGAACAGGAATGACACAGAGGCCAAACACAGATGGAGAGAAATGACAGTGACAACAACTTTTTGATATTCTTTAACAAACCCGCGGCAGAAGCAAAGAACAGACCTACTAAGAAAGGTCGAGCGAACCAAGGGAAAGAGAGATGGTGGAGTTCAGAGGAAAAAAGGCACAGCAGAGAGCAGAGTGAGAGGCAGAAAGATCAATGATCCAATGAAGACAGAGGGTCAAAGATGAAAGAGAGAGATGCAAAGAAAACAATGAGCCAGAAAGAGAGAGCAGAGTAGTGTGGCAAAGATGTGAATGGAGAAGATGAAAAGGCTGGCTGCAGGAGGGAAGTGACAGAACGGTAGTCTCTGGAGATCTGGGGAATATACAGTGAGCGATAACGTGTGTGCACTGTAGCAGATGTCACTTAAAGAATCAAGGGGTCCAACAACATGGGAAGGCCGGTCTGGACGACTGAGGGATCGAACCATCGAAGATCAAAGACCTGAGGGAATTTCTTTGCATTCCTCATAAAATGATTCATGCTTTCAGCACACTCTGCGCCGGATATATTTTAGAGCAAATACAGGCATTGTTTTCAAATGATGCACCGAGCCTTGGCCACAACAACAGATTGTTATTAAGGAAATATATTGCGTAATTAGTTGGTGATTTAATTAAACAATTTATTAGAAACAATAGCATGCAAACCTTGCTGAACACAGCTACGTGTTTGTTAATTGTATTTTTGGAATGAAAATGCCAACACATTTCTTCTAACTTCTTGGCGAAAACTGGAAAGAGCAATAAAAATCGGATCCCCGCAAGAATATGGGAAAAGAATTGGAAGAGCAGCACCAGTCCATCATATGACTAATCAGGAAGACAACATAACACTCTTTAAGATGTTGGACAGCACAAAGAAAGCCATTACCTGAATGCAATTGTACATCCAAAAAAAATAGTGAGTGACACAACAGCACAATGCAAGAGCTGTTATTAATTATGAAGGCTGAGCTTACAAATAAAGGCCATGAAAATAAAAGTGTCATGAGTAAGAGTAGATTTTTTTTTTAACAGGTCTTTTTCACACAGACATTTTGATTCGTCAGAAAAGCTCAAGTGTTACTAAAACCATTAACAAATCAACTGTTCTATTTAAGTGTGCCAGTAAACCACAACAGTGCGACAGGACAATATGAAGACCCTGGTGTGAAGCCCATGTAGATTCCCATGTGAAAACATTTCTAAAACTATGAAACTCTGTTTTGATATGTTGCAGCATTTGTCATACATGTGATCATAAAAGGGGGTAAAGGGGGGTCACAGATTGATCATGTGTTTGTATATGTCATCAGTGAAGAGAGAACATGAGTGAAAGAGATTTGTTGCCTAAAGACATTGAAGACTTTGGATATTTTACCAACATGGACCCAGGTCCAAAATCCAGCTGTTAACACGTGAGAGACTGATGGAACTAGTTTGGATGACTTTTCAATTTAAAGCAGCAGTAATCACACTTTTAAATCAACAATGGGAAAAAAAATACCACGTGTAAAGTGAAAGTGGTAACTCATAATGATTACAACCACAGTGTGTGCACTTGTTCACAGTCCAGGTGCTGCTTGTTCTCTCAGTTGAGTTCCAGTGTGAAGGATTAAACAGGCATCTTCAAAGCTTTATTTTTTTTTCACACAAGTTAAACATTTTGAAGATGAATAAATAAAATGAAAAGTAGTGTGGCTGATTTGTATAGAAAGGTTCCCCCTGACTGTTCTGGTGATTAGTGGCCAAGTTTCCTTCTCAGGTGGAATCAGTAGGAAGATGGAGGTGCACTTAACATGCAGCTGTGTTAACTGGACAGAAGTCTTGGAATTCAACTAGCACTTAACATGATCTGAATAAATGAAGGTTTCGGAAAGGGTGCCACCTGTTTGAATGCTTGTGAGCACATGTGAAAAGTTGAGCTTTGAGATAATTCATTCTGCTCAATTAATATCCAGAGCACTAATAGAGGCAACTAAAAATGCTGGCAGAAACGAGCAGAAAAACAATGCTGCGTGATGAAGAAAGGCTTATTGCTGTTTTTGCAGCTGCAGATCATTTTGCTTTCCCCTCATCTTCTCTATTGGCTGGGCAACCCCTCCTCCTCTCAGTGCAATCACTCTCACTGAAACTGCCTCCTTCTTTTTTTTTGTCCCCATCTCCATCACCTGAACCCTCCACATGCCACTTTCCCCTGCCTCTCTTCAGCCCTTGCACTTTCTCTCTCCATACCTGTCAGCTTTCCCTTTTCTCTTCTCTATTCACTTCTGCCTTCTCTGTTTCTATTCATATTTAGCTTACCCTGTCCACCCATTGTCTGTTTTAATTCACAATTCAACAAAGCTGGTATTGATGGAAAACATCAAATATAAAGAGATTCATCTGGCAATCATGATAGCCAGATAATAGCGAATTCTTCAGTAATAATGTATTATCAGACAAGCAGTGGAAAAAAAATGGATAAGAAATACATTAAAAGGACAAACTGTAAAGAAATATAACACTTTTTCCTTTCTCTCTGCCCTGTTGCTGTAAAGAGTTTGCTGTTTATTTATTTATTTTTGTATAAACATAGAAGGGTCAAACTCAATCAATGATACACAATAGGCCATGCGGGTCACTTAATAGAACCTAAAGTTGTGTCTTCAGGGAGGATGTTGCGTGAGAAGCACATTAACAGCAGCTGCAGCAGCTCTAGATCTCCACATGTCTTCGCAGAACATTTTCAGGCACAGCACTGAGTTGTAATTTACGAAGCTCTCATAACCCAACACACAATCTTAAGAAAATAGTCTTATGGCAAACAAATGTGCTTTGGGTTGCATTTTGAGCACATAAACATTACACATACTGTTTAGACAGCAATACTGATCATTATAGAAGCAAACAGTTATCAATTCTGCAGAGGCAGGTGAGAGTCAGCTGGTAAACTGGGCTGAAACACGTTCTGAATTGACAACACTGCCTAATTAACTTTACCTCCAATTAATGGTTAGGTGAATTTAAGACAAGTTTTGAATTCTTAATTAGATGTGTTCTCATCATCTGGACTGAATATAGAATAGAGCTAAAACTACACAGCAGTGCAGAAATGGGAAAATAAAGAAGAGATTAGGGGTATTGGGAAGTACAAACTATTATTTGTACTTCAGCTAATAGGTTTTAAAGACATAATTAATAAATACATTTAGGGTAAGATAACTGGAATTGTAATCCACTATTACCATCAAATCCCCCTATTGATTCAAAGTATATCTATGTGTATACATTACTGACTTGAAAAAGCAAATATGAATAACAAGAAACAACACAAACTAAAAATAATGATTTTTGTGAACATATTGTTTTTTTTTTAATCAAATTGAGTCTGTTAAAGACTCAAATCCAGATGTGCGTGCACGTTAAACTTGATCGATAATTATTGACTAAAAGTTGCTATTCTAACACAAAAACTGCCTCCACTACAAAGCAACCCCAAGAAAGAAGGATGACTTAATCAAAATGAGAGTCTAAGTCCTATGACAGACAGGCTGTGTTACCTCTACCTTGCTGCATCACGGCGCGTCTCCTGCGGTGCTGTTACTGCCAGTCCTATTGAATTTCTGGTTTCCCTTTCATAATGGCAATCAGTAATCAAATGTTTGATGTCCTACAAGTGGAGGGTTGTAACCAAAAAGCAGACACATGATTGTTGTTTATCCTTGTTCAGATTGAGACACACAGACACAAATTATTGCCTTGATAAGTAGAGCCCACTTCAAGCAGTTTAGAACCAAACAGTTCTACACCCCGGGTAGTTTCCCCTTTTGGCCTTTTGCTGTTTGCATTCACATCCCCAATAGGAACTGTGAAATGACACACTCTGTTGCCGGAGCGCACCAGAGACGCTCCACCACTTATTTCTCCAAGTGAGGAAATACAGGTCTCAGTTTACTTGATCCGGTTGAAATTCGATCATGTACATATGTTATCTGTCTAAAGATCCAAAGCGTTGTTTCATTTAAGAGGGTCAATAAAAACAAATGGAACAGAAAAATGTCTCGTGATTACATTTAAGCTGTATTAGCTGATTCACTTTTAGCCTTCTTGTTATGATCCGCTATCATTTGCATTGTCAGTTTTGAATCACGGGTCAATAGAAACGCAACACTTCCTGTATTTTTAAAACTAAAAGCCCTATTGCCTTTTATAAGAGAGAAACCCCCCATAAAAAGGCCTTCATTGTGAAACATTTTCAGGAACGTGTTGTGCCTGAGGCCAGACGATAACACTTTACATGACAAATCCACAACAACCTCCGGTGCTTCAAATAGCATTACACGGCTGCAGAACAGCACGTAAACAGAGCTACTTTTTTTAATTTCTCTTTGTTGAATCAAAGTCACATTGTATTTCCTCCAATGTGTATCGGCTTAATAAAGCTGGCACATTTGTTGTCAGTCCATTTCTCAGTGTTGTGTGTCCCCATTTGAAACTTTCTTCCGCTGTTTTAAAAGGCATCGTTGGCAGCATTAGTTTACCTGCTTACTGTGAGCTTTAAACACGGCGGTTGTCTGTGCTCCTGTGTGTGTCACAGCAGTTCCTATTGCAATGGGGGAGAGAACCTAGGCAGAGGTAGGAGCTAAAAATCTAGTTCTAAGAACGAAAAACGTTCCCTCAGTGCAGACACACACTAAAGGGGAAAACCCTTCCCACCGTTCTTAGAACGGTGAAATAGTCCCTCCGTTCCGAAAATACCTAATCATTTTCTGCTAGGATTGTGCAGATGTGATCATAGATCTTTTCCTTGTCTATTTTTTCATGGCAAGCATTAAAAAAAATTGTCTCTGGATGATCCACAGCAGACGTGCGAGGTGCATCTCACAGACAGTGTGACTGCTTAGACCTTTTAACATTTAGTGTTGGTGAGGTTTCTTTTCCCTCGGAAATTATCTTTCAGCAAAATTATGACTTGTTTCATTTCTGGCAGGCTCAGTATGGAACTCACCTTTATTAGCTATGGTATAATCTATCGTGTTACAAGACGCTGATACCTGAATAATTTATGCATTATTCTTTGCAAATGAACAGAGTTTTTCCAGCATCTGAGATGAGCAAATTTGGGTATTTTTCCAACCCAGAATTGGAACCAAAATGGCACCAGCTATTCCATTGTGTTGCAGAGGCTAATCTTCATGACTGAACACAATGGGTACTGTATTTATGACAGTGTGATAACCTTTTGTGTTAACCTTTAGACATATCCAAATATGTTGCATTAAAAAAGGAAAACTGCCATTTTCTAGGTCTGTCATGTCACATATTTACAACACGTCCTTAAAGGGCTGTGCACATTTTAGTTATAATTCATATATCTTATAAATAATCACAGTTTGTTTTAGGGAAAGCACATTCATTTGACAGCTGCACCGTATCTGTGTCTTTCAGATGCAAACACACACAGAGACTGAAGGCAGACATGGGAAAAGGGGAAAAAAACAAATGTTTGCCGGTAGCAAGATGGGCTGGCTGGGGGCAGCGAGGTAACAACTTCTTTTTAACCAGCAAGCAAAGCTCCATGAAAGTGAGGCAGATAGGGGTTGTAATCAAAGCCTGTGTTTCAGAATGCATGGAAGGAGGAGTGAGTAATTACATGACAATATTTCTCTTTCACATGGAGATTTGATATGAACCCAGAAAAAGCAAAATCCAAACAAACACTGACGGTAATGACTGACACACTTGCACACAAACACACAACAAGGACATTGGTGGAACAATAAAGACTTAAAATGTCCTAGTGCATGTGTGAGTTAAATGTGCCCTGAATTTACAAAGACCCCAAACATAATATCTTTTAAAACCCGCATTCCACAAGACCAAAACTCTCTGCACATACATTTTTTTTTTCTTATATTTTTGGATTGTGATATTTTTTTTTCTTTCGCAAAAACGGTCACGTACATGTAAAATAGACCTTGACAGAAACATAGATCCGTAAACACACATATATGAAACACTTAGATCTGCAAGTCTTCTCAGGATTCATCACGGTGTTTCCTTTTTACATCCATACCGGACGTCCCGGAGTGGTGACAACCTGAGGAGGCCTGTACTAACTCAGGTATGTTATGTACTCTCTTTTCAAGGAGGGGAACAAGTGAGACATACGTGGAGTATGAGGTTCCTCAAACCTCCACATGAAAGTGCATGGTGCTCATAGAACTTTTAGATTATTGATTGTTTGTAGTTGGCTTGCAGTGTCTGTAAGCACTGTGTCAAGCGCTGCATAACAGTTATGCCTGACACAAACACAAACACTAGCAAAAGGGGGTGAGTAGAGGGCTAAGTCTCTGAAATGGAGTACTAAATCAAGGTTTTGTTGAAAGTCTAACGGACAAGGAAAAAATGAAAAAACTTTCAGAACAGATTAATATTCAGTTAGTGGGTGTAAACCCCAAACTTCTAGTGTTTGAGTCTCAGAAAACAACTGACAAAAACAAAGATGTTTCATGATAGAGGCTGAAACAAGGGTATTCAATAACGTGTACTAAGATAAAATGAAATAATCAGTTCAGCAAAATCAACACTTTCACAGTACTAGTTCGATTTTTCCAACAGTGGTCATGTGATGAGCAATTTTTAGTCTGGACAGTTTCTTCACAAATACAGTTTTCTTTCTTCCTAACCTCACCTATTTTGTCATTCTATTGTTCGGTGTTTAGCCACCATCACTAAAACTGACCACTCCTTTGAAGTACAACGTATTTTGCCCACACCACATAGTGCAGCTCTTCACTGGCAGCCAGGTTGACCTGCAGATCCTCCAGATAATTGAAGACCTTTGTGGTCACTGGGTGTGTGCTCTGGAAGATGGCACAATGTTGATTTGGACATTCAGGGTCTGTTCAGGGTCTGCAGTGTTGCTTCTACCACACATATGTGGATGAGATACAGAAGTATACAGAATTCACGTTAAATCTCTTAAAATTTAAAACCTATATTTCTTGAACTCAAATTTTGAAGTGTTTTTGTGTGTGTCTGTGTGGGCATTGCTAAAGGAATAGTGTTACTTGAATTTGTTGTTAAACGAAGCAAGATTCACATCAATTTATCCCTATTTTATGCACAGTCCTAAGTTCTCCAAGTGTTACTGCACTGCAGAGAACAATGTGTTCCAGTGTGTTGCACATTCATTTGGAGCCATGGAAGCAGTATTTCCTGCTAGCAGCTTGTTTGTCATGAAACACAGGCATCCTCCTTTGTGTGATCCAGTTTGGTAGAACATCTGGGAAAAACTCAGCATGGAGCTGTTCAACAGATCAAATGGTTTGGGAAAGGCACTGCCGATGCTAGGTTCACTGAGTTGGAATAATCACTTTAGCACGGCTTTGAATGCTTTCTTCACGTAAACTGCATTATTGGTGCCAAACACAATGCAATGCTTTGCGTTGGCAGCGTCCTTCAAAAATGTCCACATAGCAGGATGGTGGCTCGTAGAGATAGGAATGATGACAGCATTACAGGAGGCGACACAATTTAAAAACAATGACAGCTGGATTTAAGAAAAGTAATTCATTTCAATTGTTCATTTTAAAATCATTTAATTATTGAGCTGTCTTGAGAAAAAAACAAAACAGATGGTGTTATTAAAAGTAATTTATGCATTGTTGTTTAAAACTAATATTTCATAATTATTATCACTATTAATTTATAATGTTGTTATAATTATTCTAATTTAATAGCACCTTTTTACACACATAGACACACGCACACAGTTTTTTTTTTTTTTTTTTTTTTTTTTTACAGATATCCCGCAATACAACTGTTAAGAAGCTCCTCATAATTCCAACTTTGCTTTTTTACACTGAACCAAACGAGCCAACACTGCAGGTCACATAATCTGTCTGGGCACCAAATGCAGGCTAACAGTCATTTCAGAGTGCCAGGTACATTGAACAGACTGTGTAAAGGGGCTACTCACACACACACACACACACACACACACACACACACACACACACACACACACACACACACACACACACACACACACACACACACACACACACACACACACACACACACACACACACACACACACACACAGACTCTCTTCTCTGCCTCACTGTTTTTACTTGACTGTCACTCTTTAATGATCTGATCAGCTTCGATCATTTAGGCTACTTAGTTTGACTATTTCACCACTCGCCACTTATTTCAATGTTGTCTTCAGGGATTTCAAGTGTTTTGTGGTAGAAATGGGTCAATTGTCTAGTGACAATGTCTATTTGTGCTCTATCACTGTGTTGCACAGAGTAAAAAACAGTTTGTCTCCACTTTCACGTGAAACATTTGGAAATTGTTTTGAATGGTGTTTTCAGTTGTTGGCAAATGACAGTATTTGGCTGTTGTGTAACTTCATTTTGTGCAATGTAACGACGTATCATGTGATACGGCGTTGTGCATTGATTACCAATCAACTGGCATGGGGTTTAATGCGAAGAAATTGTGTGAATCTGGCAAAATAATAATGCGGTACATTTTCTTGAATTTGCATTAATTACTGCAAATGCAAGATTGCGTTTTCCTGGAGGTACTGACAAATCATAGTGTGAGTGTCAGAGACAGACAGTCTCTGGCTCTGGAAACCGTCAGCAAAGTTCAAAGCCTTGAAATGAATTTACTAAGGACACTTCTGGGACAATACAGCTGGGAATGCTTTCTGTATTATTAATCTTCATACTATGAGAGTTCCCTCCTTAAAAGAGCTGTTCGTTGGATTGTGGTCACACAGCGGAAGCAGATTCATCTTTCAGGAAGGATTTATGTATCACAAGCATAACAGCCCTGCTTTCATAGATGATCGGTTACAATGATTGATGCATTCAAGATTAAATGCGCTTGAGCATACTGTATAATATTAGTACTTGTTCTTTAGATATGCATATTTCAAATGTGCCATTAATGCTACTTGAGAAGAATACATATGAGAAAATATGATCAAAGATTTATTCTATTAGGGTGTTTCTGCATTCACTTTGTAGTGAAGCATTGCAAACTTTGATCTGTCATTGATTACAGATGAATTCAGTGCTCAAAGGAGGACTTTGTGTGCATCAAATTATATTTGCATTCAACAGCAGTCATTGTAACTCAAAATACTGTTGTTGAAAATCCCACTAAAATGGCCAGTAAGTAAAAACAAGGGTTTATGGTAACAAATCCTGACTCAAGGAAAACAACAAATACATTTTTAATTGAAAACTAAAATTACTGGCTAGTGGTTGTGTGCCTCTGCTAACCACTCAAGGTGTAGTTTAAATGCATATCTGTCCAAACTTACATATGTGTTGCTACGAAGAAGCTATAATCTGTCAAATGTGAAGGGTTCACACACAACTTCAAAACTGACAGCACAGAAGATCTACACAATCACCATCATTTCTGAATGGACAGTCAGAGGTAATGTCACCAATTCAGTTTCTGTGAAAGATGGTCATAATCTGCCGCTCTCTCTTTTTGCTCCTCAGTTATGATGTTGAATGATGGACAGAAAAGAATCATAATATTTTTTTCCTCTTATTTTTAGATATTTGTGTGGAATGTTGTCATAATTAACATATGGATTATTGTGTTATGGCCACACATGTGTTTTGTGAGGTCATAGTTACCTTTGACCATGAAAACTGTGTCAGTTCCTCCCCAAGTCCATGTAAATGTCAGTGCCAAATTTTAAGAAATTCCCTTCAGGTTGTTTCCTAAGATATCACATTCTCAAGAATGGGACTGACAGTTAAGGCGGATTTGACCTTGACCTCTGACCTGCGATAACCTAAATCTACTCACTTCATCCTTGAGCCCAAGTGAATGTTCACCACATCCAGGCGTTAATTAGATATAATGTTCACGTGAATGTCATATTAGGGTCACAGTAATCTTGACCTTTTAACCCCCCACATCAAATCAGTTCATTCTTGGCATCAAGTGTATCTTTTTGTCAAGTTTGAAGAAATTCCCTCAAGGCGTTCTCCAGATATTGTGTTCACGAGAATGGGACCGACAAAGAGACAACAGCTATGTCTAAACAGATGAGAAAAAGCTAAATCTTACTGCCAAAGACATGGAGGGCACCTGACTAGGGCAAAAACAAAAGCACCAGTACAGACTAATTGCAGGACACTTCAATGACTCCATGCCCAGAAACTTGCCACACAGTCCTGAACAAAAGGACTCAAGTAGAAGTTGAATATGGTTTAAAAAACATCAATAGCCCTTTAAAGATCTGGCAATCAGTTGCAACGAGACTGTACTGGAACAGTTTGGACCCATGGATCAGAAGTATGTCTGGGCAAGGCCTATATGACAAGAATAATACCACCTACCAGTCAAGCAGAGACGTAGGTCCATCCTGTTGAAGGTGCGTAGCTGCTGCAGGAGCTGATAAACTTCTCTGAAATAATGGCTCAGTGTGCAAGTTAAACCCAGGTAATCACTCAACTTCACAGCAAGAAATTGATTCCAAGCATACATTTGGATGTATGCTTGGTCCACCAATGCTTGGCTCAGAATTCATTACTGGGATATCCTTGAGTGGCTATCGAGTTGAAACCCATAGAAAGTCCTTCGTGGGATTTAAAGAAAGCGGTATCATCAGAGAAACTGAAGAATATTAGTGAGTTTAGAGTTTTTTATTAATGCCGAATGCGCTAAGATTCTGACAGCGGGTGTTAGAAACTTGTGAGAAACTATCTGAAATGTTAATTAGAGGTTGTAAAAGGTTAAGGGAAGTTTGATAAAACACTGACTTGAAATATTGATGGAACATTTCAAAATTGATTTCTCAATAATACTACATTGATCACAAAATCACTCAAATGCATTATCAACTTTCTTTCTTGGATCTGCATGCTGTCCTGTTCTCTCTCTGCTCTCCTCTCACCTCGACCGGTCGAGGCAGACGTCCTCTGACCCTGGTTCTGTCGTAGGTTTCTTCCTGTTAAAAGTAACTTTTTTCTTCCCACTGTTGGAGGTTTTTCTTCATAAAAGGGGAGTTTTTCCCCTCCTATCTTATGAGAATTGTTGATGAATTGTTGGTTTCCTCTGTATAATGTTGTAAAGTTCTGTTGTAAGGACTTTTCTGGGTTACGTGCCTTGAAAAAACCTGTGTTGTGATTTGGTGCCATATAAATAACATTGAATTGAGTTATTTGACTGTTTACAAAGGTCTTAGTGGGCAGCTTATTTACTATTCATGATTACACAATGAGCAATAAGTCTTATTGGTCCTTGTTTGACTGTGTCCTGACCAACTTAACCCCTGATGTATTAGGACTACCTGTGTACAGTAAATTCGGTCAGTTGTGATTTTATAGTTAATGTACTTGAAATACAACCGCATTGCACATGACAAAGCAGTACTCAAAACAAGAGGCATACTGTGATCCTGCACAGTAGCCGAGGGAAAGGCTGGGTGATTTAGATCTGACACAAATTTGATCAAAATCAGTGCTTCTTCATCCAATATCAATTCTACTTTTCATTTCCTCAAGCTCTTATAGTTCAATGTGATTTGTCAAAATATACTGTATTCTAGTTCTGATCTGTGAAAAAAAAAATTCATATTGAACATTTGCTCATTTAAAAAAACAAAACAACATATTTACTTGCTCAGACTGTTGTGCCTGTAAACCAGTAACACAGCAGTCACTGCTTATTCAAAGAAATTGTTTCTCTGGCCATTAAAAAAAAAAAACTGTGGACAATTATGCAGATTTGTTCAATTTTAATGTTCCCTCTGCATTTGTTCCATCCTTTGCTTCTCCTCTGAATACATATTAATATGGTCAAAAACCGCCAAAGGTGTCACCATCACACATACTTAATAAATAGTATATTGGGCAATTATCATTGGTGGATTTCAGTGTCGAACTGCCTTCAAGCCATGTACACAGCTTTTGCTACAGCAAATAAGTAATCTACAGCTATGTTTGAGTCTTAAGGTTTTGCTCTTTAGAAAAATAATTAAGAAAATAAATTGTGGCCCTCTGACACAATTTACAGTCTGTTTTTCTTGACAGTCTCTTGATCATGCACTTTTTTTTGGCATCAAATGAGTTGTACAACAAGACTGTTCTGTTGATCCTTTAAATGAAATAACTGACAGATCACAGCAGCATATGAATCCGTTGTTAGCTCCCTGCTGTGAGTGGAGGTAACACAGCCAACAGATAAAATCCCATGAAAGGGATTAAGAGGGGAAGGCACTGCTTTCACGTACAACTGGAGAAACGCTGAACTGATCATGCGGTAGCTGAAAGAAACGAGCTAAAGGAAGTGAGTAAACCAGTCAAAAGAAAAATGCTCCAGAAATGACCCTTCAAAGGAATGAAAGGAAACTACTGTATACAACTTGCTCTCAAATGTGCCATGCATGGATATACAGATTAAAATTGGGCACCATTAATGACACCAGAGGGCAGATGTTGTGTCTTAGGTTAAAATTACATTTCTAGGTGTACTAGAACCCTGGCAATCATTTTTTTGAGCATAGTAGCATCTTATTTTAAAACTGTGATCCACTACTTAACTATAAGTGTAGTTATAGCAAACATTGTAGTATATTTAGTTAAGTTTTACCTTGTCGTAACTGTTGTTTAACTGTTGTTTTAAAACCCCAAAACTAACTAGATTAGATTAGATTAGATTAGATTAGATTAGATTAGATTAGATTAGATTCGATTCGATTCGATTCGATTCGATTCGATTCGATTCGATTCGATTCGATTTGACTGTATTAATCCTACAGTTGGGAAATTTGGTCATCACAGCAGCAAAGAAAACCAAAGAGTGCGCAACATTGCAAATACGTATAAAATATAAGAAATAAAATAGATACAAAATAATTATTTTTGAATAAATACACACACACACAGACCATACACACAAAAATACATAAAATAAAATTTCAATAAATAAATACGGTTTGGGATACATGAAAAAAAAGTGTCTAGTGCTATGAAATGAAATGAGATGAACAGTGCAACGATATTATAGGGTGGTATTGAAAAGTCTGACAGCAGTCAGAACTAACGACCTGCGGTAGTGCTCTTTTCTACACTGAGGGTGCAGCAGTCTGCCACTAAAGGAGCTGCTTAAAGCTCCTACAGTCTCATGGACATGTATGTATGCTTGAAACCTCTTACAGCCATATTAACCATTTGTGTCCTCTCTTATTTTTTCATAATCTATAAACTATAGTGTATCAACAACATATAGTTGTCGCCAATCCACAGAAAGCAAAATATGACTGGAATTACTATTGTTATTATTAGATAAATAATTTTGTTATTGAAATACCTGATTATTCTAGATAATTGTATGTCAACCAGGCAATTAAATTCTGACATTGATTACAATATATCAATATGTGTAGGTGGTAGTTCTATTTAAAGCAGATCAAGTAAAATATACATATATATGTATGTATAATAAATAAATAAAGGTGTTTGTGTTTTTCTTTTTTTTTACATTTCACTACAGATTCAATTTTCTGGCAAACTGTAAACACCTATTGCTATTTTTTATTTTTGAATGACAGCCTGTACTCCATCTGTCAGGATATCGAGGTAAGGGACACACTCCCATACATATGCACATGTGCACAGACATGCACACACAAAAGCACACAATTTCTCAGGTAAAGGTTATGGACTTGAAGGATGTTACTTCTTTGTACAACACTATCAGTATACTGCTTCCATCGTGGAACATGGGCTTTGTGTGCGTGCATGAGTGTGTGTCTGTGTTTGTGTGTGTGCACATGCATATGCAAGGGTAATGAGCTGGTTGTGGTCTCGGAGTGTGACCTTGTATGCTGAAAGCTCAGATGGTAACTAACAATGGCAACACTCTTCATCACCTTAACACCCTGGTGTTGAGAGCATCAGATAGAGCACAATTACGTTTATTAACTTCTCTGGCTGTCACTCATATACTCATAACAGCATTTTGAGTCTGACTTAATGCCAAAATATACTGACATAAAGGCCAAGCAAAATTTCTTCGCAAAATGCAATATATCCCATCTGAACAAACACACACACACACACACACACACACACACACACACACACACACACACACACACACACACACACACACACACACACACACACACACACACACACACACACACACACACACACACACACACACACACACAACACACACACACACACACACACACACAAATGATTTAACAAATATGTCATTTTTTATGAACTTTGTGAACAAAATGAAATAGTCCCTTAAGTTTTATTTTAATTTGCAAGACTATTGTGTAGAAGTTTTAGAAAACTGCAATGCAACATGTTTTAACTTGTGCATTTAACTGAGCTTTGTGTGGATGCGCAAATGCAGTTTTTTAATTTTCATTTTACTGTTAATACATACAATTTTACTAATGTGACACTTAGTACATAGTACTCTGAATGTCAGAGATACAGTATCTTTTCTTGTTTTTTGATGATTTGAAATACATGTAGAGACGCTTGCCTATGCAACCTTCACATACGGAAATTGCCCTTCTTTTGTGTTGGAGAAAAACAGCAGAGCATGCGAGAGTAAATTCTAGTGAATTTAATACATTCAGCACCTTAAGGCTAAGATTAAACCAGTCGTTGTGAATTAGGAAGTGACAAATTGTGCCTGTGCTGAAGAGCAGCCTATTGTGTACCGCTGGTACTTTGTCGGAGTGTTTGTATAGGCTTTTTCTGTATTTTATAATGTTGTATGTATGTGATGTTATAACAGCCTGTGTAATTTATGTGTATTTATATATGTACATAGAGAGAGAAACAGGAACAATTAAGATAAAAGAAAAACATAAAATAGATAAATAGAAATAGCTCCGGATATTCATCCAGCTTTCTACATCTTTCAGTAGCAGCAGTTTATAAAAATCCTAAGGCGCTGTTCACAGAGAAGAGCTATTTCAAAAGGAACACACTGTTGTAGCTTTGCTGCTGAGATGGAGATGAAGCAGTGAAGAGACAAGTCTTGTCATGGAATAGGAGTGTGTGCTGCTTTGGTGGCTGAGATGCCACCGCAATGATTTGTCAACTGTTAACTAATCAGTGCCTTGGAAATTCACTGTATTTCGAGACAGCACTCTACCGAAAAAAAAAAAAAAAAAAAAAAAAATCCCACCAGCTGTGGTGTTGTAGCTGGCAGGCAACCAACAATAAATGGTAGGTACTTGTATAGCGCTTTATCACGTTTTGGTGTCAAAGTGCTTTAACATGTTTTTTCCCACTCGCACACTACTGAGACCACGCAAGGTGCTGTCATCAGGAGCACATTCACACACCGATGGTACACCGTCGGGAGCAACTTAGGGTTCAGTGTCTTGCTCTAGGACACTTAGGCATGTGGACAGGAGGAGCGAACCACCAGCCTTCCAGATTAGTGTGCAACCCACTCTACCGTCTGTGCCACAGCCTGCTTACTCATATACATTTCTTGGTGAAATGGAGGTAGATTACACAAGTAAAAGTTGATCAGACCAGAGGAGACAGGAGGCAGATCCAGGACACTGCTTGTACTCACTGAAACCCCAGTAAAGTGGGTCATGATATTGAAAACTGTGTGAAGCCTCAGTGGTTGTACAAATTGGTGTCTGCCCCGAGGAACTGTATTCTAATGGTTTCATTGAAAGCAAAGCCTGCCGGTTCTGTAGGGTGATACCCATGAAGACCATATTATCTTTATGAGTATCTTTAAGCCTTGGAAGACCCGTACCCCAAAGACCTTTTTCCTGTGTGAGACCCTGAACCACTAGCTGAAATGATCCACTGGTTCTCAATATTTCTTGTCACTGATTGACAATTTCTCTCACTCATGAAAACAAAATATGGACAAACATAACAAAGCTTCACATTGAACAGGTGTACTGTGCAAAGATGCATGCTCTCCTCTCATTTTTACCAAATCCTTGGCGACTGACTGAAAAAACAAACATTAAATCAACTGATATGCAGATGACATATTATTGTTCCTGTTTAACCATTCTTCTTTACTATAGAAAACAATTAAACTCATTGAATTGTTCTCAAATATCTCAAATGTATCCATTAACTGGACCAAATAATTTATCCTTCCGTTGCATAGCTACAACTGGGACATAGAAGCCTATGCACCACCTTTTCATTTATGCAAAACTCCCATCACACATTAAGGCATAAATATTTTTTCCCCAGGTTGTCTGAATTGCAAATGTAACTAAAAAAGTCAGGACACCACAAATTGTAATTACTACAAAAATGTCAAAACACAATGATAACTAGATGCTCCAGACGTTGACAATGACTCTCTGACAAAACAACTCCACTAATATTTAGGTAGATCCATCCTAATATGTCAGAAATCTTCTGGGTACATATTAAAGACACCAAGATCTCTGATCTTCATTTCCTCAGGCTTGATTGTAAATTCTAGCAATATCCACAAATCTGACAGACTGATAGAATCTCTACAAAATCACAAGTACACCAGTTGCACCATCAAACTATTCTCGATCCACTTGGAGTACTTTCAAACTTGAGAAACAATATTCTCTGATCTACTGAAACCAAGACTGAACATTTTGGCCTCAATTGTAAACATCATGTTGGAGGAAACCAGGAACCGCTCATTACTTGCCAAATACCATCTATACATTGTGGTAGCATGGTGGTGGGAGGATGCATCATGGTGTGGGGATGTTTTCCAGTGGCAGGGAAACGGAAATCGGTCAGGGTTGAGGAAAGCTAAATAAAGCAAAGTACTGAGATATCCTTGATGAAAATGCTCAGGAACTTAGATGAGGCCAAACATCCAAGTACACGGCCTAGACAATGTAGGAGTGGCTTAGGGACAACTTTGTGAATGGCCCAGCCTGGGACCTGAGTTGAACCTAATCAAATATCTTTGGAGAGACCTGGGAATGGATGTCCATGCACAGTCCCCATCCAGCCAGACAGAGCTTGAGAGGATCTGATCTGTATTTTTTCCTTTATACAAAATTTGACAAAATAGAAAATGATTTGTTCTTGTTTTATCATTATGGGCTATTGAGTAAAGATTGTGGTGAGAAAGCACTTTAACAATTTTATCATTATGCTGCAACAGAACAACATTTGAAAAAAAAACAGAGGTGTCTGTTTGCTGACACTGTTTTTGGTAATATCTTAAGCCTAAAAAAACCCCTGAAAATCACACTGTCAATAGTGAACAAACAGCAGATTTGACATAATTGCAAAAAAACATTTGACAGGTGATGTAACCATGTATTACCAGCGTGTTTTGAAGCACCAATGCTTAGCGCAAATTGATACTGTTGAAGCCAAAAGCTACCACCAGTCTGTGATTTTTAATTGGATGTGGGGTTTTTTTATGAAACAATTTTTTTTTAAATTAACAATTAAAAACGAATTTAAAAGCAAGTTAAAAAATCAACACTCACTTATTTTACCAGCACCACTCACAGGAAGTCAATGAAAATATAACGTTTTTACATTGCAATCGTGGATTTTCACTTCAGCTTGAATTTACGTCAGGTTTTCAGGTGTCCATTTATGAGGAAGTATTACAAGCTCTTATCAGGCCCATGGCATTTCCTGGAGTAGTTTCCAATGTTTCCACCATGTATCTTCCACAGACAAAGGTTTTGACTTGCAAAGGCTGCTGCAGTGATGGACAAAAGAGCACTGAAAATGAGGGAAGTACAACTTAGAGCTGAAAAGGAACAGTTGGACTTACAGACTGCATTGGCTGTCTCCAATGCCAAAATAAAAGTCATATGTGGCAATGGACCGGCAGAGTATTATGGATAATAATGCTGGAGCTGGTGCTGCAGGTCCACAATATGACATAAAATCTAATGATATTCCATCAGTGAAACACCAAACAGAAATGTTACATGCTGATGACTTGTATGGGGCTAAGTGTGCACGACTAAGAAGACACTTTCAGCACATGCTGCAGAGCCAACACGGCAACAGACTGAAAGTCAGGTCTATATTTTTGCTTTCTTATTAAAGGTCACACAAGTAAAGCTTCCACACGAAGAATGACTAGCCAAGTTTGTGCTCAGAAACTCCCTAGCCTGTTGCCTTTTGCAAAATCAGAAAGCTCTGTTACAAAGACAGTACCAGAAGAAACATTGATTGACAATACCACACAACATTAAACTGTTTCAAGTGTTTCCATCCTGAAACAAGCACCTGCACTGGGGCTGGTAATGACTTCATTCTCGCCATTGTGCCAGTCACGATAAAGTCAAAGAAAAGCAACAAAACAGTGGAGACGTACACATTTATGGACCTTGGTAGTTCTGCTACTTTTTGTACTGATGCACTGGCAATATAATTAGCCTTACAAGATAACCGTACAGAACTTGAACTAAGTATGATGGGTCCAAAACACCATGTGGAAAGCTATTTGCTCTAAGACTTAGACGTTTGTGGTTTCATCGACTTGTCCAAAGTCTTCGTACAGAAAACTATTCCAGTGTCAAAAAGGAACATGCCAGCACAAAAGGATATTGAGAAGTGGCCTAGCATCAATACTGAGGTGGGACTCCTTATTGGAGCCAACGCACACAAGGCACTTTAACCATAGCAGGTGATAAACGGTAGAGACAATGGACCTTATGCTGTTAGAACTGCACTTGGGTGGGTAGTAAATGGTCCATTGAGAGAACCTGCAGACAATGTGGATGATGCATGTGATAACGGTACTGTGGATTACATGTCATTGATATGGTGGAGCAGCTTCTGATCCAGCAGTTTAATCAGGATTTCCCAGAGCACATCAGTGACAAGAAGTTGGAAATGTCAAATGATGATCGCAGATTCATGGACCTTGTAACAAACTCTGCTTATCATACTGTTGGTCACTAAGAGAAACGCGTCCCTCGCCATGGCCAACAATAGGAGTTCCAAAGAGTTATGGCTCTTAGAAGGAAATTTGACAAGAATTCTGCTTTTCATCAGGAAGACAGCAGTTTTATGAGTGCCATGGTCCACAAAGGCTATGCAGTCAAAGTACCAGTAGACCAACAGCTGCAGGATGGCAAAGTATGGTACATGTTGCACCATGTGGTTGTCCATCTTCAGGAAAAAAAACTCAGAGTGGTCTTTGACTGTGCTGCCAGTTTCAGTTTCAGTTTTCAGGGTCCTTTCCTGTGGAACCAGCTCCCAGTTTGTGTTCAAGGGGTAGAAACCCTCTCTAGCTTTGAGGTTAGACTCAAAACTTTTGTTTTTGATAAAGCTTATAGTTAGGTTTGGCTCAAGTGGCCCTGAACCATCCCTTAGTTATGCTGTCATGGGTCCAGGCTGCTGGGGACCTTGTTATGCACTGAGCTTCTTTCCTCTCACTCTTTCACTCTCTATACCCTCATATCTCACTATAACATCTCATCAACTTCAGGCTTTTTCTCTCCCATAGTTTTTGCTTATTGTCTATTGCCTCGCTCACGTAGTTTTTCTTCTTTCTTTTGCAGACGTCCCGGGCGTGGAGCTGCATGTCTCTGCTCTGCGATTGTCAGCCCGACCAACAGTTCATGTTTTGGATCTCTATGCTGTCCTTTTCTCTCTCTGCTCTCCTCTCACCCCAACCGGTTGAGGCAGATGGCTGCCCACCTCTCAGCCTGCTTCTGTTGTAGGTTTATTCCTGTTGTGAGGGAGTTTTTCCTTCCCTCTGTTGGAGGTTTTTCTCCCTTAAAGAGGAGTTTTTCCCTCCTAGCTTATGTAGGAATTGTTGAATTCTTGGGTTTCTCTGTATAATGTTGTAAAGTTCTGCTGTAAGGACTCTAATGTGTTAAGTGCCATGAAATAACCTGTGTTGTGATTTGGCACTATATAAATAAAATTGAAATGAATTGAATTGATAGTGAAAGTGAATATGGCACAGTGTCTTATCTCCAGATAACAAACAATCATGAGCGTGTTCACTGTGAATTTGTGCTAGGAAAGTTGAGAGTGGCAGCTTTGATGCAGATTACAATTCTACGAATGGAATAAGCAGCAGCTGTCATGGCTGTCAACATTGACAAAATTATACGAAAAGAACCGCAACTTGAGCAACAAACTTCTACGTTTTGGACAGACAGCATAACTCTTTTGAGCTACATTGAAAATGGCAGCCTTCGGTTCAAAACCTTTGTGGCTAACAGAATCTGTTTGCACCTGCAGACTGTACATCCAGAGGTCTCACAGCAACTAAGCTCATGGACCACAAAGACTGGAGCCACGGACCATCTTTTCTACTACAGCCAGAAGAGAAATGGTCAATTAGACCTGTCTTGGTTCATGTTGAAGAGGATGATGGTGAAGTTAGAAAGTATGTGATTGTGAGCCCAGTCCTTGCCGCTGAACATACAGATGTAGTGAATACGCTCATCATATACTACTCCAGTTGGTACAAGCTAAAAAAAAAAGCTGTAGCATGGATGTTGACCTTCAAGGAGATACTCAGACAGTTGTCTCACAAATGTAAAGAACTAATGGCAGCTAGCTACTCTCACTCTGATCCAGACACCCAGAAAGCACTCGTGGAACAACATATCCAAGTCTATTAGGCATCAGTGAATAGGAGAACATTAACTGTGGAAAATCTAAGAAAGGTTGAAACAGAAATCCTTTGCCTCAATCAGCATCAGAGATATAAGAATGAAATCTCAACACTTGAGAATGGAACTCAGGTCTCCCTCATTTGTTCTGATAATGGTACAAACTTTGTTGGCTCTGAACGAAAACTTCGAGAAACAATACAAGAGTGGAACCGAAACCACATTCAAGACACTCTACGTCAAAAGGCAATTGAATGGATTTACAATCCCCCAGCCAGATCACATTATGGAGGAGTTTGGAAAAGGCAAACCCGGTCCGTGAGAAAGATCCTTGACTCTGTGCTGAAAGAACAAAATGTTGACGATGAGTGCCTTCAAACTTGAATGTGAGATGGAAGCCACAATCAACGACAGACTGATCACCATGTCATCCGAGGATCCAAATGACCTGGAAGCCTTAACTCTGAACCACCTATTGCTGAAAAGGCAGCCTGTGCTACCACCAGAAATGTTTAAAAGGGACAGTGTATTCTCACCGTAGGTGGAGATAGGTGCAGTATTTAGCAGACCTATTTTGGAAGCGGTGGGTACTTGAGTATCTTGCTCTTCTCCAAGAGCGGCAAAAGTGGAATCAAGTGAGAGAGAATCTTTCACCTGGACATGTCGTTATGATTGCTTAAGACACTGCATCTAGACATTCATGGGTTCTCGGCAGAGTCATTCAGACAAGTCCTGACAGAAAGGGACTTGTGTGAAGGGTGCTTGTCAAAACAAGGACACACATTCTAGAAAGTCCTTGATAAGCTCTGTCTTATTTGTAAAAATCAGTCCTAAATAATTTTGTAAAAAAGAGATAACTCTTAATAACGAACTTGAGCAGTGGATACTATTGAATAACTTATTTTTCATTATACATATATTTTGGCTCTTTGTATTATGTTATGAGTAATTGCTGGCCTAACCGTCTTCCAATTAGGGGGCGGATAGTGTAAGAGCTAAATCAGTTTCTATGGTAAAAGAAGTATATTTTGTGTTGATTTATCTTTAAAAATAAGAAGAGATGGTAACATTTTCTACATTTGGCAGAATAAGTTTAAAATGTGATTGGTAGCTATATATTTTTGTTGCTTAGGGTTAGGGACAGGCAACATAATCACTGCTCATGTGCAGTAAAGGGCCACGTGACCAGGATAAGATGAAAGTCATTTGCTTGATTTCTTGGAGGAAAAGAGTGGACAAAAGTAGGTTTTGACTGTACAATGTACAACTCTTTGTAACTAACAGACAGGTGGATCATTTCCTGAATGTTGGATGTCATGAGATAAACTCTGAAGGATGTACACATTAATGGATGTGTGGAAGATATTACCATCTCATCTTATTTTCAAGGATAAATCAACACAAAACGTACTTCTTTTACCATAGAAACAGATTTGGTGCTTACACTGTATGTTCACACAAGAATCAACCGATTCTTACATTTTGAAATGTAAGAATTTGAAATTTGAAAACAATTTGAAAACAACTTTTAATAAATGCTGACATGCCTACCAGTGCACATTGTACTGGAGAGATGAAAGCCTCCTCTATTTCTTACATTCATGAGGTACAACACACACTTAAAAGATTCTGCAAGGACTGTGCGTGAATTTTGTGTAGAACAAGCAGATGTGTGTGTTGACAAACATGCTCTTGATGAAAAGATATTCTGTGTCAATCGATCTAGACTTTTCTCTCTCTCTCTCTTCCTCTCACACACACAAACACATGCACATACACACTTTAACCAACCCCTAATCTAAACCTCACATATGTAGCTTTGTTTTACATTATTGTGTTGGTATTGTTGACTAACTAATTTTAGAATGAAATTATGAAAATAAGTAAAACTGTACCTGAAGTGCTGACCTTTTGTCTCCCCCTTCTGTTAGTGAGAGTTATTACTCAAGCGATGTCTGATCATAAGCTCTGTAGCCTACTTTGTCGCTGCTGTTGCAGGTATAATATTGTTATTAGCAACACAACCCCCTCAAAATGACTCATTTCAAATATTTTATCCCAATCGAATTTAGCACAGGACTTAATCCCAAATTAGCTGGCTCGGCCAGTGGAAGTCACACCACATAACAGATATAAAAACTGTGCACTGTAAAATACAAAGAGATTAATGTTGCAGCGATAGAAGGGCTTGGATGTAGCGGAGTCCCACACTACAGCTTTAAAGGTCTATACATTTTTATATTTTGCCAACCTTTGCATTTAAAACAGCACTGGTTCCTATGGAGCCCAAGAGTGGACATAGACAGAAAACAATATTAAATCGTGAGCACGAATTACTAAATCGATGTTACGAGATGCTATCTCACGGGCACGTTTTAATTATTTAATGCACACGAAATATTAAAATGAGGTCACGATTTAGTGTCTCGTGGCCTCATTTTACTAAATCGTGAGCATGAGATAAGTTCATTAATAGAGAGACTGTGCAGCACAACAGGTTTTCTCCTCTCAGCATGAAGTACACTGCAACTGCTTCAAGTGTTAGTTGGCTATCATAAAGTCAATAGCATCCTCAATGTTAGCATATTGCCAACGATTTAATCCACGAGCTCTCCATATCATCGTTATTGCCTTTTAGTAGCAATAATCTTTTGCATCCCTTGTATTACAGCTGTCCTTAGCTAACCGAGTTGTTAGTCAGACTGGCTGTGGAGCCTAGCCACCACAGCCAGTCTGACTAATCTATGACATATTTAGAGTCATTACAAAGGCTAATACAGACACTATACGTTATAAATACATTGAGTAAGTAAACGATAACACGTTTTCTCGCACCTTGATATTATTGACAAGGACGTCGGGGTGTTTTGTCAATTTTAGTCAAATCAGTCGATCATTTTCTACAATCCAGCTGCACTTGCCGTTTAATATCGATCATTTCCATATCTGTCATCGATTAGTCTGAGTGGTTATCGTAGCTAGGCTAACTACAACTCTGTTAACTAAGGACAGAGGTAATACAAGGGATGCAAAGGATTATTGTTACTAAAAGGCAATAGCGATCATGTTGAGAGCTTGTGGATTAAATCGTTGGCAATATGCTACCTTTTAGGATGCTATTGACTTTATAGATGGTCAACTGATACTTGAAGCAGGTGCAGTGCACTTCATGCTGACAGGAGAAGCCTTGTTGTGCCGTGCTGTCTGTCTTTATAGAAACTTATCTCGTGCACACAAAAACAATTCAAATGTGCAAACAAATCAATTCAAATGTGGGAACAAATTAATTAAGCCGTGGGAACGAAATGCTATTTAGTTTGCACGATTTAGTAATTTGTGAGAACGATTTAGTATCTCGTGACCTCAATTTAGTATTTCAAAAGTCCCCCGATGAACAACGGCACACTGACTTCAACATTTGCATCTGTCTCACTGGTGACATGACAACACTTAGCTTGTGCCTTTTTTTAAACATTACACTACAACATTGTCACACAATGAATTAGTTGCTCATGTTTTAATTAAGATTGGGCTTTCAACCAATCCAAATATACCAGGCCCAGTTTCTAACTGTATTAATTCCAACACAAGTTTGCAAATCACACATTGATGTCCCCAGTGTACAACATCCAGACTTACTTGTTCAAAGCATGCTCAGAACTAAAGTGAATCACAGTTCAACATAGAGAAGAAAAAAATCTGGCCTCAATAGTCCCTTTAATGTGTGATAAAACTTGACATGCTGCATTAGGCAGACCACAACTGCTGGACTAGGCTGGGTGTGTAACAAATTGCAAAAGCTCATTTGTCAAAGACCCAACGAGAGCCTGGCTCTAATATAAAGGAGTAGAGACCGCGGCAGTAAACTTCAATTTTAAAAAAAGAGAGTCAGTGAATGTGTGGCCTTTAAACAAAACTGAATATTGAATAGTTTTTTTGAAAAATATAGTATTTTGTGTATCTGAATCAAAGTCAGTAACATTATCCAGACATGCATAACACAAAATATAAACATGGCCGCTGTGTTCAGTGCAACCACTTATTATGCAAACTCATTTTTTTTCTTCTTTTGGTGGAACAAAAGTCCCTGATTAAATAATTGAGCACATCGTTTACCCCATGTGGTTTATGTGATAGAAATGTCATGTGGTTTCAACATTGAAACACTAGCAAAACATGAACAGTTTGATTTACTGCAAAGAGAAGAAGAGCAGCTTTCATTAATAGTCAAGACAATGCACTGCAACGTCTCCATGTTCAAACTGTGTCCCTGCAATAAAGTAAAACCAACACCACCAAGTGACCACCTGGAAAGAGCTTGACGTTATGTGCAGACTACAAACAGTTCTTATCTTTGAAGTTGAAAGTAGAAGTCATGCAGACAGGATTAAGAAATTGACCTGAACTCTAAATTAAATATGGGGGTAAAAAAAAATTGGTCCAATACTCCACAACCAGACCATAATGTTTCTCTTTCTCTCTGATGTTTTGAATTCTGATATGTTTACACATTGCAATATCGTAATATGTAATCTGTATCTGGCCATATTACCCAACCGAAGGCATTTAAACATTTACTGAGGTGTTTACAATGTATATCTGTCGCAAATTCTAAAACAAAATCCTCATTTTCCAGGCTGCCACTTACTCCTAAAAAGACTGGTGTATGTAAAAGAAAATACATCGCTTGTCAATACTAAACTTGACAAAGGCTAATTTAAATAATGACAGGTATGTGAAAATAAAAAGGTGTTAACATACAGCAATATGGTAACATAATTGTTGTCTTTGAATTGCTTTGTGTTGTATTGTTTTGCCTATTTTGTAATGCCTAAATTGAACAAAACCACAACAAAGAAAACTTCGCCCACAACAGTCTCACTTTCAGGTTTTTCACTCTTTTACTAATGTGTCCTAAACTTTCAACACCCTAAATCTGCTTTCCCTTCACCCCTTGTCTTGACTTAACATGACAAACAGACATTCTTCAGTTGGAGGGAGGGATAATCTGTAAATCTCTTTGCTGAGGCAAACAGCAGGAGGAAAGGACAGACAGATTGATCGCCACAAAGCTGATGAGATGTTCTCTAGTTTGGACCGGGGCAAGGATATCTGCAGTGTTGGAACTGAGAATGGCTCCAAATGAGATATTTTAATACACCAGGAGACGGAGATATGGAGGAGGGAGAAAGATAGATAGAGAGAAGTAAGGATAGATAAATGGTAGTATAAGAGATAGAGAGAGATAAATTGAGAGGAGGCAGAATAAATGGGAAGGTAGAGGAAAGCGAGATGGATGGAGGGAAAGAGGGGGCGCAAAGGGAGGGAGAGACAGATTGATAAAGGTAAAGGGGAGAGAGAAATCAATCTTGTGGCAAGAATATGCCCCCTGGAGGATAAAGCTGTTCGAGTACCGCCGGTTCTCTTTGCCTACAGAAAGATAGGCAAAGTGGTTCCAGAAAGGTCGGGCCTGTATGGGGCTTTAAAAGGTCAATAGCCAAACTTTTGCTCTAAATCTACTGTTGTCACTAAAATGTACAAATATACATGTTACAAAACGCGGTCAAAACCTGTATGCCTGGACCGTCTATAAAATACTAGAGAGGGCCCGCCCAGTGAATATATTAATTTCATAGAATTATAGTGATATAAGATAGAGAGATATAATCTTTGGTTTGTCATAAGTTGCACAGCACAACAGGCTTTGCAATGCAATACAGTGATGTAATTTGCTGAATCTAACAGACTGTTCTAGTATCTTTAGTGTTTGCTTTTACCCACTTAGTCATTATATCAACATTACTGATGATTATTTATCAACAAACAAAAACAAATTGTGTACCTGTTTAGTGAAAGATTCAATAGTCATCCCTTGATCATTATTGAGATATTTGGTCAAAGTCATTATAATTGTTTCTATCCATATAACCTAGCCCTATGTGAAAGGGTCTTTAATTTGAAATGAGGGCTTTTAATTTGGAAAAGAGACAAGAAGTTGTGGCATTTGGCTCAATATTGGCATAAATTCATCACTTAATCATGCAGCATTTGGCTGACCAATGGTGTAATTTAGCACTTGCTCACTCTCTTACTCACACATTGACATTTTTCACAAATAAAAGTGTCATTCGTCAGGTTGCTATGTATCTGTTCAGCATATTTTCTTATGTTTATATATGGTGACTTCTGTAAATCCCCTACAACTGTGAATGTTAATGAACATTTGTCTCTCTTATCTAATCTCTCTGTCTTTCAGTGCTCTCTGGGTAGGTAGGACATAATACGACACATCCAGTCAATCTAGTGTGACACTGAGCACTAAACCTGGTGTTTGTCATGCTCTTACTGATAATATTGGTTAATGTCCTCAAAACTCTAACCACACCCTCCTCTTGCCACACTAAGAAGAGAGATGTATGGCTCCTAACCTTCCTCATTTACTTTATAATTTTGAAGAAAGTGCCACTACTCACATTGCACAGCATCTCAATTGTGAAATGTGATGAAGTCCCTAAACATGTCAAAATGTTATGTGCTAAGTGTTATAAATATGGCTGTGCCTCAATTTCTCAGCAGAAAACAGCTTAGCCAGTAGCATTGTAAGTGGAAAACATGGCACAGTCATGAACGTGTCAGAATTCAAATTCTTATTTTAATCAGGGGCTTTCTCAATCAAATTATGTCCACACTAAAGGTTTCCAAGGGGACAGTGCATGGCACTCTCAGACACTTTGGGGAAACTGGATCAATTGTATCCGATACACGATCAGGAAGGCCAAAAGTGACCACACCATCAAACTCAATACAACTTCATCATTGATACAGAATTAGATAAATTAAGAATATAAGACTCCAATCAGCAAACATCCTGTCAAAAGAAAAACTGTCAGGTGGTGGTTTCTAAAGATGACTGGCGGTCTCTGAATCCCTTCTCAGGTTCCAAAACAAGACTAAACGCTTGTATTTGGCTAAAACACACAAGCATTTCAAAGTAAACGACTGGAACAAAGTCATAGTTACTGATGAATCCAGTTTTTGAGATTTGTGGCAGTATGTGGGGGGACAAACAGGAGAGAGAATGATATAGAAGTGGATCAGACCCAGAATGAAACGTTGAGGTGGGAAGTCAGGGAATGCTTTGTGGAGTTGGCTGCACCGAAGTAACTCTAACAAGACCAAGCAGAAGCAGCACTCCATTCTTCAGAGACATTCTCCACCCTGCGGTTTGCATGTTTGTGGAGGAGGATTCATGCTGCAGAGGGATAATGAGCCCAACACATATGGACTTTCCTCCACAGTTCACACCACTGAACATTTAGGGGCGTTTGAGAGTCAAACATTCCTGACATCACAACAAGCTCTTTGAAACATTGTCAAATCATACCGGGATAACATGGGTTATCTGGGTTAGCCCAGAGTGTGGGAAAAACAAACACTAGGATACTCATGAAATTCATGAATAGAGTACAGATTTAAATTTCAATCAAATTGTTAAACCAATGTTATCATCTGTATTAAATCAAAATGCACTGTATGCGAAATAGGAATATCTTCAGTAGTGTATTTATTTGGGGTGAACAGTTTCTTGTTATCTTCCCTAAATCTTCAACCATCACAGACATATGTTTTATTATATCAAATGTCTCTATGTGTTGGCCCTGTGATGAACTGGCGACCTGTCCAGGGTGTACCTTGCCTTCGCCCAAAGTGAGCAGGGATAGGCTCCAGCCCCCCCGTGACCCTGTTCAGGAGAAAGCGGGTATAGATAATGGATGGATGGATGTCACAATATGTGGTGAGAATGGACCCAAATGCTGCACAGACAACAATTGGATTATCGGTCAGAAGATTATTCCCTTGGAATAATACAGCACATCAGGGAAGGTCGACTGTGTGGCGCCCGTAGGCAGGATCGACTGTGTAGTACCCGTGGCCCAACACAGGACAGTAGGCAGGATCGACTGTGTAGTACCCGTGGCCCAACACAGGACAGCAGACAGGATCACAGGATCACAGACAGGCTGGCGCACTGGTAGAACTGCGGCAGGCAGAAGACAGATAGGAGGGTCAGAACCGGAATTGCAAGCTATTGCAAACTTGACTTACACAACCGCAGCATAGTGCCAGGTGAGGTTATTTTACGGACTGACGCAGGTGGAGTGCAGGACCGGGGTTTACATACTGCCAGGTGGTGATTACTGGAAAGAGAGGCAGCTGTGCCAACCTGATCAGGTGATAGTGGGAGGTGTCTGGAGGCAGGCAGGGAATGAGTCCACACCCTCCAGACACAGATCACAACAAGAACACATGACAGACCATAACAAACAGGGGGAGAGAGAGACAGGAACATGAGGGAGGAGATAGAGGAGAACAAAGGGACAGACAGGGATCCTGACAGGAAAGACATTAATGTAAAATGCCAGTGCCTGCATTTTTCTTCATGAAAAAGGGAACAAAAATACTTACCACCCATTAGCAGGAAAAAGTGAAAGATATTAAAAGGAGTTTCGTTTATTATTAGCCTGTCCCCTCATTAAAGTGGATGTCTTGATTAGACCCGATAGCTGGTTGGGTTTCTGTATGTCTGTGCATGTGTGCCTGATTTGACTTAATGTGAGTATGTGTCTATATTTCTGGAGGTTTTAGGAGTAAAGGTGTTGTAAACTGGATTACAGACTGCTGACAGAGGTTAAAGTGTGTGTGTGTGTGTGTGTGTGTGTGTGTGTGTGTGTGTGTGTGTGTGTGTGTGTGTGTGTGTGTGTGTGTGTGTGTGTGTGTGTGTGTGTGTGTGTGTGTGTGTGTGTGTGTGTGTGTGTGTCAGATCATGGAGCAGAGTATACTGTGACAAGCCTCATTAAGAGGGAATCTCTTCGCTGTTCTGGCTGTCTACATCACCACCGCCAGACTTCTCTAATTATGCTCTCTAAGTGCCGTTTCGTGCAAGCAATCAGCCCACTGCTCTTTGCATATGCAAATATGACAGACCTGATCATTAGCTTTTATATCTCACACACTCTAATTGTTATTGTAAAAACTGCCGCATGGAGCCAAGGGCAAATGTGCCCAGTCCTCTTGCTGTCTTGTCCTCTCTGGCTTGTTCAATCTATCACCGACTGTCAACTCTCATTCCCGCTCCATGTTTTATGAGGTTTTGTCGCTCCAAACAGAGTCATGTGGTTGAATGTCACGGTAGTATAATCAGCCAACAAATGACTCTGCCTGACATTGTTTCATCAGAGCGGAGGGGAGAAAAATAATAGAGGAGCACTTCCTAGCAAGGGCTAATTGGCCAAATGGAGTCACTTAGGCAGAACAACAGTCCCATCACAGCAATGATCATGATGATGATGATGATGATGGTCCCAGAGAAACCCAGTGGCCAAAATGGATCTCTCATGAATAAAATGGCAAATGCTTTGTGATCTTGAGAGAATAAAAGTTGAAACGCAGCGACCAGACAGACAGACATGCTAAAAGTTTCAAGGACTTTGACGCAACTGTCCTTGAGAGAGCGTGAGGATTTGCATTTCTTAAACTGTGGATCCGTCTGACCTGTTTGAAAACCAATCCAGAGGCCCAGATGACCTCAAATCATAGTTATCTGTATTTAATGAGAAGCAACACATTATGGCTGTGTTATTAATATTTGAAAAACTTTTGGCATTTAGGATTACTGTAAAAAAAAATCACTGCATATGAGCCTGTTTTCTCATTTTTCAGCAAGGTTATCTTTTTAAAGATTGTCATGATTTTACAGACTCAGATTGGGTTCAGACTGGTGCAACATATAAGAATGTATGTGCAAAAAAAAAAAAATGCTAATCTAATGCCAATGCTAATCTGCAACATTTCTAACCCAAAAAAAACAAAAAAAACACTGTTCCAACCAATATATACATCAAGTATACTGTCTTTCAGCCTTGTATAGTGATCTGATATACAAAGTATTGTCAGCAGCTCAAACAAATTTCTTCAATTTTACAATAGTTCTTTGCAACCATAACACTTCTAGTATTCATAACTTTGTAAAGCATTTTTAAATCAATAATCATCAATATTTTTATATTAACATTCACCATTAAGTCAGTCTATCAACTCTGAACTGGCTGTAGAATGGGCACTAAGCTCTGTGAGAGCCAAACACACTGACATTGCCATGATCAGGTATTCAAGTCCATCACCTCAGGCTTTAATTTAAGACACATATAAAGGGTTTTGTTGCCTACTAAATGAGCATGTACTAAAGCAGATTGGTGATTTTATACTCTAAAGGTGTTTTGATACGTTGCACTATGAGTGATAGGGTCGTGGGAGGTGGACCATGAAATAAACCAAAAGGTGTGGTCATTAGTCATTAACCAGCCAATCAGTCATGATGCCTATCAGGTTCAATGAACAAATCATTAGAGAATTCGATCAATAGAAAAATGGAGAGGAACCAATGGTAGCGGATGACATTAAAGCTGTGTGGGAATCCAAATGGCTCTCACTGTTACCCAAAGTTATTAGCTCAGTCAAGATCTTTATTTTATACAACACATTCATTCAAAATAGCAAATAAGCAACACAACATCAAACAGAAGTAAAAAAATATATATAGACTTGAAACAATGAAGCTAAAATTAAGCACAAATTAAGCAACAAAACACAAATAAAAGTAATTAAAAACAATGGAAAATGGTTGCAATTGTCAATGTAGCAGAATCTGTCAAGTACCTGTCACTCATCCAGCAGGAGCCGTGTGTGTGTGTGTGTGTGTGTGTGTGTGTGTGTGTGTGTGTGTGTGTGTGTGTGTGTGTGTGTGTGTGTGTGTGTGTGTGTGTGTGTGTGTGTGTGTGTGTGTGTGTGTGTGTGTGTGTGTGTGTGTGTGTGTGTGTGTGTGTGTGTGTGTGTGTGTGTGTGTGTGTGTGTGTGTGTGTGTGTGTGTGTGTGTGTGTGTGTGTGTGTGTGTGTGTGTGTGTGTGTGTGTGTGTGTGTGTGTTACATCTATAATTTGCCTTCAACAAACACCAGTTTACATAGGAGTCTCTGGTAAATAATTTGATGAAATCATATAACTAACACTAGGCTGCTGCAGAATATATATACTGTATATATATATATATATATATATATATATATATATACAGTGGGTACGGAAAGTATTCAGACCCCTTTAAATTTTTCACTCTTTGTTTCATTGCAGCCATTTGCTAAAATCAAAAAAGTTCATTTTATTTCTCATTAATGTACACTCAGCACCCCATCTTGACAGAAAAAAACAGAAATGTAGAAATTTGTGCAAATTTATTAAAAAAGAAAAACTGAAATATCACATGGTCATAAGTATTCAGACCCTTTGCTCAGTATTGAGTAGAAGCACCCTTTTGAGCTCGTACAGCCATGAGTCTTCTTGGGAATGATGCAACAAGCTTTTCACACCTGGATTTGGGGATCCTCTGCCATTCTTCCTTGCAGATCCTCTCCAGTTCCGTCAGGTTGGATGGTGAACGTTGGTGGACAGCCATTTTCAGGTCTCTCCAGAGATGCTCAATTGGGTTTAGGTCAGGGCTCTGGCTGGGCCAGTCAAGAGTGGTCACAGAGTTGTTCCGAAGCCACTCCTTTGTTATTTTAGCTGTGTGCTCAGGGTCATTGTCTTGTTGGAAGGTGAACCTTCGGCCAAGTCTGAGGTCCAGAGCACTCTGGAAGAGGTTTTCTTCCAGGATATCTCTGTACTTGGCCGCATTCATCTTTCCTTCAATTGTAACCAGTCGTCCTGTCCCTGCAGCTGAAAAACACCCCATAGCATGATGCTGCCACCACCATGTTTCACTGTTGGGATTGTATTGGGCAGGTGATGAGCAGTGCCTGGTTTTGTCCACACATACCGCTTAGAATTAATGCCAAAAAGTTCAATCTTGGTCTCATCAGACCAGAGAATCTTATTTCTCATAGTCTGGGAGTCCTTCATGGGATTTTTGGCAAACTCTATGCGGGCTTTCATATGTCTTGCACTGAGGAGAGGCTTCCGTCGGGCCACTCTGCCATAAAGCCCCGACTGGTGGAGGGCTGCAGTGATAGTTGACTTTGTGGAACTTTCTCCCATCTCCCTACTGCATCTCTGGAGCTCAGCCACAGTGATCTTTGGGTTCTTCTTTACCTCTCTCACCGAGGCTCTTCTCCCACGATTGCTCAGTTTGGCTGGACGGCCAGGTCTAGGAAGAGTTCTGGTCGTCCCAAACTTCTTCCATTTAAGGATTATGGAGGCCACTGTGCTCTTAGGAACCTTGAGTGCTGCAGAAATTATTTTGTAACCTTGGCCAGATCTGTGCCTTGCCACAATTCTGTCTCTGAGCTCCTTGGACAGTTCCTTCAACCTCATGATTCTCATTTGCTCTGACATGCACTGTGAGCTGTAAGGTCTTATATAGACAGGTGTGTGCCTTTCCTAATCAAGTCCAATCAGTTTAATTAAACACAGCTGGACTCCAATGAAGGAGTAGAACCATCTCAAGGAGGATCAGAAGAAATGGACAGCATGTGAGTTAAATATGAGTGTCACAGCAAAGGGTCTGAATACTTATGACCATGTGATATTTCAGTTTTTCTTTTTTAATAAATTTGCACAAATTTCTACATTTCTGTTTTTTTCTGTCAAGATGGGGTGCTGAGTGTACATTAATGAGAAATAAAATGAACTTTTTTGATTTTAGCAAATGGCTGCAATGAAACAGAGTGAAAAATGTAAAGGGATCTGAATACTTTCCGTACCCACTGTATATATATATTCACTTCAGACTGTATACAGGAAGACGTTCTTAGCTAAAGTTCTGACCTAAGAACTTCTGAAGTCTGAAGGGCAACCCATCAGGTGGGAGCTGGTGACCTCTTGGTAATGTATTATATGTACCTTTACACAGTCCAGTAAAAACGCTTAAAACCAATACAGTTTACTCTCTTCATCAGTGAATCTTCTCTGGACAGCCTCCATCTGAAAATACCAGCTTACTACGTGCAACAATGCCTTCCTGATAATGTGTATGTCAATACTGCATTACATTTTCAATTTCCATAAGTCACTCCTCATCGAAATATGATCTGATTAAACAGGGATGCAGCTGTAATTAGCTTGAATAGTTTGAAGGTAGTGAATCAAAAAATAATTATAGTGTAAAACTAATTCCACAGTGAAGTTAATAGTTTTATAAACAAGACTGTTATGAGGAATTATGTGTAAAAGCAATCAGCAGCTTTAACAAACTGCTTTTGGCAGCAGACACATTCGACTGAGTGTAAACATAACTAAATCCTTACTCAACATAACTGAATTGAACGCAGTCGTTTAGGACACTCAAACTGAAAGGCAATTACAACAACATCAGGCAATTAATTCATGAGGACTCCTTATACAGGAGGGAGGGACTTTAGGTTAAGCCACTCCCCTCATCATCTCGGACAATAATGTATGTGATGTGAGTCTTCTGAATACCATCTCTCAGGATTTAAAACACAAGCACAAAAATAAAGAAAGCCCAGCGAGGTTAAACTTCCTACGCTAGTTCAGGAAGATCAGACTCCCACAAGAACTCCTCAGGACATGTAATGCCGCTGCGATTGAGTCTGTTCTTTGGTCTTGGATCTCCAACCACAGAAAAAGAAGAGACTTCAACAGACTGTATGGAGAGCAGAAAAGATAGCAGGTCTCTCCCTATCTTTCACTAAGGACTTACGCACCTCCAGGGTCAGGAAGTGTGCAGGTAAAATCATAATTGATCCCTCACAACCTGTACTCAAGCTGTTCAAACTCCTCCTTTCCGGCAGGCGGCTCAGACCTCTGAGAACCAAATCCACATGGCACAGAACATGGCATGCCACATGGCATCCCACAAGCTGTCTTCATTATGAACAGTTACAAAGGCCCTTAAGAGGAACCCTGCAATTAAATACTGCCCTCACCTACTATGTAAATGAGTACATCTTTGTATAATGTACACTGGTGTATGCAGGCCTTTCTGTTAACAACATATTTGATTTTATATTTTGTTTATTTATATATTATCCATATACTGTACAGTTTAGCTTCAGTCTAGTTCTGTTGTGATTAGGAGTAGACTTTTTGCAGTGAATGTGTTGTGCTTGAAGCCAAAAACACACACACACATGCTGATGGAACGTACCAGAACAACGCTCAACCACTTTCTTTCTCCAAGGGAGGTAATATAATGTTCACAGTTCTCTTATTCCGGTTGAAATGTATCTGTGAAGTGTATGTCTTGTGATATAACAAATGTAATGGTCAAACTTGTCATGTTGACATTTAAGGTGTCATGATTAATTCACAAAGTAAACTCAAAGTCTAATTTTGATCCGCAACATCTGCCTTGTTAAAGTTAATGTTTTACATGTTAATTCAAATTATAGACTGTATATAAAAGTGGACGTAGATTCTTGCTCTAAAAAAATTGGCCAAAGCGTCAGATCCATCGCTTGTTTGCCCTCCAGCTCGTACAAATATGGTCACTACTGGCTCCAAACTCCTCAGGACTAGCAAGATGACGCTGACCAAAATCTGGACTCGAAGCTTCATAACGGCTTCAATTCATGATTCAAACTAAACACTAAACACAATAATACTGTAGACCAGTAATCCAGAAAAAAAAGGGATAGAAATATAATGATTATATTAGTTGACTTTATTGAAATAAAACAACAAAAATATCCCATCTACATTATTGCTCTTTGTATGTAAACTTATATTCGAGAGCTATATATTGAAAGCAGTTTACCCTTTGAATACTCATTAACTCCTCCTGCTTCCAATTCAAGTAACACCCACTGAATTCCATTACTGTTTTTTTTTTTGTATTACTTTCATTGCTAAATTGTTATACATTGAAATAATACAGGGAATAACTTTAGACATTCTCTTTTATCCTCACAATGTTGAGAGAGGTCAAACTGATAACTACTGTGTGGTCATCTTAAAGCCCACTTCTCCATCAAAAAACAGTCCTGAGAGTTCAGTCATGCGCAACAAACACAGCTGGAGAAAATAGAATTCAAACTAAGATGACACTGTCAACTGAACTCTCCCCATTGAAAGAGTTCCCAATAGAAAACCTGCCCCTGTGATATGATTTTTGAAGGTCAAGCTGCTTTACTTCCCAACAGGCTCATAATCTTAAAGCATCCTTTTCATTTACATAGTACTTTTAATAGTTGACAGACTGTAGAACTAGACAACATATAGTAAATATAACACATTAATATAGTAACCACTTGATGATTTAAAAAAATGAGTCACAGTACAAAATAGTATTTCATTGGCATATCCACAAGTGCTTTACATATTACAATAAATGAAGCAAAAGTGTAAAAAAAAAAAAAAAAAAAAAAAACTTAAACTGCAATAACAAATTCTGAAATACGGCCCATGTTGATAATCTGTTGATCAGCACAACAACAGCCAGTTACTGGGAAATAAAATACAAAAAACATTTAATGAGAAAATGTATTGTTAATAACAAATATTTGTGTAATGCTATATGGGGCTGAATCACAATGCATGTGAACAAAAAAAAAAAGTGCTTACTAAAAATAAATCCATTAGGGAAGATTTGTGCCTTTTTTTTTTATCGAATCCTCTTTAGTACAAGAAACTCACAGTCAAAGGAGAATGGTCCAGTGATGTGGCTGAGGCACTTGAGGAACGAGTTTGTAGATAAAATCATCAAACAATATCCAATTTTAAATATTTAACCACAGTAACAATATTTCCCTAACCATATCTAATTATTTTTGCCTTAAAGCAGCATTATCAAGTTCAGCTTCTTTGTCATATACAGTAATACTTGAAAATATTACAAAGCTTATGTCATTGTACTAGTTTCATATTGTTAAGTATCTATTTACATTTTCTGTCTGTTATCTGCAGTTAGGAGGCTGAGTGCAGTGACAGCCATCATAATATACATATACTTTTTCCAATAAGAGACTCGAGCGACCACAAAGAGCATTTCAAACTGTCTATTAAAGCAGCGGTCTTCAACAGGGGGTCCGCAGAGGTACTGCAGGGGATCTGTGAAATTTTTGGTTGATTAGACAAGGTTTTTGTTGTTGTTGTTTGCTTTTCACACATTTAAATGTCTTTAAATACACATTAACATATTGTAGCGAATGTATAAATGGAGGCAGAACATGTTATCTTTCATTTAGAAATGCACACATTCAGCGACACACAGGAGCTCTCTCAAGCTGGGCACCGGTTCACTCACAGTGCGAGACTAGCCTGGGCCTGTCCCGCCAAGCCTCCTGCACTCCTCCAGTTTAATATAAACCACAATTTTATACAATATATATAGTAGGGGGTCCCTGCTCCATCTCTCTATCAGTTTGGGGGTCCTTGGCCTGAAAAAACGTTGAAGACCCCTGTATTAAAGGGTTATAATAACTACATGTCATACGATTATGTTTAATACCTATCAGCTTAGTCTGAAATGTACAAGCACATTTATGTAAATTAAAAATTCATAAAAGTTCCAAATTTCTTTTAAAAAACTGGAAAATCTACCACTAAATATAAGAATACAAGGAAAACCACAGTGTGTATTGCCTGCTATTTAACATGGCATGTACAGACAGGACAGGTAGACTAAGTAACATATTAGATAGCACAGGTGCTATAGACATAGAAGCCACAGGGAGAGAGAGTTGTGAAGAGAGACTTGATCCTGCTGTAATGGGGTTCAATTCAGTAGCCTAACTATGCCTCTCCTTAATATGCCCGCTGGCTGATCCTCAATAGCACAGCTCGAGGAAATTATCTGCTGTCCCAGTACCCTTGATATATGGTTTCCTTTTACTAGAGAATCCATACAATATTACTCTTCTGCCTCAGATGGTGTCGGGGAAGCAGGAGTGAGATATTGGGAAACTTACTGAGGAGGCACTCAGTGCAGCGTAAGTAGCAGCACAGATTCAGTAAGAATCAGTGGTAGCCTTGTGCCCTTAAATATTGAACAGAGAGGGAAAATAATTCTATTCACTTTCATGCATTATTAAAAGGAAGTAAAAACAGAATTGTATGCGCTGAGTTTCTGTTCTGTTCTGCAAAGTGAGACGGCAGATAGTTTGGAATTATGAGGCTCCATTAGTAGTCAGGGCAGTTTGGAGAGCTGTGCATTCCCACATCCTGCCCGGTAAAACTGACAAGCTGTACATTTGATTTGTATTGCTTATCCTCGCTGACGCTCTCAAGGCCCTATAAGGTTCCATTAGGTGCTAGATTATGACTCCTTTGTTTTGATTCCGTTTTTTTTACTCATTGTATTGATAATATTTGTAGAAAAATTTGACTTTGGAGACCAATTGCTACATGCAATATTCTCACATTAATATTAAATGGTTATTAATGGTGAAAACATGGCAATAGTGAAGGCTATATCTGCTTCTGTGGCTTACAGCTGCACTTGCATGAGACATTGACCAGGAGTACACAACCCCCCTGTGGTTTATAAAAGCAGAACTTAGCAGGTGGAGCTCGGAAGAAAGCAGCTAAAGAAAGCATTACGTCTCGTATGGCAGCACGGAGGAGCAGCTGGAGCAGCATACCGGTGGAGAGCTAAAAGCACAGATTGACATTGGTGACTATTAGTTTGCCTGTAAATATGCACTCATGAGTGGACCGGTCAGTTTGTGACTTCTTACTAGTTGCTCTCAAGGTATTGAGAGTCTCACAGAATGTTTCTTTGTAACCACCAAATATGGGCAAAGTATTACAATTTAAACCTGATCAAACTTCACGTGAAGTTACATGAGGTTTACACAGTATTTTAAGCAGATTCAATTCAATTGAACTTTATTTATATAGCGCCAAATCACAACATAGGTTATTTCATGGCACTTAACACATTAACGTCCTTACAGCAAGACGTTATAATATTATACAGAGAAACCCAACAATTCAACAATTCCCACATAAGCTAGGAGGGGGAAAAAAAACTCCTCTTTAAGGGAGAAAAACCTCCAACAGAGGGAAGGAAAAACTCCCTCTTAACTGGAAGAAACCTCCGACAGAACCAGGATCAGAGGTGGGCGGCCATCTGCCTCGACCGGTTGGGGTGAGAGGAGAGCAGAGAGAGAAAAGGACAGCATAGAGATACAAGAGAAGAATTGTTGGTGGAGACGACAATCGCAGGGCAGAGACATGCAGCTCCATGACGGGACATCTGCAAAAGAAAGAAGAGAAACTACGTGAGCGAGGGAACTGAATGGAGACAACAGACAATAAGAAAAAACTATGGGAGAGAAAAAGATGGTGAGGTATGAGTCAGTTAAAGAGTAGGAGGAAAGACAAGAAGCTCAGCATGTATCGAGGTCCTCCAGCAGCCTCGGCCTATAACAGCATAATTCACTGCAGATACATCTTTCTTCTTTGCTTTGCTACACTGCCACAGGTCAGTGTCTGTGAAATAGATGCTGTTGTCTACAACTTCTTCCCAATATTCAATAGCAATGTTTACAGCTTTTAGATCATTCTACTGCAGCAGACATTAGACATTAAACTTGAAATGGGAAATTTCAGAATCCTGCCGCTGTCCATGCACATGTACATAATGTTGACCGTATCAATTGGATCTTGCAGATGTCTTTGTTAATGGAAGGTTAAATGAATGGATGAATAGATGGAGCCAGAGAATGTTTACAACATTTGTTGATTGATTGTATTTTGCACTGAGATTCTACAGGTGCATTCAAGGGGAATCAGTATCCAAGACACTGTAGCGCACAACAGAGAGCCTTGTCTGTGAACCTTGAAGAATACGTTTGGAGTTCATTAAATTCTTTATTAAATTAGAGGTCTGTCAAACATATTAAGTGACCAACAACATATGACTATCGTTCATCAATTGTAACAGTGGAGCAGCATCTTATATCTTGGCGCAAATGATTCTACTATGTCATCGATTGGCTTCATTAAAGCTCCAGATGAGCAGACATGTGGATGTTGCTCTGAATCAAGTTTATGCTTGAAGTAGTTGAGTAGTTTGTGAGGCCCCTTGGACAACCACGCCCAAAACCAAAAGTATTTATGGCTGCTCTGAATAGCTTCCAAAGTGAAATGCCAAGACACAGTTGTTTAAATAGGAATACTGCACTTTTCTGGACAGTCTGTCCTCAAATGCACTTGGTTGCACAAAACCTGAAATATGAAGTTGTGTGAAGAGTGACAGAAGAGGATATGAGTGAGAAATTCAAATCCTGTCCACAACTCCAAACATTCATCATATTGCTGTGTGACGTGGCCATGATTGTTCAATTGATCAGTTTCACAAAGTTATAAAAACTGTCCCATCAGACACAGTCCTCAATGTTTCAACTGCTGTTTGACCATTCAACAAACGCTTCTGCTGGTACACTGAATTGTATGTGGATAAACTGCCTTTACTTATCTATACTGTGTGGTGTAAGTAGACCAGCTGGTTGAGACGTGAATATGATGATTGTTGTCTCTCTGACACCTTTTATTGTGACTTGCACCACTCATAGGAATTATGATTCATATATTGTGGAGTGTGTAGAGATTTCAACTCTTTTCATGTAACCTCAATTCTTTCCATGGAGAGCATTAAAGCATGACTCCCCAGGAGTCACCCTCTAATGTTACAGTCTGCTTCTTGCGGAAGCAGTTGTTCTTGTGTTGGGATGCTGTCCAATCAATCTTATCACTAATGAGGCTGACTTAACCAGCTGCAGTGAGGAATCAGCTGGAACAACAGCCGCTCTGTTTAACTGATACCAGGCTCCACTACAGTCATCAGGTTGTTTTGAGACTGCAAAGCCAACACTGTGGTGTTTGACATCCTCTGCACTCTTTTCAACAGGAAGTCAGAAAACTTCCCCAGCGTAGACCGGGCATGTTTCTAGCATAGTGACATCATAGTCTGCCACTGCAGGCTCCGGATTTCAGTTATTTTGGGGTTTTTTTTGGATAGAACTCACCACAGATTCACGAGTGACGGAAAATGATGAACCAAGACAACAGATTCCCCCAAGAATACAACAACATTATGGCAAAAGCATGCAAATATTGGAAAATCAATAAACGGAAATACCACCAACGACACAACTGGGGATGTGAGGAGCAGGTGAGAGGCCCAGTCACAGAGTAAAGTCAAAGAGTAACCCAGAGCAGCCAAGCTTTAATTTAAGAATTAAACGAAACGACACCCACCACATCACTGCAAATCACATTTTCTGTAGCACCCAAACACCAGAACGGGAAAGTGGCCTGATAACAGTTTATTAGTTGCAGCTTTTATACTCAGCTTAATGGGTGACCAAGGATGTAGGAGGGGTCAAGGCCTGCCTGAACCAACAGTAGCTCACGAGGGACATTGCCCCGCCTGCTGCAATAGCAAGTGCTCCAACTTTTGCTTTTACTGTTTCCATTTTAGGATGAGCATTAAATTTACTGAGGCCAGGTTTGCTGTAACAGTCTCTACACTAAAAGGTACAGCTTAGGGCATCCTGGATGTTCACTGGTGTACTCAACTGCTACATCCCTGGTTTGTTTAGAGATTCCCATTGTCTCTCCACATTTTTCCTGACATTCCCCTCTTGTGCTGTTTAATAAAGTGGAAAAGAAAAAACAGGTTTAGCATGTTGTTTCCAATTGGCTTTGCCCCTCGTTAAGTTTGACTGTTCCTGCCTGCTGTGAGGCACATGACAGTGCTTGTTATTGTTAGTTCACACCCCATCCACCCAGTAAAGCAGGTGAACATAGGAGAGCCTGCACCTTGGGACTGCGCAGGTTCAGGTACAGTGTAACACAAGTATTCTCTGTGCAATTTGAGCAGTGCTGTTTCCTGAGTTGTGTGTGTCAGTGCTGTGAAGTGATGCTGGAGTGCAGTGTCCGGTGTGAAACTTGAGCAGATTGGAATATTTGTTTCCACATCACTGCTAGGTCCCAAAAAAATGGGCAGAACCATGAGATTTCTTGGTAGGTGACGTTCCTAAACATGGTGGACTGACTCCGAAGACAAAAATAAACTCGAATAGATACTCTGGATTTAATCAAGTCTGTCCTGTCAAAAGGTGGCCACGATATAAAGTATTAAATGTGTTTATTCATCACGTTAATTCAGCTGCATTTATGAATTATTTATTTCTAAAATAAACAAACCATGCAAGTCATTTGAATATGGTTGAAAATAAAACAAAGTTAAAACTATACTTGACAAAGTAAGGTTTAATTATTCTTTCTTTTTAAACATTTTTGATGTGTATGGTATGTAACTCTAACAAGATCTCAGCTTGTGGAGGAACTTAATAACCAATACAGTGTGTAAATTAAAGAATGTATGTTGCCTCTAAAGGACAAACAAGGAGGATTGCAATCCAGAACTTATATGTGTGTGTTTGTTTGTTTGTTTGGTTAGTAGACTTATAGCTCCAGGCATTCCCGAATGTCCCTGTCCACTATCTGACACACCCTCCTGCTGACATACAAAGGCGCACACCAACATTATACCCAGCCAATTTACAGCCCGGTGGATCTGCAGATTGTGTTTGCAGCAAAGTCCAATTGGCGCCTTTCCAAAGCGCTATTGAGCATATTCCCTGTCTCTGTTTTCTTTATCATCCTATCAAGATATTTCCCCTGATGGCTACCCTGTTGCAAGTGGGAGAGAGAGAAATTGTATCTGGATAATGAACTCACACTTTCCTCCTTTTTCTCTGCCAAGGTTTTTTTTTAACCTGAACAAAGCCATCTATGCTCCGCCTTCCCACGTATGGGCATCATCAACAGGCTTGAAAATGATGTTTAATTTGTGAAAAAGCCTGATTCAGGGGGTCAGCAGTGTTCCTCAGATGATAATCCACTAATTGAAATTTAGTTGTACAATGAGTGCGCGAGAAGAACAAAGACAGATAAAAAGAGAATTAAGGCTGGGTAAGTTGTTAAAATGGGGAGGCAGAATAATCAATAGCATTTAGAGGAGTGTGTGTTGTGTCAATCTAACAGCTTGTTCTTGTTCTAGGGGGACAAACCCCAGACGTGAAAACTGCTCGGTAGAGCCGGAGCCAGATTGACGTTCCACTTTATTGAGATTTAGTGGGTCTGCATGGATTTGAATGATCCTCAGCGCAGTCTGTCAGTTGTCATGATAATGAATGGAAGATGACAGGTTCAGTGCCAACCATTCTCACTTTGCTGCTCGCTGTCGGAGGCGGCCAAACTTTATGACAAGGGCAGCCAAGGGATCTAAATATGACAATATCGGTGGGCTGGAATCATGATTAGAAGCAAGAAAGAATGATGGCTTTTTAGCAGATATGATGTCACAGTGCATCTGGATGTACGTCAAGTGTTACTTTAGAGTTGTTGTTGTTGTTGTTGAGGCACAAAAAAGCCTAAATGAACTGGTTCAAATGTAATCAGGGTTGTGCAAATCAGGCAAAATTAGATTAATTACGGATCATTTTTTACTCAATGAAGAAGTAATTGCTTCACTTACTCCTCATTAGCAAAGTAACAAGTCATTTAGGTAAAGCTATATTATAGTCATTTAACACACATGGAGGTAAAAATGGATTGATGGTTATCAATGACCTACATGATTCCTGCATGTCAGATTACCAGTGTCTAATATAAAGCAAGCCAATTTAGAACAAAGATGAGTTGCAAGGTGTATTACTTATCATTCTGCAAAAGGTGCCATCCCACCTACAGTTGACTTTGATGATAATGCTTTCAAAAAAACAAAAACAAACTTCATCAGTCGTAATGTTACCAAGGACGACAAGTATGAATATTACTATAAGTATGGATAACACTACTATGCTGAGCGTTGAAGCTATTGTCAGCTACTCGAGGGGAGAGCAACGGTCACTCCTTTCACCACCAGAGTTGGGAACAAAGAGTCCTCTCAACCAAACATTAAATTTCCTGCAAGAAGATTCCCAACTGAGCATTTTGAGAGATCGTGCTTACAAGAATGGTTTGAAAAATGCCAATGGATGCATTATGTTAAAGAAACAGATTGTGTTCTCTGTTTAAATTGACACCAAGCAGTGAAGGGATTAGTGCGTCACCACAGTAACAATACCTTTGCTGACAAAGACTTTTGCAATTGGAAAAATGAAAAGTGGCCCAACACAACTTATCTAACCTGTATTTTGATTCACTGCATGTATTAGCTTTTCTAAGAGCAATTCCAGTCAGTGCTATGCTGTCTGAATAAGGAGCTCGGGATAGAAATACCGCCAGAACCATTTTAAAACTTTTATTTTGAGACATTAAATACAGTACCCGTGCACGCAGGGGATGGCAGTTTATGCTGGAAAGAACGCATTCGCTGAAAACTGGAAATTTAGTTTATTCGCAGAGCAATTGGATATCAGAGTTAAAAAAAAAAATCTCTGCTTTGTTTGAGTTTTAATACTTGTAGTAGCCTAATAGTGGATGCATGAGTGCCAGTGTTAGTTGCCTTGGCTTCTTTTATTTCAGATATGCAATATTTTCTACCCCTGGTGATCTCTGCTCGCTCTTCCAACGGTGGATTTCAAGAACAACGTCAAACCTAAGGTTTATAAAACACAGAAATAGTTTTGTGTTTGTACTTTAACTTGACTGACCAATGGGGACAACTTCAGCACCAAGGACAGCGCTCAAACCTCTTTTTGTTGTAAACACTGATTAAAACAGGCTCATAATGGAAACACATTCCAGGATCCAAATGTGACCCAAGAGAACATCTTGTTATGCAGGAAATTAGTTTCTGAAAAAGATGACAGTAAAGTTTGCATTCATTTCAACTGCTTCATGCTTGTTTGTGTGACGCAAACTACTATTTAAAGCATCTTCCTCTGCGCCTGTTTTGGCACACTGATAAAGCAGAAGAGGAGTAAATGAAGATGACATGGAATCTTTTATTTTAAAATGTTTTCCTAAAGGATACAATTAATGTTTTGTTTTTTTAAATCTTTAACTAGCCTGGACATTACCTTGCAAAGCTCCTTAACTGCACCAACATAAAATGGTATTCATATACATATAGCATTCATTTTCATTATTGATATGAGCATTTTAGCACATAGAGTGCTTGAAAAAAATCCAATTGTTGTTAACAACAATGTTTTTATTTTATTTTTTATTGTTTTAGCGCTTGTGTCTTCAAATGTCCATTGGCTTCCTCTCTGGAATATGTGACTTTTCCAGAGACGCGATCAGCTGAGAGAGAAGCTGTCTGTATCACTGACATGCTCTGCCCTGCGATATGAATGAGCAAACTGGGGCGGGTGCTTCATACATATTGAGTTTTATTTCAAATCCAACAAAGATGCACGCATAGACACAGAGATGAGCAAAAGAGATGATTCATTCTGGTGCTCACTGGGCCATTGTCACTGCCATAGTGGGGAATATTACTCCACGGTTAGACACAGCAGCTGACCAAATCTATCTCTGTCTGCAGCTCTCTTTTTCTCCCTCTGCTTGTTTTTGCTTTGAAAGTCTGTTTACGTCAATAAGCATGATGATAGCTGACATGAGGTAAATGTCTTGTAAATATTTGTGTCTATTAATACATTTCAATTTGCTAACAGGACAAATATAAATCTATACAAAATAACACAATGTAGAAAAAAACCTTTAACACAATGCAACAATATACAACACAGGGGATGAGGGCAAAGAACCAGAGGTCCTGCACACAATTTATTATCACTATGAAGTGTGAATTCCTATAACTCCATTAATGATCAATTAGCAAGACCATTTTCAGATATGGTAAATTAAAAACCACATGAGATATCCAAATCAAACGAGTGTGTTTAAATTGTTACTTATTTATACAAAAATATATATTGTAAAGTGGTTTTAAAAGAGGTGAACATTTTTTTATGTGGGCCAAAATGATTGCTAATTAATGCAATGAGTATGGGCACTCATCTAAAGATTGTATTTCTTTGAACAGGTAAAGGTTTCTTAAATAAGTAAAGTGAATGCAGCGCACTGGTGGATTGTGTTTTTCAAGTGGAAGAAAAATAATAATTACAGCCAAGGCCTCAAGCTGCACATTATCTATACTCATTTACAGTTGTTTGTTTTGAACAGAAGCATTGGTTGGACTTCTGGGTTTGTATTTATGTGGTATAACTATTAAATTTAAGATAAACTGGCTACATTTTTCAACCATGTCATTCCCTCGGGTGCATTTCGGACAGGTTGTGTCTGCATCAAAACAGATTTCGTTCACTTCACAATGCAGAGGGAAATCACCTTCACCTCCTAATTTTAAATGACATGATAAACACAGATGGAAATTCACTCCAACACAAGCCCATGTTTTGTCTTATGATATGAACACCTTAACAGCCTTAAACTTGTTTTATTCGAGGACTGCTGATTTTCAACTTTTAAAACTGCACAGGTTGCAGTGTATTTGTGAGCAGAATTTCAAACAGCACAAAAACACACATCTTTGAATAAGATAATGACCGTGCAGCATGCCTTGGGTCCACAAACAGTCTTAGATTTATTAGCAAGTATCCTCATAGGGTCGATTTGGTATTGAATTTGGTGTACATGTCATGAAGAGGCAAGATGAGAGTGAGACCCATGCAAAGTGAAAATACTATATCTGCTATCTTAAAGTCGAGACTTCTCATTTTGCCTGCAACTTTCGCAGACCCCTGGAGACCAAACACTCCAACAAAACAGTGAGTGATGAACACGTTTAAATGGGGGCACTTCTCTGTGACATAAAGACAGCTCTGGAGTGTCCCTGAGTCTTTCCCTGAAGCTGTAAGCCTTTCTTTTCTCTTTGCCCCTCCGGAGGCGTTTTAAAATGATCGATTTTTACATTATTTTAATCCAATGGACTGACGTGTTATTGGAAAGAGGAGTGATGGATCTGGATGTGCAAGACTGAGCATTGATCACTGGGAGAGAGGAGGTCGGGTCCTTTCCCCGAGGTCCCCCCTGACACGCACACACAGACACTCACATGCTTGCGCGCTGTTGCTGTGGTACAGTATTTATGCAAGTGAGCGCGAGCACGAGTAGATTCGGCTCGCTGCTGCGTTCCTGAGAAGTTAATTTCCTATGTGAGAATCTGTTACCGCCGCATCACCCTGGAACAGATGCATTGCCCTTGCTGCTTTGGCAATGCATGCGTAAAACAAGCGGTTACGTGTGATGTCCTCGTGATTACCCAAGTCGCATCAGTACATCTGAGCTGACAAGAACAATTGATTTCCTTATAACAAGTAGTCCTCTCCATTTCAAAGGGGAGTCGGTGCAAGGCGGCGCACAGTTTGCAGCAAGTCAGATTAAGCCTGGTGGCAATACGAGATCGGTTGGAAATAACGCACGCAAGAGAGCGAGGAAGCAAACGGAGGTGAGCGCGCACTCGAGCTGTAAGAAGCATTTTTTCCTGGAACGCGCACAGACAGACAGCGCTGCTGGTGAGACAGCAGACAGTGGAGGAACGGAGAGGAGAAGGACGCACGACACATACCATTGAGACAAAGTTCTCCGTGGAGTTGAAGAATTGTGCCAAATAGCTGTGTTCCAATTTAATGAAAGTTTTGGATTAGGAGAGATATCCCCCAGGAACGGGTGCACACATGGATTTCGGTGAGGAACCAGTGCTTTAGTGCAGTGGAGCCAAAGAGATAGCCAGTCATGATTTGGGTCGCATTTTTGCCATTTTTGATTTCGTGTGCAGTTGGAAACAGTACCGTGGAGCAGGTGCCGTTCTTTCATGGCCACGTATTTGAGAACTCGTCTCCGGGCTCCCGGGTCAACGGACTGAGCGTCCCGTTAAAACGGCTAAACTCGCAAAGGCTGTGCGGTTCCGGGGAATCTGGCTCGCCGGCAGCGCACTTCAAACTCCTAGGAGAGGGGAGCGAGAATTTCCGTGTCTTTGCGCACCACAAACGGGGACATATTTTATTGAAGACTTCTGGGGTTTTGGACAGAGAAGAGCGGGCTGAATACAACCTGGGTCTGGGTTTGTGTTGTGGGCAATGCGCGGGAGTCTCCCGGGAAGAGGAAGACGAGTCTTCACTCCTCGTCGAAGTGGCGACCATCAAGGTAGACGTTCTGGACACCAACGATCACCAGCCAACTTTCCCCAGAGCCGAGGTGAAACTGAACCTGGATGATGCCACTGCACTCCGCACGGCGATCTACACGGTCACCGCGCGGGACGATGACAGCGGCAAGAACGCAGAGCTCATTTACTTCGCCCTGCCCAAAAACGGAAGTTTCTACGCGGTGCCCAAAACCGGTGATATCCTCCTTGTAGACTCCATCCTTGGTCTGGATGACCCGATACAATTTGAAGTGTTTGCCCGGGACCGCGGGTGGCCACCTCGCACAAGTCAAAGCATCTCAGTGGAAATAAATCCACGGCAATGGCCCGTGGCGACCTTACTGAATTCCCAAACGGGAAAATGGAAACCGAAATCGCAAATTAAAGTACAAGCGCGGAAGTCCAGATCAGTACTGGAATCAGACAACCCCGTTTTTATCAATGTGTCCGAGGATGCAGGGATCGGTTCAGTAGTGATGAACCTGAACCCGGTGAGGTTTCAGTCGGCCACGTTTGAGCTGGTGGAGCCCGACGTGGAAAGCTCACCGGTCAGCGTGAGCCGGGACAGCGGGGATATAGTCATATCACGGAGATTGGACCGAGAGACCGAGCCTTTGGTGGAGATCAGCGTCAAAGTACAGGACAAAAGAGGTGAGTAAAAGTCGAAGCACACGTGTGAGCGAGCGACTCGTTGTGTGTGTGTGTGTGTGTGTGTGTGTGTGTGTGTGTGTGTGTGTGTGTGTGTGTGTGTGTGTGTGTGTGTGTGTGTGTGTGTGTGTGTGTGTGACGGTCTGTGAATAAGAAACACGGGGAGAGAGAGCGTGATATACAATAATTGAACATGACGTTTTGTGTGCGCATTTCATGTGTGCATTCCCTGTGCGGCAAGTTGTGTGAATAAATATAATTTGTTCAAAATCTTAGGAGCAACATATGTTCTTCTCTATTATAATTCATATCTTTCTGGCACATAGTTGAATTTGTCGCTTTGTGTCAATTGCGTGCGTAAATGCGCAAGAATGGGGTACAGTGCTTTCACGTAGAGCTTACATATGACACAACAGTTATCATAATTTTTTTTCCGGAATGTACTATAAACATGCTACATTATAAGTGACGTTTGAACAGCAAAACTGTGACGCCTGAAATTAACACTGAATATAAAACTTTCATCTCCAATCATTGGATAAAATATTGCTTGGTTTACTCTGGTTGCAAAGTGATTTCTCTTCCTTAAAACTTTCTCTCAGGGCTCCAGTCGTCAGTGGGCCCTAGTTTTGAATCAGTTGCACACGATACATCATGCTTTCTGTGGTAATATTGGGAGAATATAGTAAGTACAAGTGTTAAATTATATTTCATTAAAACATGTGGGGGAATTATATTAGTGTGATTGAAACCTTATAATTGAAAACAGAATCAGCAGGCAGTCACTGTGAGTAACATCCTGAGGTCAGAGTCTTGGTGGAAGGTCATGAGAGTTTCTTTGAGGTGTGAGGAAACCCAAATGAATCTGTGAAAACTCCACACAAAACACTACTGTATGGACCCCAGTCATCTCTGATAGGGTTTTAAACCTGGAGCCAGAGACAGTATTCCCAGGAGGCCTCCTATCCACGCACAAGCCAGGTTGACTACTGCTTACACTGTAAAATCAGAAAAGTTCAAGCTTACCCTGGGGACGCTGGCTGTTAGCAGTGTCAAAGTGCCCTGTGTTTACAATGGAGGTTAAAATGAGTGACATTCATCAGTGTTGATGATGATTCATATGCTTGGAAAAAAAAATGGGGCAGCGTGAACGTGTCTGCTGCCACTGCCAGCGGCAACAGATGCTGGGATGTCAGGGGAGAACCGAGAGACGTATAACGGCCATCGTACCAACAGGTTAATTATCACCTGCGGATAAAACCGAGCGGGAGCAGTGAGATGAAGAGAAAGTTAACAGGCAGCCACATTCACGTTAATAAATGCACACTGGGTTAATTGAGTGTGACACAGATCACTGAAAACTAGAATACAGCGCACGGAAATATATATTATCCAGAAAAAAAGCTTGATTTTGAGGTAACACTTGGGGATATTGATGTGTCTGTATAAGTTTACTGGAAAGACAGTTGTTCCATTAAGACCAGTTAACAGCATTTGACTGGAGGAGTGACCCAATCAATGTGACCTATTGGTCTTTGTAATGTGAGATATCCTGATGCAGAAAAGAAGCTGATCCTGCTCTTGGCACACCGTGCTAATTTACACTCCCAGTAACTAGATTCAATGTTGGTTATTTGTCAAAACAATTTCCTTTTAAACACGTTAACATTGATGACAAATTTAAGAAATACAAATGTTGTCAGTGTTACATGTGACAGTTGAACTCCCCATACCAGAGGAAATGGTTTATATTCAGCTGTTTTCAATTTAAAAAAATGTATATTAACCCCCCCCCCCCACACACACACACACCATATACTGTCAAAAATTAAACTAGTTTCCTTTTTTACTGACAGAATGTAATACTTTGTATTTTTTCACAAATTAACAGCCATCAAACACAGGAACCCAATCGAATAATTACATTATGGTCAATAATGATGTTAGGATATTAATGGCGAAGGAAGAAAACAAACTGTTTTATTTTCACTTTTAACAGATGTAATTACTAGGAGAGGGGATGACAGGTTTGTCATCAGCATTTTATTGAAATTAAAGTTTAGTCCAATTGCATTTCAATCTGGGATGTGGAGATATAGATTCGGGTAAAATGGCTTAGTGTATTTGAAGATTAGAGACACATCACATATTGTTCTTATGTGGATAAATCCCTGTCTGGCCGGTGCTCGTTTGGGTGATTGAATCTTGAACGGACCTTGGGTGCATCTATATCAGAATTTGGATGTGTTTTGCTCTGACAGGATGCATGTTAACACAACGTTTTAAGAGGTGGATCAGCATAAATGGATGGGTTTTAAAAAAGCCTAAAAGCATAACCTTTTATGAGTTTGATTGGAGGGGGAAAGGAGCAGGGGCTGGTGGGAGGGTGGACGGTGGGGTAGTATGGGTTGAAATCCACTTCATTGACCTCGCTTTTTACTGCTTCAAGCTGAAAGACGAGAAGTTTTCATTTCCAGGCTTAGTAGCAGGGGGGCCAGCCCAACTCAGCTCGGTGTCTCAAGCGTGAGGAACGCGACATCCGTTCGGTGGTGGCTCGGTTGAAGTCTTTTAATCCGTTTGGAGTGGAGAGTGCTGCTGTAGCCTCGACCTCCCTCCATCTGCTCGCATTATCCCTGTAATCCCATCTCATTCTCTCTGTGTGTCTCTCTGTCGTGCTTTCTCTCCCTCTCTCCCTTTTGCTCTCTTACTTGCGTCGGTCTTATTTTCACTCTCACTCCAGGGGTTTAGTTTGAGTAGAGGCACAGTTTAAGAGTGAGAGAAAAATCTTCTGACATGATTCTTCGAAGGGCAGATGTGAATGTGTGTGTGTGTGTGTGTGTGTGTGTGTGTGTGTGTGTGTGTGTGTGTGTGTGTGTGTGTGTGTGTGTGTGTGTGTGTGTGTGTGTGTGTGTGTGTGTGCGTGAGGCTGGAAGACTTGTGTGTCAGGTTCTGAGATGTTCAATCCACAAGTGCTGTTGACCTTCAGCAGTGTTGCAATGAAGAGTCGAAGCTATGTTCTCCTTAGTGGCAAGTTTCTCACTATTTCTTTTTTTTTCTATTGTCATTTTCATTTATTTTGACAAGGTAATGTGTTCAATGCAACCTGGTATCACAACAAAACATGAAATCCGCATGGGCCTGTTTAGGCTTGAATGTTACATGTTTTCCTGTAGTGGACTAAAATGAAACCTACTTCATGTGTAGAGCCAAGTGATTTACAGGAAAATGAAAGTTATAGCTAAAACATGTGGTTGGGGTTCCTCAATAAGCACATGGTTGGGGTTAGGAGAAAGAACATGGTTGGGGTTTGGAAACAAAAAAAAAATTACTCAACAAAAACATTTTCACCTCGTGGATTCAAACCTCATTGTCTCCTAATGGCGGCAAAAAAAAAGTCCTTTAAAAAAAAAAAAAAAAAAAAAAAAATAGGACCTTAAACAGTTTATTTTTCATATTTAATTTTAAAAGCAACACAATTTACAAATCCATTGCAATTTAAAGTGTTTCTACAAATAACAATGGCTTTTACAGCAGAACAAAATACCCTTTTAAAAATCTCTATGCAGACATTGAATTACTTTAGAGAATGAGTCTTTATGGAGGTTTCAGATATTTAGAACCTCATCACCACTAGTTTTCTGCAAGTTGGATTTGTCTTTTTTTTTTTTTGACAGAACTCCAGTGATGAAAAAGGAAACCGACCATTTCAAATCAATTTTGTTCAGGGCATTACAATTTTTAAGAACTTAGAAGAGTCTCTGTTTCTATGAAGGGTTTTTCCACTAATTGTGACTGTGTGAATGTGTGTAAATGTGTGTGTGTGTGTGTGTGTGTGTGTGTGTGTGTGTGTGTGTGTGTGTGTGTGTGTGTGTGTGTGTGTGTGTGTGTGTGTGTGTGTGTGTGTGTGTGTGTGTGTGTGTGTGTGTGTGTGTGTGTGTGTGTGTGAGAGAGAGTGTGTACAGACAGTGTGTGCATGCATAGGATTTTGGTTAATGAAGAGAAACAGCTCTCTTTAATCAAGGGAACTGTGGGTTGATCTCACACAGATTTCTGCCACTCACAACTCAACCAAACACATGCACACACACACACACACACACACACACACACACACACACACACACACACACACACACACACACACACACACACACACACACACACACGCGTGCAGACACACGCTGACAAATATAAATGGTGACACAAAACCAGAACGACCTCAATAAATTAAGTTTTTAAGCTCGTCAATAATGAAAATGTACATAGTATTCTTTGGCATCCAGTTTACTGAACATCTCAAACACACATTGATATACACTCACACACTCACACACTCACGCGCGCACACACACACACACACACACACACGCACGCACGCACACACACACACACACACACACACACACACACACACACACACACACACACACACACATACTGTACATTTCCCACATTGTGCTTATTTTATGTTCTGGGTTGCAAACATATCAATCCATATCCAGACAGATGGCAGTGAAGAAAGCCTGTTAGTTCCATTTGTTAGTCGTCTTTTCTTTATCGAGGTGTAACAGTCCATTTGTTCCTTCAAAGAGCATAAACAGCACACACTTGGCTGTCTGTACACACACGTGTATGCATACACGATGAGTACACGCATGGGCAGCTGAATTAGCCCATACAAACCCAATGTGAGGCTTTTGTTTGGGCTTATTTTAATGTTTTTATTTTTCTGTCATACAAAACACACTCATACACACACTCCGCACAGAGATGCGCACAGTCAGCACACAAAGTTCAAATTATCATCCAGAGGAAATGTGGTTTCATCAAGGAGTTTAACCCCGACTAAACTGCATCTCACATCAGACTTCCACTGACTCCCTAATGGCTTGTTTTTGTTCTTGTTTACTTTCCTCAGTGCCCAATCATTCTTGTTTTTATGTCGAAGCGCCAGCAACAGCCGGGTCTGGAGGCGTCATGTTTTCATGTTATCTTCTCATCTGTCCGTCTGTACGTACGTCTGACCTATTCTCGTAAATGCAGTATCAGAAGAATGCCCCAAGGGAATTTCTTCAAATTTGGCACAAAGATCCAATTGGACTCCGGGATCAGCTGGTTAGAATTTGGTTGTCAGAGGTCAAAGATTAAGTTCATTGTGACCTCACAAAACACGTTTATGGACAATAATTCATACATTAATTCGGACAGAATTTCAAATAAATTACATAAATAAACAAAGTTGGCTAAAATGATGAAGTGATGACATTTTATATCCCATAGGCCAAAGGTCAGCTTCAGTGGGACATTATAATGTTCCAAAAATCACCTTTTTAGCCAAAGTCTTAACTCAGGAGGGGAGGGGGGGGGTCTGGTACCACTGAATAATGTAAACAATGACTCAACAAAATAGTTGTAAAACATTTGGTAGGGGCTTGGTAAAGGGGTGAAGGTGTTTGAAAAATAAAGTGCAGCGTTTTGAATATAAAACATAAAGAAGACCAGATTTTATGAAGAAAACTGATGTGAGCTTGCTATACAAATTTTGCAGTTGAAACTATCTGGATGAAAACAGCTGGGGTTTTTGAAATGTTTAAGTTTGAAAAATCTAAGTTGAAGACATTCAAATAATCAAAGCTTGACCTTTCTACCAGCTAAATGGCAGCTAAACTGTTGAATTTGATCGTGTGTGGTCTGTAAAATATGAAGTATCAGTTTGAGTGTGTGGACCAAATGAAGTTGAAGCTCAAAAACTGCAGGATTTCAAGTATGAGCAGAAAACGGAAAATCTCAAGTCAAGTTTCAGAAATCATAGTTTTCAGTGCTGACGGGAATTAGTTAGTCTGGTCAAATTTAGTGAAAAACTTTATATTTGGTAATCATACCAAAGTGCCTTATTACCCAGCCATGACACACTTTTTGGTATTATTTATTTTTACATGGTCTTGATACCCTGTCATTTACTGTCCTCACCCACTGTCTGGCTTTATGGAGGATAAACATGACAGAAGTGATTTTTTGAAAATAGACTTCCACCATCTGTCATTGCCAGAAACTCTGAAAGCTTTAGCATCATTTGTTCTAGAGGAGCAGTGCCTTCTTCCTGTTTTGTGAAACAGACCAGTTAAATTTGCTTCCAAATCCAAATGCAGTGCAGACGGCAAGAGAGGATGCCAACTTCCTCTGAGGTTGGCTTGTTTGTTAAGTGCAGCTGCAGTAAAGTTAATGTTTTAATGATAATCTGTCACATTCAGTAATGTACAGAGCAAAAAAAGAACCTTAAAAAACACAGATGCATGTTCCACCCCAAATTTATGAATTTCCCTCTCAATTATACAGTATAACTGCTCCTGCGAAGGTTGACACATCTTCCACAGTAACACAATGCAGTTCATACATGTGAAGACAAACTATACCAACATAAAGAAAGTACAATGCAGTTTTACAACCTGTGGTTGCATGATATCGAAAACAGTTAGAAATAGGCTTGTACCTTGATACAGTCATTACCTCCAATCCATCAACGCTGAACTTCAACTTTAAAAGCTTTTCATCATTTAATGTCGAGTAATTATTTTTAATTTCTCACCTTTCAATAATCACCTCTTAAAAGCACTACTTTTTTTTATTGTAAGGACCTTGTTCTGCACTGACAAAAAAAAAACAAAAAAACTTTACAATGTTTGAAAAGCAATGGCAGTCACCTAATGACAGAGGACTGTAGGGAGAAAAATACCTACGACTAATCCACTCTTATTGTGTCACATACGTTATTTCCACTCAGCTTATGCCTCCAGTACACTTTTCTCTTTCTTTAATTAAATATGCTTAACTACACTCCTGTGGTGTTGATTTTTAGAAGACAATATTGAATAAAGGATAAAGATATGCACAATACTTATAAAAATATAAAATTGTAATAACCCAAGAAAATAATATCAATAAGAACCAGTGTGCAAAAATAGTACGGGACGGTATTTGTATGATAAAACACATTAGGCACCAATGGTAGTGTAATGTTGTGTTCACCTTTCACAATAATACACACAACGAATTTTACTCTAAAGATAATGTAGATCAATCCGCTCAAATATTGTATGAGACACTTCTGTCCCTCTAAAATACCGGTAGGGGCATGTACATACTGTCCATATGCCAACCTACACTGTTATGTTTGACAGCCAGCAAGCAATCCAGGAGACAGTACACATGCTGACACCCATCCTGAGCAGCTTCCCACCCAGTAGCAGTGGTTGGATGGGATTAAAGGCACTCAGTGTGCCACCATAACTACCCAGGTGAGAGTGAGTGTGCTGCAGCAGGTAGATGACAGCATCATCCCCACCCTCGTGAGTTGTAAAGCAAACCAAAGAGGGTCTCGAGCAGGTTGTAATCATAGGTGCTCCGCGAGGAGGGATGGGGGCAAAGCAGGGGTTGTTCACTTTATTGGCTCTTTCTAGGCTGCCCCTCCTGCTGAACGTCTGTGACATTAAAACTCGTAATCTACTTCACACCCGTCCACATGTCCCCGATGTTTGTCTGCTGGTGTTTATACTCCAGATTCAATTTGTAGGAGTCCCTGCAATCCATCAGTCCCACCTTCAGGTCATGCTGTACCCTTTACAACTTGTCCTTGTCACCAGATACTTCAGGTCATGTTGCTTATCATTAGGAAATACGTGCAGAGTATTGATTAGTATAGTGGTATCCTCAAAGAAGTTGCTGTTACAGTGTCCAGCTCAAGGGATCACAAATGTTTATTGTGTGCATGTAGAGATACTTCTCTAATAATATAATTTTGATCTGCTGGTTTATTCATGGGGATCAAGAATGTACAAATGTTCTAACCAATCCATATCACTCCCGCTGGCACACTATGGACATGTGGATAATGGATCCCTTCACACTTTATGCTCAAAACACACATTTCCATTTAAGTGATCTGCTGACTGCACAGAGCAGTTCAGGAAACCTGTCCCATCAGTCACATACAGTAAGGCAGAAAGTAAACAGCTATTGAATCACTGCATCAAGTAAGGATGCTGTACTCTTAGGCAGGCGTTTGTCATTGCAGACGTTTTTTTTTGAGGATCAGGATGTCAAGCCGCACTGTCCTCTAGTGAAAACCAATATGAAGACAACAGGTTATCTGGCTCAGCTTCAGAGTGCTGTAGTAATGATCAAGGACAAGACCTGCCTCGAACGGAAATACAATGCTATTTTCATGAGCAAAGCCCTGGAGGCTGGTGTACAAAGGCTAACAGTGCTGGACAGCGAGGTAGAAAGCACTCTTCCGTAGTTTGTGCTTTCCCCCTCTGTCTTCTCTCCTGCTCTATCTTTCTGTAGGTATATCTGGCTCTAGACCTGCATGTCTCTGATCTCTGTGGTTTCTGACCCCACCGGCCTGCCCAGTGTTTATTGTTTGTTGTTTCTCAATGTTCATTGCTTCTCTCTCCACTCTCCTCTCACCCCAACTGGTCGCAGCAGATGGCTGCCCACCTCTGAGTCTGCTTCTGTCTGAGGGTTTTTTTTCCGATTAAAAACAAAAGATTTTCCTCCCCACTGTTTGCTCAAGTGAGAATTGCTGTGTTGCTCTCTATGATACTGTAAGGTCTTGACCTTACTATGTAAAGTGCCCTGAGATGTTGTCTTTTAGCACTATTAACTGAATTGAATTAAAGTGAATTGGAAGCAGGAATAAAGACCTAAGAGGCAGAGGCGTCAGGCATAAATGGTATGTTCGAGGGACATACAGTAGGTCTGGATTTAAAAATGAAAAGGACATCCAGAGTACCGGCGACCTGGGCTTTTCACTTACAAGAAATGTAGCACGCAACAGCCTTAGCAGTGCACCACAGGGCCCTGAAATAAACAAAATTCACCTGCAAGTATCTCCAACTGTCACTAATTAAAAACTTATATCTGATTTTTATCTGTACAAAAACTGATATGTGCACTGACCAGTAACAAGTTCATTTTCCTCAGTTTCCAGTCTTTATGTTAAACTAAGTCAACCTGCTGCTAGCTGCAGCCTTACATTACTGTCGGGGTCCATTTTAACAGATACATCACAAATACAGAACTCCCACCATCAGTGCCACTGTCACCTAAATACTTATCTCCATCAAGTTTTTCTCATTATGCTCCTTTAGTCCATATGCAATATTACACCATAATAAGAGCCAACTCCACTACTGTAGGCTCTCAGAACATAAAGCAGGCACCATTATAGCAGCCAACATCTATCTATCTATCTATCTATCTATCTATCTATCTATCTATCTATCTATCTATCTATCTATCTATCTATCTATCTATCTATCTATCTATCTATCTATCTATCTATCTATCTATCTATCTATCTATCTGTCTGTCTGTCTGTCTGTCTGTCTGTCTGTCTGTCTGTCTGTCCGTCCGTCCGTCCGTCCGTCCGTCCGTCCGTCCGTCCGTCCGTCCGTCCGTCCGTCCGTCCGTCCGTCCGTCCGTCCGTCATCTATCTATCTATCTATCTATCTATCTATCTATCTATCTATCTATCTATCTATCTATCTATCTATCTATCTATCTATCTATCTATCTATCTATCTATCTATCTATCTATCTATCTATCTATCTATCCATCCATCCATCCATCCATCCATCCATCCATCCATCCATCCATCCATCCATCCATCCATCCATCCATCCATCCATCCATCCATCCATCCGTCCGTCCATCCATCCATCCACCCACCCACCCATCCATCTATCTATGTGTCCGTCTGTCCGACCATCCCCCCGTTTTTTGTCTGTCTCTTACACAACAAATGATTACTAATTGTATTTGAGGACAGACTAAGCTGGATAAAAATAGCTGATTCCCTTCCCAGATATAATGTTTTAGTCTATTTGCATATTTCCATCTTCCAAATTTCTTTTTTAATTCATTATTAATAACTCATTGTAGTCTTCAGCAACAATTTGAGCCAAGAGCAACTTAAATTACTGAGCAATACATTTTATTTTAAGTATAGTGCTTACCTTTTTAATGGAATTTTGACTGTTTTACAATTTAACCTCTGCTCCTTTTATGCCCGGCTTTTTGTCATGAGTTACGAGCCACCATTTGTGTTTTAAAGCTAGTATCACCAGCTGTTATTATTTCATAATCAACATATTTCAGTGTTCCTGCACAGTTGCAGTGGGTGATTAAAACGGACCATTATATTACTGCATGGTCACATTTATAAATGTAAAGCAGTAAGTCAGATGCTAAGAGTGTTGTGCCTTAATAACAGATCCATACTATCATGTGGATCCCCCAGTTGTTGTTTTTTCTGTCGGTTCCTCTTCATTAGTTTTATCTGCTACTATCTATTTCATTGTCCCATTTAAACTAAATTTTATTTATGTCCTAGTATCAATTTGAAGTTCATTAATCAATTAAAGTGCCTCTGTAATGTTCAGTCCTTCAGTAGTCAGTCATTTCTGTGATTACTATGTTAGCACACATTCCATGTTCACATTCCTCAGCTTAATATAGAGTGCTGAACATAGTAGGTTGGTGTAAATGAATTGTGAAGCTAATAAAAGCTATTATAAAGTGGAAGTCAGGTAAGAGCTCATCTCAGCAGGCCTCATTTCTTTGTTTTCAGACCAGGTGCCTGTATAATATTCAGCCATCTGAGAAACTGTGAGATTAAATTCAATATATCACAGCTTGTCTTGGTTTGTGGATTAATGATTGCTTTTATCTAAAGTTACAGATACAATTCTGAGGTGAATGGGAGCAGTATTGTATGTTAGTCAACTCTTTTGAGTTTTGTGCTCCTGTAATTCTCATGGTAATACATCTGAGCTCTAAAATGAGATGTATACCTGAATAATTTGGGATAAAAAATGGAAAACCTTTTTTTTTTTTAGAATCAAACCTTAATATGTAGGCCAAGATAAAATATGCCAAACACTTATGATATTTGGAGGCTCGATATTTGTGAATTTTCTTTGCTAGATAAAGCTTTGGTTTTAGAAATTACTGACTCAAAACATGACAATCAAAGGGAAATTAAACAACTGAAAATGTCCCCATTAATTACTGTCACATGTTGATATGAAAGTGTTGCCTTGTGTCAGCAGTTCAATTCCCAATGAGCAGGCAGTATGTGCCAGCACTGGCAATGAGGATGAGTAACTAAATCAATAGGGAATGAGAAATGACAAACATAACAGTTGGAAATATACAGTATGACAGATAATGCTGCCATTAGCTTCAGTGTTTGGGCCAAAAATGTACATTTTTATACAGCATTGTACTCTTATGCACAGGTATGTATGACAAGAATAATACAACAGCAAACCACCTTTTGATAACTAGCTAGTTTTTTTTTTTTTTTTTTTTTAACTGAACATTTATGCCCTCTGTTTTTGCTTCATAAATGCTCTGGGTTTAGAACAGTTTGGTCCTCGGCCCACACCACTGGCTGATGAAACATTTCTTGAAATGCTTGCTCTTCAGTCAAGGTTGGCTAGATTACAAAAAGATTCATGTATAATGAACGGTGCTTTATGCTTCAGTTAAAATGATGGATTTAAGGCACTGACGATAATCAGCCAAGAGAGTCTTTTTGCTCTGGTCCAAATCAGGTGAAGTGTTGTCGTTTTGCAGCACTAACAAAGATTTGGTTGGACTACACACGGCAGCAGTAGTTTCCTTCACTGGTTGTACATATTGAGTGGCAAACACGTTCTCATCATACAAGGAAGGAGTGTATAATTTCTTTTACAGACATTATTTGCTTCATATGCTCTTATTCTACTGGGAAAAAAAAAATCACTCAAGGGTTTCTTTGCGAACATTCGGAGTCTAGTCACCTTCTCACTGAAGACTTAGTCTGTATTCTGGACTCTCATTTGTCCAAACAAATTCAGCAAGAGAAAATGGCCCGAGGCTTAGAATAATTCCTGTAAACCAAATGGGCATGAAAATGCCCCAAGAGACTTTGGCGGTTGCATCACCTGGTTGGACTTATATTTTTTGGAATGTTTATTTCTTATCAAAGACTATGTGACTGATTTCACTGCCTTACAAAAAAAAAAAAACCTTTTGGTAGTTTAGCAATGAGCCACAACCCCACTTAGAAGTATTTATGCAAAGAGAAGCAAGTCATTTAGAGAAATTGGATGTTAATATGTCAATAACCACTTTTCATCCATGCCTCCTACTCCTCAGAGAAGGTTGTCTGCCATGCGTAAGTCATGTTGCCTGTGTACCTGCTCCCCTAATTGAAGTGTGCATTGCTATAATCTGGCGAGAGTAGCCTATTTATTTGTGTGTGGGTAGGGGCTACAGGGTAGCTTCCTCATCTCTGGCCTCACTGCCAGCTTTTGCTGCAGCGGGATCAATTAATGCCTGTGTGTGTATGTGTGTATGTGTGTGTGTGTGTGTGTGTGTGTGTGTGTGTGTGTGTGTGTGTGTGTGTGTGTGTGTGTGTGTGTGTGTGTGTGTGTGTGTGTGTGTGTGTGTGTGTGTGTGTGTGTGTGTGTGTGTGTGTGTGTGTGTGTGTGTGTGTGTGTGTGTGTTTATGTGTGTATCTGTGTGTAATTGCAATGGTGTGTGGGAGAGTCAGCACACGTGTGTTTGGATCAAACACGTACTGTATATGCAATAGACTGTGTGTGTGTGTGTGTGTGTGTGTGTGTGTGTGTGTGTGTGTGTGTGTGTGTGTGTGTGTGTGTGTGTGTGTGTGTGTGTGTGTGTGTGTGTGTGTGTGTGTGGGAGAGTGTGTGTAAGGCCCCCCCTCCATTTAGCTGCTGCCCCGCAGCACCTCCTCTAATATGCTGAGCACACAGGAGAGCTCCCTTTTGCTCCTCTTCCTCTTTGTTTTCTTTATACCTTTATTTTTCAGTTTATCTCATATAGACTAACACTTTCTCTGCCTTTTTTTTTCTTCTTTTCCTCGAAGTGAAGTGTTTTCTTTCCATCTTGTATCACTGTGTGTTGGCACTTGTATTATGGCCACGTACTTCCATCTGCGTATTCCAATGCCATCAAACAGCACCTATGTACTGACTGATTTGTTTTATTCGTGTCTTTCTCTTGGTTCTTTTTCAGCTTATTCCCCCTATATGTTCTCTCTTCTCTTTTGTCCTGATTATTTCGAGCACCCTCTTCTATCTTTTAGCACTATCACGCATGCCCTCCACACCAGCAGTTTTTTTTTTTATCACGTTCCCATTTTTCTCTTAAAGATCGTTTTCCCTCCCTGTTCTTCCCAGACCATTATATTTGTCCACAGTTTTGGCTACACCTGCTTTATTCATCTTCTCTTCATTTATTCTTTCAGCATCATAGTTTTTTTTTTTTTCTCAGAGGGCGACACATTTCTTTCCCTCTATTTCTCTTGCTGTGGTTCATGCTATCAATTGAGTGATTGTGCAATGCTGCGGCGTGTTAAAGACATGAGGAGACTGTCAAACAGATCAATAGACAGTGTCTGAATATGTCTTCTAATCCACACACCATTGCTCAAATAGACACACATACAAACATGTGGAAATGCAGCCCAACAGTCACACACAGACAGATAAATGCTTTCAAGGATATACATGCATTACACACAGCCAAATATAGACACAGTACAAATACTCACATGTGCATAAATGCGAATGTGAGTACGATGGAGATTTTTTTATTTAGATATGGATATAAAATTAAAGACATTTGTATGGATCACCCGCAGACGAGCAGTGATTGTCACTGCCTCAGTGTGATTGATTTTCCATCTTAACCAGAGGAAGTCAGTTCATCTGATTAAAGATAGACAAATTGAGAATGAAAGATTGGAAACCACTCATTCTTACTTTCTCATGTACACACACACACACACACACACACACACACACACACACACACACACACACACACACACACACACACACACACACACACACACACACACACACACACACACACACATACACACAATAGCATACTACAAGTACCTGATCTCGTATCTGTGACCTACAGTGCTGGCCACTACAAAAATGGGAGCTGGCATCCTGCACCGCAATGTTTGTCAGATCATCCATCAGCAAACTGCTTCAAGACAGAGGCCAGCGTGCACCAGCAAATCAGTTAAATTAGGCCTCTGTAATGACTGCATCTGCAAGAGCATTTGCCAATTTACTTTGTAGCTGACATTCTTATCCATTGTGGTTTTCAAGAAGCTTCTGCTCCTGCAATAGTACCTAAAGAAGCAAGCAATAGAAACAATGCAAAGGTCAGAGCTGCAGTGGGCTCATAGTATCAGTGATGACAGGGAGAACGCATGCAGGGCAAGGTGTGTGGAAAGGGAAAAAGGGGGAGTTGTAGGTTAATATTTGTAGTTATAATAAGCATACAAATCAATTCATTCATAGAGTCCTAACATTGTACCAGCATTGGGATTTTTACTGTGAACCAATATGACAGAAGAGACAAATGTTGTGCTCTCGGTCTAGCCTGACTGCAGCTCTGTGCAGATGAGTTGGATTATTTGTTACATAATCACTTGATTTTTTTTGATTTTTTTGTCAGGACCTATTTTTGATATAAACATGAATAAGTAGGAGGACAGTCACAGGACAGGGAGTAACAGTTGCAATTTACTGGCAAAGAGTCATTTTGGTGTGGAGGATTACAAGACAAGTGCATGTGGCAAATTCAGGTTCACTGCTATTTGAAAACAATGCGAAAAAAGGACTTCTTCCTTACTGATCAGAAACTCGGGGTGGGAAACCAAACTGGCATGAAATAAGGTAGTGGATCATTGCATTTGATACATATTCTCACAAAGCATTTAAACGATTTGTGCTTCAGTTCAGTGCGATTTGACACCAATGGGAATTCCTCAAATGGGAACTTTTTTCATGAAAGGTAAATACATGTCAGCCCCCAAATTCCATTTGCAGCTAATCTGTGCCTGTGTTCCACCACCAGTTCTGTGTGGCTCTTCATTTCAAATCATTGAACAATATGAAACACCGGGAAGAAACAAAAAAGACAATCATCTCTGGGGTATTTTCTTCACCAGAGAATCAGCGCAGTGCCACGGTTCAGAGTGAGAAGACATGAAAAAAGAAGGATATAAGGTAACATTATTAGCCAGCTATTTGAAGGTCCCATATTTTACACTTTTCCAGTGTATTTACTTGCAGTCTTGACATCGATAAGGCAAATTTTATGTACCAAAAGCCACCGCAACTAGTGTTGCATCTCACCTCTTACGCTTCTTACCGGCGCTCTACCAAGGACAAGCTGCTTGTGTTTGTAACTTTAAAGCAAGTAGATATTAATGAGCCTCCCTCCTGATTGGTTGCCTCTTTTTTTTGAGAGACACATGCACAGCCCAACCGCAGGTTTTTTTGGTCTGGAGGACACTTCCTGCTTGGTGTGTGTGTTACCCCTGACGCGAGTCTTGGCTGCAGCCTGGTTGTGTGTGTGTGTGTATCGACACCTGCTGCGTGTCACAAGCCTGACAGCTGCGTTGCTGAGGCTGCATTGAATGAATGAGTTTCTCTTTGATAATGGCCATCAGTCTAGTATTTTTGAGTTGCAATCTTCAGCATCAGTACATGAAGTAGAATGATTGAATTAGTACGCCCTTAGGAAGGCAGACAGAAAGGATGTTTGTATCCTGTTACAGAAAATTAAGCTTCATCTTTTTATGAACCTTAATTACAATCATTTCCTAACCTTACTTTAGTTTATGTAGGTATTTCATGGTGTCATTTGTAAAACATTGGCACTGAATGTCCTGTTATGTGGTATTTTGCTGCAGGGCTGAAATATCTTTGGCTGTTTGTTTCGACATTTGCTTCTGGATTTAAAATTACCACCAATTATCTACCGTGCCTGTTTACATCATTTATTTTATCCTGTGCATGACAACATATATGTTGTCATATACAACATACACAAAAAGACACCCTATGGTGTTTTCAATTAATACTTAAGCCTAAAGGTCAGTTCAGACATATTAATCTACATGTAAAGAGGCAGATGGTGGTTTTGCTAGGCAACATGCTCATTAAGCATGTATACTTAATTGAGAATAATATTAGGTACTGATAATTGAATAAATAAATAACAAAGTTAATTCTCCAGGGTCTTTTATATTACCACCACTGTTGAAGCAGTACAAGGTGTCCTACAGCTCACTGCTATGACTGGAGGGTTGCATAAAAGTCTCTCAAAGCCTTTACTGTGAGGTTGTAACAAGGCTGTTATCATTTAGGAGATACTTTAAGTGTTTTCTTGAAATTGTTTCATCAGTTTTCTAAAAGTTTATTCCAGCTAAAGGCAGCTGGTGGCTGCCAGTTCCATCAGCCTCCAGTGTATAACTTTCATGGATCCCCCCCACAACCCGAGATGCATGTACGCCCACGTTGCAGACCACATAAAGAAGTATCATAGAAATACTGCTGTGGATTTTCACAGCCAGAGTCTGCTTGCAAAGATAACTTCACTCAATATACACTATTAGATCTGAAAGTGAACTGAACTCTTGAGTAACTTTTCTCAAGTTTATTGATTTATTTTTTAACTCAACGGAGTGAATAGGCATGCTGGTACCTTCACTGGTGCATTGTGTTTATCTTTAGATTTGTTTCCCAATTTATATGAACCAAAGGTTTGCAGAGAAAAAAATAGGTTAACACGGTGTGTAAAATGCTTTGAACTCGGCCAGAGGAGAGGTTATGTCAAAAAGGATACAATGCAATCAAGCAAGCTGGAAGGGCGATAACAATTTTGAGATTTCAGTTGTAAAACATGTCCTTAAAGAGATATTCCACTTAAAATCCATCTTTTGAAGTGGGCTCTAAAAAGTTTAGAGCTGCTGCACCATGGAGAGGGACATATTTTGTTAGCTTAGATTCACAGTAAATGGATTTAAATGGAAACTGAGAGTAATGTTATAGTAACAAGAAGCCCAGCAGGTATAGTAATCATTCTTCAGTGAATACAAAATTGTCATGTTGTTACACATTCACAAAGTCCCCGCGGGGAAGAGGTCAGTCGGGTTTTGGCGTTTTGTCGGACCATCCAATAACCCCATCCTCCTCCTGTAGACTTTGTGTGTCAGTAACAACATCACATTATTTCCTCCTTTGTTGCTGTTTGGCAACAATGATCATTTCTATAGCTAAATGTAATCACACTGTTTTTTTGCTGAAAGGACTGACGCTGTCCTTTTTCCTCTGAGGACAGTCTTGAGGACACAGTGGGTATTTTCAAACATGCATTGACATCTAAAGGAACCCCAAAAATACCCCAGTCTCTGTATTTAACAGTGAAAAGATAGATTTAGATGTATGTATTGATTAGTATGAGTATTCGATTAATGTGCAGTACAATCTTTAACATTAAAGAATAACAGCATGGGTCTTCAAAATGCTGGAGGGCCCCAAGCAGCTGCTCAAAAGGCTCCACATAAAGTGTGAACACACAAGATTATACACAACAAATATCTTCAAAAATATTGAGGGGACAGTTGTCATCATAGATTGCATAGTCAAGGTAATCTAATTGCAGACACAAAAAAAATGCCTGAAGGTGTCATAGAAATAGCAGTCGCATTTCTTGAACATAAACAATTCATTGTGTGTCTGTTTTCAGGAGCCCCCAGTGTGTTTGTGTGTGCCTGTACACATGAGTATGATAACAAGAGCCCATGCCGTGAGCAGTAATCTGCTAACACAGTGGATTGAGTTGACTCCTCAGGATTAGCAGTGGTGTGTAACACAACACACTCTTAATTACTGCTGTACAGTTATGTTCAATGTAGAGGAAGAGACAGAAAATGAAGAAGAAGGGGCACACTTCTAATTGCTGTAATACATTCATGCCAAGGCAAAAGCAAATTGAAAAGATGAAAGGAAAATTGTGGGTTTGTTTTGTATCGTCTGTGTTGGGATGTTAACTAAATGCAGAAATGAAATATCACTCCTAATGCGGCACTGGGGTGTGTGTGTGGAGGGGGTGGGGGGGGCAGGCTAGTTCCAGCTCTGGGTACTTTGTGCAGCATTAGGAGTGATATTCTGTTGGAAGATGGATAGTTTAATGAAAGCAGGAAACAGATGAGTTTAGGAATCCTGTTTTCTGCTCTAAGTCGCTCTCTCTCTGTCTCTCTCTCTCTGTGTCTCTCTCTGTCTCTCTCTCTCTCTCTCTCTCTCTCTCTCTCTCTCTCTCTCTCTCTCTCTCTCTCTCTCTCTCTCTCTCTCTCTCTCTCTCTCTCTCTCTCTCTCGCTCTATCTGTCTCTCTCTCTCTCTCTCTCTCTCTGTGTCTCTCTGTCTCTCTCTGTCTCTGTCTCTCTGTCTCTCTCTGTCTCTGGTTAGTGTCTGATCCAGCTCCTGATGATGGAGTTACAGGAGTGGATAACATATTATGAGGGACAGAATAATGACGGAGGGATTTTACATCTTTATTCAATTATTCATCCTGTCCTTTCTTTTGTCTCTTCTTTGTGTTCTCCATCCTGTTTTTCTGACCCTTCTCTCCTCATCATTTTTGCTGTTTTTACAATTCAATTTTCAGCTGTCTTTTCATTTTTTATTAATCTAAGAGATGGATGAAGATGCCAGAATATGCCAGTTGGGTATTATTTCTATATTAAAATGGGATATCTGTCAGTGTGAAGGAGGCCCACTCTTGCCTGAACTAAATTGACTGACTGTTTAGACAATGATATACTGTCCTGTGAGGATAATGGGCTGTACATAAGGCATCGGCGTGCCTTGAGCTCAATGCAAGTGTGAGAACATAATTACATCTGCAAGGTTAACATGCCGGTGTTTAGCAGGTATGAAGCTCGCCATCTAATTTATTGAGCTACCATGCTAACATTAGCTAATTAGCACCAACAGAACTGCAGAAGCCAGAGGATTGGACTCATTAAAGTGTTGACCTAAAGTTTTTCCAATTCATCATTCATTCAATTTCACGGCAAAATGAACACAACATTTTGTGCTGGTCCATCTACTAAATGGAGACTGGATAATTGACAGAGAGCATTGAAGTCATTAACATTGACCCTCTAGAAATGTGGCAAATTCCAAGGCAGTCCACTTCAACCTCATGGTATTGCCAGAGGAAAGGTCTGGGCTTCTGTTTAAATTGGCAGTAGGCTATTTGCAGTAGTTGATATTTTTCAGTCTGGGTCAAATTGGTGGAGCATCTTCAATAAACATGGACACAGCTGCTAGCTTCGCTAAATAATACAAATACATGTACTGGGTCCCAACACCAAGGTTGAGTAGAGAGCATTCACCTCTTCAAATAAGATCAGGACCTCTGATGTGCTGTATTTCACTTTTTGGATGAAGTACTTTACAATAACCAGCCAGAGACCAAAAGTTTGTCCTCTTCAAATAAGACTCCCCAACTGAAATGCACAGCTCTGCATTGCATTCTGGGTGATATGGCTGCTGCGAGAGGAAAGAGTGCTTTCTGCTGCTCTAATACAATGAAGTTCTACGTGGCGGCTTGTTCAACGTTAGCCTGAACTCTCGTAAAAGTTACGGCTGATGCATTAGTTGTGCATGAAACCAGACAGAGACACAATTAAAAACCTCACGAGAGTAAGAAATGGAAGAATCTGCTTTGAATAGCTTGAGCTTAAAGGTTTGAATTCTTCTTTAAGGGGGTCTCAGCCTTCGGTGAGTTTCATTATCTTTCATTGGAGAGTTCTGAACCTGATCCTGAAAGAATTTTAAGTCTTAGAAACTTTTATTTTTTAATAAGGCCAGTGAGTGAATATAATATCAGCTACCTGTGGCCTCAGTCTAGATCGTCCACATCAGTCAGACTCTGAGCTCTTTGTCTCTCTGTTTTACATTCTGCTCTGTCATGTCGCTTCCTCATTTCCTTCCTTCTTGTGCCAATTTGCGTTGTCAGACTATATCCTCTCATCATTGATCTCCTGTCCAACTTCCTGGGGCCCGGGGTGCCTCACTCTGTTCCTCTGTCTGGTCCTCTTTTTCATGTCTTCCCCGGTTTCTCTCTTGCCTTTTAGTCCACTTCACTTCAAACCAGTTTAAATCAAATCCATCTCCATTCTAATATGAAGATTGCTAAATAATTGAAAGTTCAATTCCAATAATGTGAACGAGCAGCTGCTATGTAACAATACACTGTTCAAATTTCTCTCCATCCAGCCTGTCTTTATCTATCTTTTCCCCAGCACTGATTAGGTTGTTTCCCATCCACTGTGCAGAGTCTAGCACTGTGTGGCTAATTGGAAAGTTCAATCAGAGAGACAAATGAAGAGAGGAGACACTGACCTTTCAGAGGTACTCACTGCTCTCCTGTCTTTCCACCTCTTTTTTTCTATTTTTCTGCACCATTTGTACTCTGCTCTTTGTATCGTCCTGTTTTCCTCTTTTTCTTTTCTTCTTTTTTTCTTCAGACTTTCTCTCTCTCCTCCATTTTTGAACCTTTCCTTCATCTCTCATCTTCTAGTCTTCTTCCTTCCTTCCTTCTCCTCTCTCCCCTCTGCGGGAAATGAGTTGCCAGTCATTCCAATTTATTTTGACAACTTATTCTCCGGCTTGTCAGAGAAAAATTACAGTGTACATACATGCTCGCAGACATTTCTTGAGTGTGCTCTCACTGTATGTGTCTATTTCCACTGCCCCCCACAGTTAAAGCCCCACTGCTCTGCACACTCAGCTGTTCAGGGAGGGAGAGAACCAATGGTCCAGAGCAGAACAATGGTTGCCTCCATGGCGCGGTGTAGTCGTTTATCTGTTTGAGGCCTGAGCATGTCCCACTTGTTTTCCATCTGAACCACCAACCGTGACTGATGTTGCAACCAAGCCACGTCTGCGTCTACATTACAGCATGACCTCACTGTGTCAAGTGCACTCGCTAATGGCTGCTGTGCTGTCATTCATCACTGCAATGGCCTGAGAGATGTGAATGATCAGGCGGAGGCAGGAGCATATTTATGCATGTTGTGCACATGCACCGCTGCACCACACAGCTCTGTGCACATAAGCATGACATTATAGCAATATATGGTGAAATCCAGACATCTAACGATCAATGACAGCCAGTCACACATTCACTTTACTGTATTCACACTCTTGCAGTGCTGTTACAGGGCCAAACAACACCATCTTTATGGTCAAGATTTGTTTTATTGCAAAGTTTGTTGTCCGCTCCCCACTCAAGTTTTAGGTCCATGTTGAAAATTGCAAATGCACACGCATCAGTGGTTACAAAAACTTGTGTAACTCAGGTCCGGATTTTGAACAAGTGACCTACTTGGAATACGATATGATTATGATATGATTAGTAACTATCTTGTTGGGAAGTATCTTGCGAACGTCAATAGAAGTTTCACTTGCAACAGCCCAAACACAGCTCTTCTTCACGGTGTAGGAAATAAAAATACAATCCTTGATCCTTGATCCAGCCTCCCAGACACAGCAAGTTCAGACACGTAATGGTTTCGTATGAGGGGATGTGTGTGTGTGTGTGTGTGTGTGTGTGTGTGTGTGTGTGTGTGTGTGTGTGTGTGCGTGCGTGCGTGCGTGTGTGCGTGTGCGTGAGTGAGAGAGTGAGAGGAATTCAAAGTCTTTAGTTGCGAGGGATGAAGAATCAATTTGGTCCGAGGACGTTTTTTCGTTTGCCCTGTAGATTTCCTTGTTGAACAGCACTTGTCTACCTGTCAAAATCTCTCCAGACCTTTTATAGGTCTTCACTGATAATATCAACCACTAGGAGAACAGTATATTAGGAAAACAGGTGCCTCTGAACTTCAAAGTGCCGTACTATTTGAGGGAGATGTCACATTGGTTTAGAGGTGGCGGGTGCCATCGGTTGAGTGGCGTTTTGCTTCTTCTTTTTTTTTTTTTCTTCTCATGTTGTTTGAAGTGCGTTCAGTTGGTCCCACAGCATTATGCATCTATTGTCTGATTTTACTGAGTCTCTTGTTGCTTTCTGATGCTGGCTCTCTCTTACTGATTGCCTCCCTTCTACCAGGAGATATCTTGTGTGAGGAGCAATCAGAGACAAACTCAACCGTGGATTTCACGGAAGCTCAATTCTTCAAGGCGCATCAATTTCTCTGGCCCTATTTTATTTTTTTTTTTATTTTTTTATCCATTTTGTTTTCACACTTTCTTCCTCCATCCAGTCACATCAGTTTAATTTGCATATTCCCTTGTGCTGAACAGCTCTCTGAAGTGTAGGCGGAGTGTGTGTGTGTATTATGAATGTGAATGTGTGATATCCTATTCCCCTAAATATACTGCTAAAGGTATTGCCTGGCATCTCTGGAAAAATGAGCAGTATACAATATGATAATGAACAGAATGGCAAGATAACATGCTAGAATAGCTCCCACTTCATTACAGACGGTGACTTGTTAGTCTCTCGGTGTGTATTTGATATGAGATCCAAGTAAATTACTCTTTCTTGACTTGACTGTGTGTGTCTGCATTTTAAATCAAATCATCAATTTCCTTAATTTGAGGTCATCTTTTTCAGCACACTCTCCTTCTCTGGAATCTACTGCACTTGTAAAAATGTCATTTGAGGAGATAATAATGTGCGTTGAGCTGACTGAAAGTCTGCGAAAGAAATAAGCATGTTCTCAACCACATCATGGAGGCAGCCATTAAGTTGTTTGATGAGTTAATAAGCAAATTTGCATTTCACGATTTAATGTTTCTGTCCTTAGACTCATTTGTTTACAAGGTGTTGATGTCTGCAGCGCCATGTCATTTTCATATCCAACCAAACAGACACCGACGACAGAGGAAAAGAGGATATTTTTAGAGGTAGAGAAATACAATTTTCTCGATCCAACGTTTCTGCATGGTGTTGTGAAAACGCCTCAAACAGCAGGTGACGTGTGAACATGCGTTACCCTTCAAAATACATGAAACAACAGAAATTGATTCTCAGGTGCCTCCTAGATAGAAAGCACACCATTTTTCACGACATATGTAGCACAAATTGGTATTCAGTTTCCCATTATAGTATCAGTGAACGTAGCTTTATTCTGCAAAGCAGCTGAAATCAGGGTTTTTTGAACCACCAGCTGTCTGTGGTCAAAGCAGATGGAACATTTTGATCATTTTGCCAGAGTTCATCTGCTATGTGAGACATTATGTGACCATTAACCATGTCTATCTTCCATAGACTGCCAACATTCAATCTGTTTATTTATTAAAAGCTCACCACAAAAGGACATATGGATAAGATCTTGGCGCCTCTATGTGTTAGTTTCACCTCATCCATCTTGATATTATCTGTTTTGCACTTCCAATCAGTGGTACTCAATTAGGTAGAACTCAAACTTGTAAATTTGTTATTATTATTATTATTATTTTTGTTTACCTGTTGTAGTTCTTGACTTTTCATGACCCACATTATCCCTAAACATGACAGCTGGTAGCTCAGTGTGTATTCTTAATTCAAATTATTTAAAAGTGCTTGATGAAAAATAGTTTTAAGGTTGTGTCTAATCTTTGTAGTTTGTTTTGGAATTGTTGGTTGTGTTATTTTTTTTAACGTTTGCTTTTATTGGACAGTCAGTGGTGAAGAGTCAGACACGAGCAAGAAGGGAATGATACGCGTCACATATGCTGTGGTTGTTTTGGTTGGGTTTAATGTCAAAAACCTACTCGGTTCAGGTTAGGAAAGGATCATGGTTTGGGCTAAAGAAAGAACTCAGGTAACTTTAGGGAAACATTGCTGAAATGACTACTTCTGTCATTTAATTGGGAGAGTTAGTCTCACATTCATGTCCTTTGTTACACAAAGCAGCTCAAAGATTCAAAGTTCAAAGGGAAAAAAACAGGGCTTTTTTACTTTACAAACAAAAAATGAGTGATTTGAAATTTTGATTTGATGTTTGGATTCGGGACTAATAAAATGCTATCAAACTCTATCTCTGTCAACAAAGTACGTAATACTATTTTTAAATCCACCTGGGTTATCTTTTGAAGTTACTTTGAGAGACATATCAACTTTGTAGATGATCTGCTTATGGAGTAATTGGAAAATTCCCCCCAGACATCATTGCCTCTTATCTGTTGCTGCTAGCTGAATTTTGAATGGCACCACAAGCCATGTCAAAATTTTGAAATCAGTCTCAGTTTAGCGCCTCTAACGGTGCCTCCATTGTACAGCATAATTACAGCTTTTTAAATGTCATAGAGCCATCAGCATGGTGCTGTAATTAAAAATGAAAAACCTTTATGGGTGTCATAATGAATTGGCTAAGCCATTATCATCATCTCTGAAAAAGCTTTGTTCCTTCACTGACTGTGTGTGCGAACATGCTGTCATTCATTCAATGAATCACATTGGACTGTCTGCTCTTGTATAAACTATAGTGGAGGTTTGATACATTGAATTATGAATATTTGGTGACATGTTTGTGGTTCATATCATTCTCCTCATTTCCAGTCCCCCCCTCTGTGTATGGTAGAGGTAACGTTTGTTCCAACCTCTTTAAAATGAGTACATTTTAGACAAGTTACTAAAATTTGCAGTTATTTATTTTTAATAATTTGTACCTCTACTGTCCATTTTGGAAATATACACAGGATACATAAAGTCCCCTTGTTTTTGAGACTCCATCCAATAATCATGACAGACAATCTAAACACCTGGTCTAGCTAATCAGAATTCTCCTCATCACATCCAGAGGCTTGTACTATGAAGCAGGATTTGTGGTTAGCGAAGTAATATTGGATCTTGCACATGGCAATACAATATTGTATTTGTTGAACCTGCTTACCAGTACCACCAATCTACTCAGTGTTTGTATTCCTGTCCTCCTGTGCTTCTCTTTTCTCTCTCTGCTCTCTCCCCTGGCTGCCCACCCTTAAGCTTGATTGTGCTGGGGGTTTCTTCCTGTTAAAAAGGATTTTTTTTTTCTCTCTTTTTTTTTTCTTCCAGCTGTCACTCATGAGGGAATCGTTGAATTGTCAAGTCCCTCTATTATGTGTAAGGTTCTATACAACAACTTTACAGTGTTAAGTTCTCTGTGATGACTCATTTTGTGATCTGTCGCTGTATAAATTTGATTAGATTGATCCAATCAACACCACCACCACTCGTGGTGGACCCCAGGGGGTTTCCTGTATTACACACTCACCCCCTTTAAATATGGTGACAACACAAGGGGTCTATTTGCCAAACACTATCACATCTCTCACATCTTTTTCTAGATCTTGCACGTGGCCATACAATAGTGTATTTGTTCACTCAGATAGAGTCTGTCCTGATGGAAATATTTTAGTGCCATACGGTATTATTTAAGACAGCACCTTCAAAATGCATGTTCTGCACATACAGTATATGCCAACAGAAAGGACAAAAACTCAACAAGTCTGAGAATCATCTTGTCATGCTGCCTTGATAGTCCTCCTTTTAATGCGCTGCAATCTGAAAGGCATGATAGAGGTGTCATTTAACCGAGGCCCAGGTCCTTTTCATCACTGCTCTCATTCTGTCAAAAGGAAACTTAAATCTTTATGTTTACGATGTTTGGAACCAACAAAGCTATTCACAACTATCAAGGTTTTCCTTGTACAATAAATACCTTATTTTAACCATCAGCATCCCAAGGGTATGTATTTCACTGGCCCCAAGAGAAGCTGTTTTTTCCCTCTTATAAAACAAAATAATAATACTTTTTATCTTGTTTTTTTTCCCTCCATGTGAAAGACTGGCCTTGATGGTGTTAGAATGACAGGCCTCTCCCCTGAGCAGGAATCCAATATCCTTTTACTACAACATTTAAAAACTCTTTCCTTTTTTCTTTTTGAATCCTTCAGTTAATTTTGACAAGCGGTAGCCTAACTGTCAAGTTAATTTAAAGCGTTTTTCAATTTCCAATACAGAAATAATTCATTATGTTCTACTGCACATACAACTTTTTTTTTTGTTCTATATCAGAACTATCTCCTAACTCTTCCAACCAATAGCTTTGATCATGTCAGAAGTGATAGTTGTGTGGTGTTTCTATTCCTCTGAAATACAGTATTTTGGATCAGGGGCCTCATTTATAACCTTTGTGCTCACATAAATCGGGGCCTAAAAGAGGGGTACACCCCTCCTCGAGTAAAAGTTGGCATCTATAAAAGCAAACATGACCAGAGAAAAGGTGCACCTGTACGGACTCTCTGACCCACGCATACAAACATTTTTGAAGACAAGGAAATGTGGGCAATTTCTATAATTTGAGCTATTCCATAAACACCTTTCAATTGTAAAAGATATAAGTCAACCTAAATATCAAATTAAAAATATTTTTTCAGCGCTGATTAGGGGTTTCAATTAGTGAGATCTTTAGCATGCTTTTCCCCTCCAACAGCAGACACGCTATGACGTTGGGATTCTTTTTTTGCACCTTTGAATGTTTTTTTTATTATTATTTAATTATTTTTGATTTCCTGTACTGTCCTGTTATGAACTTCATGTTTTTTACTTCAGCAGAAACTCACTGCATTTCCTTTTTTGTTTGTTTGTTTGCTCACAATCTTTCACCTCACCCACAAGCACTTCAATTTCTGTGTCAGGAAAATTTGTTACCTCCCTTTCTGTTTTTGCTCTGATTCACAATCAGCCAACTCATTGATATGCATCAACCTTTATGAGGTGCTTTGCATTGACTTTGGATGAGGGTGTTTAGAGACCGGTATATGAGGATGATCTCCATGTCTTTATCTATAGGTGGAGTGTGATTTATAAAGGGAACATTGTGTGAAGGTTTGCGTGTTTGTTTGAAATTAGATTTTTGTTTTGTTTTGAGTATGCTATTTTAGGCTTGTGTGCACATGTAAACTTTTAGTTGAGTTCTATAAACAAGGCCCCTGTCACAGCAGTAATAGACATTTTCAGTAAAGCTTTTCTAAACTCATTAACACCTTCTTCTGCTTGGATGTAACCGTGAAGTAATGTAATTTTTGGAAATGGCATTTACAACAAATCATTGCATGGGTGCGTGGGTTTTAGTGTGTGTGTCTTTTAGTGTATGTGTTTTAGTGTGTGTGTGTGTGTGTGTGTGTGTGTGTGTGTGTGTGTGTGTGTGTGTGCGTGCGTGTGTGTGTGTGTGTGTGTGTGCACGCAGGACCCTTCTATGGCCTCTGAGCAATTTTAAAGCTTTATAATAACAACACTATTTTTGAATGACTACTAATTTGTTATTGGCTGCAGGGCTCTTAATTACCTGTAAATGTCTTATAATGAAGTATAAAACAACACTGTTTCATTGCTTGTCAGTGTAATGACTGTTTCTTAAAGTGAAATATAACTGGAAGGCTTGAATCTATCATTTAAGAGCTCAGTGAGATGGTTTGGGCTGCAGATCTGTCTCAGCACCAATCACACTGCATTGCAGATGCTTAGCCACTGCAGTAGATAGACAATGTCACAATGTAGTTATTTACCTGATAGGTGAAATGCTATGTTTATGCTGCATCAGGTTTATTAAATGTATATATTGTATAATAATACATTTAAATCGTGGTACTTGTACTGAAGTAATAGTTACCATGCAATTTCATGGCGCTTTAGATCAGGGCTCGGAAGCATGCATTCCTTTGCTCGCTAATTTGACTAAATGGTTTATGAACTGCCGTTGTAAAGCCTATTCTGATTTTGGTCATCAACATCTTGCTTTTTTGGAGCCATACATCATATTTGGATGAACTGGGAAGGAGTGAGTGGTGGATCTGAATTGATCTGATTGGGAACTTGAGGACAATCCCTAGTGACTCTATATGGTACTTGACCTGGAAGCTACATCCACTTTTAAATACAGTCTATTGTCAAGACACATGTGAGACTACCCATTGGTCACTAACTAACCATAGCTTGTGGCCTTTCATGTCCTGTCATGCCATTATGGTCGAAGTGTCAGGGACCAACTACTGCAGACAATAATGTAGAAATACAGTGGCATGAACAATACTGGCCGTGTTTTACTTAGAGAAGCCTAAAAAAAAAAACAACTGTGGCTTTATACGTCACAACAAGAAGTCCCTTTGTTCTTTAAATTCATCTTTATTTCACCATGTTGTCTTGTAGGTGCACTTTGGGTCACTTTGGTCAACATCATGGATGTAATAGAAGTTGTCACAAGACACAAAACAAAGTAAAACAAAAAATGACGAGGTGTTCCAGATGCAGCATTTGATGTCATCAACACAGGATAAATCAATCACATGTTGTATCCGGCACTCATTCACTCACTCTTCAGTCACCACACCCAAATAAATCACACAAAAATAACCTGACCCTGTTCTAGTTGCATTTATTCTCATATCATATCAAGACAGTCAAACTGATCTCGAAACCAAACCAGTTGAAGCTTCAGCTTTCAAATATCCACATCTAAGCTCATAGCATGTTCGGAGCATCCCCAATATATCCTACTTATCCATATGTCCATATGTTTCAATGAAAGTGTATCAAGCATCTATTAAATTGCAAGCTCATTCAGGTCATAGGATACCAAACATGGTTTTGGTATTACTACTATTTCCTTTATAGTTATTTTGTTTGTCCACATATTACTAGTTCACACATTCCCTCCCCTCACAAATAATAGCTGTATCAGTTTATATTTTACATGTATGGAATCGTTTGTATTCAGTCTTTCCTACAGTTATTTCCTGGCACTGCATGAGGCCAAAAAGAGAGGTGCACACTGGAGTATATCCACACCTCAGTTTACTCTTACTAAGTCAACTAAATAATCATCTGTCTGTCTTATTCTGCATTTAGAGACAGTGACATTTATGTAAGAAGTTGCTTCACGATTAAAGTAGATGGATTTGTGGCTGCTTGGTGATTGGATTGATAGTGGTATGGGTCTATCGGGTTCCAGAAATGCTGTTGAGACTTTAGCTGGAAGTTAGTTTGGAGGTGTCACCCCACAAACTAATTACATATAAAAAAAAAAAGTGTTCATGTGGAACCATGTCCCATTGTGGACTCCACGCTAAAGTATGAGCACCAATTTGTATTTTAGCAATTCAGTTTTCAGCAGCAGCAGCAGCCATCATTTATTTTACCATTAGTGACTTGCTATTGTATTTAATAAAAAAAAAAAAAAATCCCCTTGGGGATTAATAAAGTAACTACCTACCTACCTACCTTGTGTCTTCATTTATTTAGGTAATATAATTGAGATTAAGATATTTTTTTTTACAACAGATACCTGGGTGCAAATTACATACACATAAGATCACATACAAATGATTCACTCAAAACAACCATTTCCCCACACACAAGCAGATTCATTAAAAGAGAACATAGAAATAAAAGCTTGTAGACATTTCAAATCTCTCACAGCAATTACTCCGTCTGCCTCCAAGGTGTGTTGCTGCTCATGCCTGTAATAAGGGGCTTCGCACTGAAAACCAGTCTTCCCCAGGTTAGAGCTAAGGAACTTTCAAAGCTAATTTCTGGTGGTCTGACTTGAACTAAATATGTTAAATGTCTCTGATGCTCTGATAGCAAGGCCTTGCAAATATGATGCCTTGGTTGGTTGTATATCATAAATAGAGATTGCAGTGTTTTTAGAGTTGTTCTTCCCTCCTTCATCATCTCTGTATTGTGCTAGCCTCGGGTAACTCACATGCAATAATGCTAGAATTTGGTGAAATGGCACTCAACGTTGTTGTTTTTTGTTTACCAACTTTAACGCTCACACCAAAGGCATAATCACTTTACATTTGTTAAGTAGAGTGTGTACTGCTGTCAATGTGTTGTGTTGTTCAACTTTTGTACCGGATTTGTTTTTAAATATTCTCTGTAAAAAATAAATAGAAAAAATATCCTTATTTCATTCAGGTTGACAGCTGGAAGGCCAAAGTGCAAAAAAGATAAGAGACACTTGGATTTTGAAATAAAACAAGTCCCTTTGTTCCCATCACCAGGTGAGAGTGAGATTTGAAAAACTCCTGCAAAGCTTGACAGTTTTTCACTGTAATAAAAACTGCAGATTAGAGTAAACAACATTCTGTAACTATGACTCAGTGATAGTGATGTTATTGAACGTGTTATAAAAATTCTCAACTGAAACTCTACCACATTTAATGCAACAGAAATGAAGCACAACCATGCTACACCCATTTTAATCATTGGACTACTGTCGGCTCTTCATTCAATGTGCCACACACTGCCACCTTTGAAAAATGGCGGCAAGTTGTGTTTTAATAACAGGTACAGCCTGGTCCCGGTACAGGGACCTCCAGGGTGGACAGGCTTCATTGAATCTCACAACCTCCTGCTGCCGTTTTTGTGACTGAGACAACAAGCAAAATATAAAATCAATGAGAGGAAAAAACTAAAACTAGTTTTACATAAACGGCTGAGTCACATCAACATTTATAGCCACAATTAAGTCAGTAAGTAATTAAGTATTGCATTAATTAAAATAATAAATCATTCATTCAATCAACAATCAATAAAGTCGTTGATATTTTGAAGCAGTTGAAAACAAATAATAATTCATTAAGCCACCAAAGGAGTGAAATGTTAAGTGTTTTTCTTGAAATTTTTATGTAAAAAAAAAAAAAAAAATCTGATTTGGGTGGATTTTAAAGGCAAGCTGAAATTGTACTGATAAACAACAAGGTTTAATAGATGAGGTTAGGTTAGGTAGTTACTTTATTAATCCCCGAGGGGAAATTAGAAGATTACATAGTTGGTACAGGGAACTATGTTCTAAATTAGCACCGTTTTTTAGTCTGGAACCATTTCACAGCCATGATTGCCCACACTGTTGAGAAAATGAAGACCACATGATTTGTTTTTTTCAGGGCACCACTGTTTGTCTTTTTTCATTATCGTCTTCTGCGCGGTCCTTTTAAAGTAGCATCAAAAAGAAAAAAAGCCTGTGAAATGTAAATGTACAGGTTTGTGCAGCACACGTGGTTTACCTTCGGAAAGACAAGTCAGTTAGAGAGTTTTGAAGGTAGATTATCTGTGTGCTGCGTGTGTGTATGCGCATCAGTGGCTGTGTGATGGATAAGTCTCGTTAAACTTTGATTGTACGTCTGCCTGGTGGGGACACGATAAGGGTGCAGATGTGCGACTTGTTATTATTGTGTGTGACGGTGTGCAGGTATCTGTGTTTGTGTGGGGAAGAAGTATAACCCCGGTGTCGTATGTTGACAGGATAACAGATGTGCTAACGATGCACAAACATGCACTTCAAAGGATCTCTGGAAGTGAATGAGTCATTCTGTACTCGCGTAGCATCAACTTGAAAAGTATTTCTGCCTTATCAATAGAATAGAATAGAAAACATTGAATTAACACATTTTGATCTTTAATAGCGTAATTAAGACAGAAATGTTTGGCTGAGATATGGTGTGATACAAAAACATAATGATGTGCCTATACTTTCTTATAATATAAGAATACACTTTGAAGGCTATATTCTGCAAAGCAGAGCATGTCTCCCTCATGCATCGGGTTACACATATTTGACTTCTTGGTGCTCTGACTCAGTTTATTTGATGTCCACACTGACAGTGTTTGCCGTGCTATGTGTGCTACGTTTTGTTCAGAATCTTTGTGTTCGTTTTTCCCTTCACTCAGTTCATAAAGTCGAGAGGAGGGTTGCTTGCATTCTCTGTCTGATGCCACTGAGAGAGGTAACTTTTTTTCTGAAATATTATTTCTGCTTTGAACTGGAATTTATTATTCTCTTCTTTGAAATCAGGACCACAATCTGCAGAGTACTGTGGTTGACATAAACCGCCAGAACCTTTGTGATTAATCCAGGCATATTTGTTTATTTCCATTATTTAGACCTAGTTGTATGGAAGGTTATTACAATTTAACCTCATCTTTCCCGTACAAATTAATACATTAGTAATTACTATTAAATAATATCCTTTGTTCTAAAACTGGCCATTCTGAATACATTTACTTGCTATATTTATTTAAGTAAAATTGAGTAATTCTTCCACCACTGGAGAGAAGCCACAGGAAATAAATTGAAAAATATTAGACTGTATAGCCTATAAACTATTTGATTTTATTGGATACTAGGACAATATATTTTTGTACCAGAACCCATTCCTCAGTGTAAAGCTTTCATTAAATGTCCTTCATTGAATAGTTACATAATGTTGTAGCCTTTTCAATACAGGACAGCTGAAGGGAGAGAGGACATTATGATGAAAGAATAGACAGAACAAAACTACATTAAAAAAGTGCTAAGAGAAGCAGTTTGCTGAGCACAGTCAGTAGGAGTTAAGAAAGGAATGGAGCTGAGAAACAGGATCCCAACAGTGAGGAGCCAGCATGAGAGAAAAATGAATGGATACAATGTTTTGTCGCATCAATTAAGATGCACTTAAAGTACACAGAGCTCCAGAAGTGCTGTGGGTGTTTGGTTTCTGTGAGTTGTAATACTTTGGTTTGTATTGTGTATCCATATTTAATCAAACATTTCTTACAAGTGTATTTCCATTTAAAAAAATAATTAAGTAATGCGACTTTTTACAGCAAATTAAATAAATGTGGTGGTTTTCGGGCATAGAAAGTAACGACATCATTGACCATATTTGGTAAGTATTTTAACTCATTATTATTCAATTAGATGACTGTATGTGTGGACTCATACCAAGATAGATATGATAAAAAGGAAAAACATAGCCATTGTGCCTAATAACGTCATTTAATTGAATGTAGTTTTCTTCCCCTTTCCACTCTTCACTCAATATAATAATGCAATGTGGTGTTCAGCAGTCATATTATAAAAACAATGCATTTCCCAACTTACCATCAAAATGAATTTGTTTTTTTATTCGATTGATCAACTGTGATGAATCCACAAATTGTGGCAAGGTAACAGGAGACAGAGCCAGAGACATAGAAAGCCACATTTGTGTCACACATGATTTCATAGATAGTTGGCCACATATTCTGTTATTATTTCACAAAGTTTCTTTTGTCACAGCCCGTCATCTTAAGTCAGACCCATAAAAACAGACACGGACCCCAAAGAAGAGAATGACAAGACATTTCTCACAGAGTAAATGTGCTATTTATATGTACAGAACAAGAAGGCCAACATTCAATTATAAAATATATTTTTTAAGGTGTATTAAAACAGAGCAGGATGCAGTTATTCACTGGTTAAACAAATGACAAATTACTATAATTGCAGCAATGTACCCGTGGTTTGATGCTGTGTATAGTTTTGGAAACATTATTTCACTCACATGAGAGGAAAATGGTGTCTCTGTGTGTGTGTGTGTGTGTGTGTGTGTGTGTGTGTGTGTGTGTGTGTGTGTGTGTGTGTGTGTGTGTGTGTGTGTGTGTGTGTGTGTGTGTGTGTGTGTGTGTGTGTGTGTGTGTGTGTGTGTGTGTGTGTGTGTGTGTGTGTGTGTGTGTGGTGCTCAGTGTGAAAGACAGTTCCATCTACAGTTTCTTCCAACTCATTTCAACTTTGTAACAAGCTAAGAGTCAGCTTGTCCTCCTCTGTACTGCAGTTACAATTATACCCCACCCCATCAGGCCCCCCCAGCCCTTTACACACACACACACACACACACACACACACACACACACACACACACACACACACACACACACACACACACACACACACACACACACACACACACACACACACACACACACACACACACACACACACACACACACACGCACAGTTGTGTACTCCGATTGGTGTATTGTACAAAGTGGTGCATGCCGTGTCTCACACACTCACATGTACTGTAAATACCTTTGAAGAGACACACTTTTTATACCAACTATCTACTCATGTTTTGCATATTTAGCAAGATTCAAGTTTGTACTGACAGTAAATGTAAGCCCAGAAGAATATTCACTGAACTCATGATATTTGTGCAGATGAAAGCGCTGAAAAGATCAACACAAAGTGTAGAAATCATTCTCAGAGCAGCATATGAAGCCTCTTCTTGGAAATACAATCATTACGTTTCAACAGCTTGTCATATATAGGAAGAGGTTTGGACGATTATAAGCAATCATACTTTTATAGACTTCTAGATGGAAACCACATTTAATATAAAGGCCAGTTAGTTGTAAATATACGGTGTGTATTTCATGTTGGACAGACATAAAAAAACAACTGAATGCTGAGGGTGAAGACAGATTTAAATTTTATATTTGTCAAATGTTTGAATTTCCACCTGATTTCAACTAATATCAAAGTTTTGAATAATTGAATCACATTTATCATCACACATCTGTCCCAGCCTCCTCCATCTACGTGACTTTGTCACTTTGTATACTACATCACCTGACTTTGTTCCTTTTCATAATTACTACGACCATTAGAGGTTCCAATAAATATGAACTTCTGGCCTACTAGTGGTGCTTTTTGCCCAGTCTTATCATTGGATCACTGAAATGAATGAAGAGGTGCCTATTTTTGATGATAACCACCTATTCTATTATCTGATAACAGTCAAATTGGGTTGATTTTGTTGGTGCACACAATAATGAGAAAAACATTTGTATTCCTGCTTAAGAAAAAAAGACGTGATATCATCAGCAAATAATAACACTCACTTATAATTACTGGCAGTTTGATAAATCTAAGGAAGCATCTGACGGAAATGACCATGTTTGGAATGTGCTAATTATAGAGTGACAGTTTTGATGGCTGTGTAACTTTTATTATATAAGAAAAAAAGATTAACAAAAGTGATTGAACGAGTAGTCCAGAGGTCAGATCCTTTAACCATGCCATTGATGAACTCTGAAACACCACATATTCATTTATTGGTGATGGAACCTCCTTAAGTGCACAGTCACTATTTTAGTGATCCGGCTGTGGCATTGAGAGTCATTCAACAATCAATTAAAACAAATTTAAATGCATTATTTTTTCAGATGAAAACAGTGGCTCACCCACACAGGACCTTTCACATAGTTGCCTGATGGATTATTATAGAGTATTCAAGAGACATTCTCCGTGATGCCCTTCAGTGTTTATCATTCTCATTAGATCTTGCATTTTGGGAACATCACTTAATCCTCAGCAGTGACTTTCACTTCATCAGCTGTCTAATGAGCCATAATTTGAAAACACCTGTGTGGGAGTGCAGATTCTTCAAATATGAAATGTATTGGATATTCCAAGGGATGAGAGTTCTTGATTCAATGGTTTTTACTTGGTTTGTGACATTACACTCAATGCAAATGATTGGTATTGTGATAAGTATATCTAAGTTCATGGGACAGCCATTGCTGATTCTATGATCCCAAATTTTGATTACCTTAATTTTCAAAGAATTGTTTTCCACCTGACTAGGAGGAAGGCTTTTTATGTTTTGAGGTCAGGGCAAAGAATTGTAGGAGTTGCACATGTTTTAATAATTGTTTTAATTTATCACAATAACAGAGATATTAAAGTCCAGAAAATTGAGAAAAAAAAAAAAGAACAAAAAAAAGAAAGCCTAAGCTTTTGGAAGTAATTCAAAAAGTTGTAGAACCTCTCTATCACAAGTTGATATCTAAGGTATCATTGTGACTCAGATGTGACTACAACTAAAATGCTGCTGATGGGGGATTGTAAACAAGGCTCTATGTCGTAACTTCATTCATTTAGACGTGAGCTTCCTTTTGTTGTGAGAGTGTGTTTGTGTGTGTGTGTGTGTGTGTGTGTGTGTGTGTGTGTGTGTGTGTGTGTGTGTGTGTGTGTGTGTGTGTGTGTGTGTGTGTGTCGGATTGGGTCTGTAATTTTTGGAATTAGAATTCCTGTCCTGAAGTCCAAAGGCTAATGGTAAGTCCCTGTCGTGGAGCTCAGCACAATAATTGCTCAAGAAAATGAAATGACCTGCTGTCTGAACCTCCCGCCGCATCACATCCTCTTTCCAGGAATTTGAAGGGGTAAAACATGATTTCCCTATTGTAATCTTATGTTAAATGTTACTCACTGATTCCACAGTGTTACATTCATGCTTTGGTGAAATGATAAACAGGAAGAACATCAGGCAAAATTAAAAATGTGTGGTCTGAAATTGGCATGGTAGACAGAATGAGTGAATGAATTTGTGTGACTATGTGATTATGTTTTCATCCCTCTTATCATTATCGTTGTCAACATCTGTAGTCATTGTCGTCATCACAACCACCAGCAAAAGCACCACCATCATCATCAAAACTGTCATTGCCATAATAATTGTCATCATTATTCCAGTCGACAGTGGTATCAGTATCAGCACCAGCACTGCCATCATTATTATAACTGCAGTCATCATCATCATCTTCACTTTGTCCCTCTTTTTTTTTTTTTGCCACTTCCTCTTTCTTCACTTCCTCCCCTCCTTCCTTCCACCCTGCTCCCTTTCCCAGCTCACAAATCCCTTTATTAAATCAAATCCTCTGGCTCCCAGAATCTGCAATACAACCAAGGAGTGGCTAAACCCCCGAAGGTTGCATAAGCTCCGTCCATCCCTGTTCACTGTCTGCCTGATAGTTTGTTAGTGTGTGTGCCTGCGTGTGTGCATGTGTGTGTTAGCTGCACACAATCCATCCGGATTTCCCATGGCACCTACATACTACTTAGCCGGAGGGAAATGTGGTGTGCATTTATGCTTGTGCCTGAAGAGGTTATAAGCTAGAGCCTATAACAGATTAAGGCTGCATGGTGCAGTGGTTAGAGAAATAGGAGATACACAATACTGCAACACTAAGACGCCAAATGCCTACAAGCCATTCTGAGTGGTGTGTGTGTGTGTGTGTGTGTGTGTGTGTGTGTGTGTGTGTGTGTGTGTGTGTGTGTGTGTGTGTGTGTGTGTGTGTGTGTGTGTGTGTGTGTGTGTGTGTGTGTGTGTGTGTGTGTGTGTGTGCAGGAGTGTGTCCTGACACTATTGTGTAAACATTTTTAAGGTGCTCCATTTCACATTACACCGCTCTTCCTCTTCTACTATCCACCCATACTTTTTAACGCAGGCTTCTTTCCTATTTGTTTTTGACTTTCTTTTTTATCCTTTGGCTTTTCTTTCTTCTTCTCTCTTGCTTTCTTTTCCTTCCTTCCTTTGCTTTTTGTGTCTATGTCTTGCTTTCTTTTCTTTTCAACTTTTTTCTCCTTCAGCTCTCTGGCCCCAGGGTGGCGGTGGGGGTGTCTTATTACTCTGTCTTAGATACTAGTACGTCCAGCAGCACGCACACATACACGCGCTGTCCTGAGGCCTGAAGGCCGGTTGTCTTTGATTGAGACTAATGGTGAAATTACACAGACTGCTGTTCTAAACAATAGTCTTCACTCACACTTATCTGGGTCGATGGTACAAAACTGGGAGGCTGGTGGGGGAGTTGTTGGGATCAGTGGTGGGGGAGTTGGGGGTGGTGGGTGGGGCAACAGTTGCTGGAGGATAATGGGAGGGAAGGGGGTAGGATGCAGAGCGCGCTCCCTCCGATTGTGGAGCATTGCACAAATCAGGTCTTTCCTTTTTTTAGGTCATACACATTTCTTACTGTCGAATTTACATGAAGTTCAGTCTGATGACGGTTAACATCAAGGTCTGAATAGGGCGGCAAAGCGGTGCGGTGCTTCGCAATGTACCCGGACAGGTAAAGCACCAACTCACCTCCACCACAAACAACCCACTGTCACCAGATTTCACTTCACAGATAAATGCTCCAGCTCCATGATGTCAGACTTTTCAAGCCGAGCTCCGCCCACTTCAACCACGTTAGAAGAGCAGGGACAAAAATATGAATTCATAACTCTTTCCTTTGAAACAACAAAAACAGCTGGAACTTTGCAGGAATGTAGGACCTGATTGCTCAAAGTAAGAAGTTGAATGAGAAAATTGGTTTATTGGCACTTCTCTTCTCTGCCTGGCTCCTGGCCATAGTGCTGAATTGCTGGTCCCCCATGAGCCAGAGTTCAAGCTCAGATGCTCACACAGGGATCCTCTGAGTGTTCAGTAAATCCTGGTTCAAGAATAAAGGTGACTGGTTTTTGCAGTCGGAGGCTCTGAGCTCTGCAGCTTTTTGTCAGAAGACCTGAAGCCCGCACAATCAGTAACCTTTTTTTTTTTTTTTTTTCAAATGACCTTACAAAACATTTCTTTAAAAGAGAATCAGAGAATCACAACGAAAAAAAAAATACACTTTTGTTTGCGTGTTTAAATGACTTAAACCTATTGTAATGAATATCTATCTTTGACAAAAGAAAACTGTCTCTTGCTGAGTAAAAAAATACTGTCAGTGGCAAAGAAGACAGCAGTATGATGTTGTCACGGCACAAACCGATTTGAATGGCTGACGGCTGTATGCGTGTTGCTTCCGACCAACAATTAACTTTGGTTTCTGCTCGGATTTCATCCACAATCTTTCCTTATCTTTAAGGACAGTTTACTTTTTTTTTCTTTCTGTCTTAAAACAACAGCTAGATTCAAATATTAACTTTGAAATGGTTTTAACAGTCTGTAATCCTCGTGGTCATACTGGCTGCTTCCAGTGTAAGCAAGAGGGCACAAAATCCACAGTCCTTCTGTGCAGACAGCCTTTTCTGAAGTGTAGCTAGCTAATTTGCAGCTTCAGTGGTCTAGGTCAGTGAAAATGATTGGGTATATAAATGTGAGCTCATTCTTCAACCAAGTAGTTTTTGTGCCTAAACTGAAACGAATGGTAACCACAGAGCTGACATAACAGAAAACATTCATCTGGGATTTCTGTAGAATAACGGAATGCGTTTGGGGAGTCACTGCTAAGCAGTGTTTTGTCAACATGGGTACGAGAGGCAGAATTACACATCTTTTTTTTTTTTTCTTTCTTTTTTTAAGAGCAGAGCAACTCATTTTGTCACTTAGATTGGATGACTTGCTAATATAATTTCATTATATTATTATATATATAATATTACTATTCAGGGGAGAACAAAACGATGAGAGAAAGAAGAAGAAAGCTCCTGGGTGTTTGCAGCTGCCTCAGTGTCCCAACACACCTGTGTGTGTCAGTTATAGTGCAGCGGTCGGGGATCTGATGCATCCCATAGATGCTCCCAAACATTTTTAGTTTCCTGCACAGACTCAATTTCTCCCTCTCTCTGTATCTCAGCCCTTGTTTTGCTGTCATGATTTCACAGTGTTCACTTCATGTTTACTTACTCGTGGGAAAACACACGCACACACACTCACACTCACACACACACACACACACACACACACACACACACACACACACACACACACACACACACACACACACACACACACACACACACACACACACACACACACACACACACACACAAACGCATGATGTAATGTGTATTTATTCCCTATCGTCCTCTCAAAGGGATACATGCAGACAGAGGTGTGTGTGTGTGTGTGTGTGTGTGTGTGTGTGTGTGTGTGTGTGTGTGTGTGTGTGTGTGTGTGTGTGTGTGTGTGTGTGTGTGTGTGTGTGTGTGTGTGTGTGTGTGTGTGTGTGCAGTGGGTGGGTGATAGACAGATGAAATAGAGAGATGACACAGAGGGAGAGTGAAAAAGAGAGAGAGAGAGATGTGTCGGAAAAGAAAGCCTCATGGAGTGTGAAAAAGGCAAGAACACTGATGTGGGTTGTGGCTGTGTTTATATTCTGTGTGTGTGTGTGTGTGTGTGTGTGTGTGTGTGTGTGTGTGTGTGTGTGTGTGTGTGTGTGTGTGTGTGTGTGTGTGTGTGTGTGTGTGTGTGTGTTTCTTTCTTAGGGAGTCTGTTTTTTGTTCCCAACCAGACATGGCAGTAAGTGCTGTTCTGCCCATTTGACCGACAGTCTGTCTTTCTCTTTTTCCTTCCATTTGATTAGTTTACCTGCAGCGAGTGGGTGATATTTTGGTGCAGTTTGTTTGTCAGTTTGTCTAGTGTCAGCAGGATTATTGGAAACTGCTGGGCAGATTTTCATGAAACTTGATGAAAGGGTGTAGCATTGTACTGGAAGAACCCATTCAATTTCAGAGACCATATAAAACATGGATCCACAAATTATTTTACATTTTATTTACATTTTAAATCCAATAGATGACATTAGTAAGAAAGCTCAGGACTTCACAATTGTAAATAGATAATAACGTGTGGTTATGGAAATGTAAATACAGGCATAATGTAACTATACTCCTATGACAAAATGTGAATTCCCTTTAAAAAACATCAACAGAGATGTTAAAGAAAGAATGAAAAAAAACATTGAAATTGACACTATATGAGAACAAGCAATAATGACCACGAGTTATTGTTTCAATTTGCATGAAATGACTCATGTTGTGGTTTTGTACAAAATAAATAATATTGAATTGAATTGCCTTATTAGGAGGTAGTTAAACTTACGGTTTTTGCCAGTTCTCACAATTTTTAAGCCAGATTATCAAATACACCTACAAAATAGCATTACAATTATTGAGAAAAAGCAACTTCAAAATCAAGCATTTTTTAATTGCATCAATACCACGAAAACGCTGCAAAATCCTGTTCAAACAGTTCCAAGAGACAAACAGATTCACACTGCTGAGTCCATCTTCCTCTGGATGCATACAGTCAGTTTGGGTGTGACGGAGCAATCAGACAGCAGATATCTTTTTGTGCAAATACAGTGAATCTTCAGAGTTAGTGCTCTTGTGTTACCGACTGCTGTAGTGATTGTTAGAGCTTTGTGTCTTTCTGATGGCTTTATCATTACATGAAACCCTGCTTTAGTGCAGTTTAAATGTAAGCATATCTAACCAGGTTTTTTTTCTCAGTGTCCAGAGCTGACAGAGGTGCACTCTTGTCACAATGGAATTGAAAATATATTAAAGTGCCTCCGGTGTCTCGCACCGCACTCTGCTAAAAAGAGATATGCTGCGCATCTCTGTGGGTAGATTGGATGGTAGACTGTGTGTGTGTGTGTGTGTGTGTGTGTGTGTGTGTGTGTGTGTGTGTGTGTGTGTGTGTGTGTGTGTGTGTGTGTGTGTGTGTGTGTGTGTGTGTGTGTGTGTGTGTGTGTGTGTGTGTGTGTCTGTCTGCGTCCCCAGAGTTTTAAGTGCCTGTAAACCATCTCAGCCCCAGTGGAATTGTAATGGGCTGTCAGTAGCTCAGTATCCCACGAGGTTTAGCTATTCATAATATGTGTGTCTTATATATTTTTTTCTTCTTGCGTATGAGATTGACAGAGTAAAAGGAAGCAAGCGAAGGATAGGGTGTAATGGTTTTCTGTAGTAAAGTACATTGGCCACCGTGCAGAATGATCCTAATTGACAGTGATGGCCATTTCCCAGGGGACACACAGCGAGGGACTCACTGTATGTGTGTGAGTGTGTACGCTGTGCTGCGTTTTATGTGTTTGCATTTTGCACTGACTCTACTGTTTAAAGTTATGATAGTTCATACTATTCATGTCATATTAGGTATGTGATAAGTTTCAGACACCGTATTTACAGTATATGCTTTAGCATCATTATCTGTTAAGAGCTCTTGAAAATGCAGTCAAATGGGAGTCCTCGTATGTTTATAGACACCACGAGCTGTTTCGAAAGTGTATATTTCTCACATATTATGTCATTATCTTATTCTTTGATTTGTTTTTATTTCATTATCTTATTAATATGATGTAATAGAAACACACAACAAATGGTTGCAACAAAGCACCCTGGTTTATCTGGCTTCTGAGAGCAGAGGTACATACGCACATACGTTGGAATAGTTCATGAGTAAGACTCGCTGAGACAGAGGTCAGAATGCCAATGATCCAGTGGGACTGCTATGGTTCACTTAAACTTAAATCTTACCTTACACCTGAAGACTAGAACTATAAAGTAACCCTTTAAATGAGTAAACAAAGGCACACACATGTTACAAACAAACGCAAACCAAGCCTAAACTCGCTTTACCAGACTGCAAAGCAGCAGGATCAGTTGTCCGGACAGAGAGTGACTTGAAGAGAGAGAAGGGAAAGTAAGAGAGAGACTGAGAAGAGCGACAAAGAGAAAGAAACAGTTGCAGTTATAGAAATGAGTTAGAATAGATTACGAGCCCCAGAGAAGGAATTAATACCACTGCGTGGGTAAATCTTTTATATCTTTTATATGAAATTCTAGTTCTGTCCCAAACGGGCCCTGTACCATGTTTCAGTCTTCAGATTTACATCTGCCAATCTCTCTTGCCATCCTCTTTCTCACTCTCCTCTCGGTCATGTGGGGTGTCATCGCCCAGACAGCATTGATGTGCAACATAGCCGTCACAGTGATGACTGCAAAGCTCTTTGATGAAGTGTGGGCTAGTATTATTTTTATTGCTGTTGTCATCCTATATTTCATTTGATCCTTATTTGACAGAGTGCCCTTGAATCTCTAAACAAATGTTGAGTTGCATTATTTTCTATTTACTATCTGTTTCAATCCTTCTCCTTTCTGTTCAATCTCTTGTAGTTTTGTGTTGTCTTTGACAGAGTTTCTGGTTGCTGAGAGAGGTATGATATAAGAATGATAAGTCCTTGACAGAATGAAAACACCTGTACAAACTGTAAAGGTTCCTATTATTGCAGAAATTAATAACAAATGTCACTTTGATTTGAAGCTTGTTCTGAATTGACACATAATGGTTTGATGTCTGTGCTTAATGTCAGCCTAAAAACAGCCACATCAGTCAACGCACACACTTTTCATACCTACTTTCACTGAGTAATTTCTGAAAGGTAGATGCTTAAAAAATACATTGACTTAACATTAGGCTGCATTTTTATGATGCACCGTACTTGGTGAGATTACGATAATCAGATAAAAAGCTTCTATTGTATTGCTTGCGTCATTCATATTCAGTATTTGGAGTATTTTTTTTTAATATATGATGTGGTGCACAGACAGTTGCTGATGGAATGAAACCATCAGCTTTTTCAGCACCATGGACAGAGGCAGCTATTTTATTTTCAAGTCACCCTCTATCCATCTGAGTTTTCTAGTAAAATGTATGTTTACAATTTAGCGTTAATCACTAAATATCATAGGATATTTTGAAAAACATCTCTACTAATAAAAAACTTGCAAACTTTGTTAGTGTTTTATACTTTGTTTACATCCATCTTAGCGAGTGTGTAGCTCAGGGCTCTCCAACCGTTTTCCCTCTGAGAGCTAATTTTACAAAATGAAAGTGTTCAAAAGTTACTCATGTTTAGTAACAATTATTCACATAGTTGAGCTCCACCCAAACCAGCTGAACAAGCTTATTTTATGTGAAAACTAACATTAATAATCAAAATACATTTTTGTACAACAACAGCTTAAATTCTACAGCATATGCATGCTTTTTCCTCTATGCATTTCTTTAGTGTGGCCAAATTGGTTTGAACGTGCAATAACTAATAAAACAAGAATAAATAATAAAGCGTTATAATATAACATTTTACAGGAAATCCATTGTTTCCCCTTCGATTGGGACGCCCTCCCCCTCCTGAAAGAAACACATCTCTCGGTCAAAACCTAGCATATGGCTGGACCCTGTGTGAAATCGGACGGCTTTTAATTTGAAAAGGTGCACATTCAAAAGGCCAGTGGTGTAACGTTGATCTCTCACTCTCACAACTGAAAATATTGTATTTGTGTTATTTACCTAATTTATGAGCAGCCGTTTCTTTCTTTCCAGCTCAGTGTGAGAGTCTTTGCTGTATTTTGTAGCTGCGTTGCAGGTCCTCTGATAACTGTGGATCACCAAGGGTGGAGCTCTGACTCTGTGCAGAGCATACTAAAGTTATGGACAGAAAGGTGAGATTGTCCACTTTGATAGTGTCGTTGTCTTGAACCAGTTAAAAAAAAAAAAATACAAAATACAAAATAGACTGCAAACATACTTAGGCAGCCATCACTATAACTGGCCAGCCTGTCTAAGTAAGGAAACACTGTATATTGTTTGAACCTTCAGTGAGCTAGTCAGAAACAGGTAATGAGCTACTGGTGGCTTGAGAGCGACATATTGGAGACCTCTGGTGTAGTTTTTTCTCTTTTGGCGTCATTGCTTGGCATTGTGACATTGTGTTTCATTCTGTAACTTGAGCTGGAAACTAACATACAACTAGCATACAACCAGTAGCAAGCTCATGGGTAAACTGTGAATACGACACTGTGGAAAGTCAAGTTTTAAGATTAGTCCTGGGTTGGATTAGGTTCAATGTAACCTCTTAGTTTATAATACAAGCAAAAACCTTACTCCTTTCCCAGCTCTACAAAAAAAAAAAAAAAAAAAATGCCACAAAAAAAGATTCCATTCCTCGAACACAGCCCACGCTCTTTAAAATCATTCATACAGAAAAACGTATCTGGAATTAAGGAAAGTTAACTAAAAACTATTATCCTCAAGTCATCACTATGAGAAATAAAAACAAGAAGGACTTCCTCTTTCATTTACTAACTGCCCTGTACAATGGATGCAGCTTCCAGGCTTGAAAAGAGAAGCCAATGCGGAAGTGCCTTAAAGTGCAATATCACTGAGGGCCTCTCAATGCCAGCTACACAAAAACCTCTGGCTCAAATACACTCCCATTTCTCTTTTTACAAAAAAATCATTATAGTATCATTTGATAAATATACTTTTTTCTGATCAGTGTTCTGCTGGTTAATTTTAAAACAATTAATCAGATATTAGCCTTTAAAAAGCGTTATGTTTGAGTAATGGTTTGGGGTGCAGTCACGTTTACTGTATATGTAGGCAGGTATAGTATCCTTAGGTTTTCAGTCAGATAAGGTCATATCCACCGCACGCTCCTCCCCAGCTCGTCCAAATATGGTCACATCTTGCTCTAAAAAAACAAGTGGGTGATGGTGAAAACTCCAGACTCAAGCCTTCAAAACTTCAGTTTCCAGTCCAGTAGGTCACGTCATGTATGTTGAAACCATAACATCATAGTTAGTCTGAGGATAGACTAATCCTAGTTTGAAGCATTTGACCAGCCTCACACACTTGAATTTTAACCAGAGATTTCCAAGAAAAGCTACACAGCCGCATCTTCTAACAGACAGGAAATCTCCGGGGAGCGCAGTGCAGAACATCAACAGCAATGAGTTCAGAGGTTCAGACAAAGCAATGTTTCATTTCAATGAAACAAGCAAATTAATTAAAGAAAAAAACAACATCCTAATCAATAGACAAAAGAGCCTCCAGTTGAAACAAAATGTGCCATCAAATAAATGACTTGTTAAGTGATTAAAAGAAAAACTGCAAGTTGTAACCTAGACCAAAATAAATGGTAGAAAACTGATGTTCCACACAGATAAATGATGCTGTATTTGTTCACCCTTACATATAACTGCACAAAAAAAATATTTCAAGTGTGGGTTTCACTGTGGGGCTATGACTTTCATGGCATTTTTACTAAATTAACCTGCACCACTCTACTGCTGTTTATACAAACACACACACACACACACACGCACGCACGCACGCACGCACGCACACACACTCACAAACAAGCTGGATTTTGTTCTTTGAGTAAGTTACTGGTTTTGTATTTAAAAATATCATGTTCTTGCAGTCATTAATATGGATGAACTACTTGGAAATTGTGCCCGTGTACACCAGCTGCTTTAATCTACTTTTCTTTGTGTGTGTGTCTGAATGTGTCAGAGGCCACCAGCTGTGGTCGTGGGTACAATTTGCACTTGAGATTTGTTGAGTTAAAACAAAACCCTGTTGTCCTCATGTACACTTAAACGTTCGTAAACTCACATCCACTCACACAAACAAGCATTTCCTGGCCTGCAACACTTTTACACACAAACTCAGAGGGTTACTCCATAATGACAGACACTCCTCGCCCACAGCGGATTGTCGGTCTGACGACTTGCCATTTCACATCACTCTGCGGAGATGAGTGGGACACAAACATAAAATCGCTCCAAACCATACAGATGGAGAGGCAGACAGACCCACTGACATGGATGTAGATGTTTATAATAAAACCACTCTCATGATTTGAGTGATACTGATGCTATGACACAGCACATCTATTCTAGACAGAGACTGTGGGAACAGAGACATTGATCCCTGTAGCCTCTGTGAGGATGTCAAAGCTGGAGGCAGGAGCTGGATCATAGCATGCTGAAGATGGGAGTCAGCATCAGATAAAAAAAAAGAAAGAGGATACTATATTTTGAGGGGCTTTACCACGTCAGCAGTAGTCACATTGTAAATTCACAACGCTTACTTTCTTGGTGGCATAAGGCTACTAAATAAGCCCTCTTCTTCACTGCCGGCTAGCCTAGGGTTAAGTGGGTTAAATTCTAAAATAGTCTTAACTCTGCAAGGTGGCTAATCTTGGATCACAGCAGGGTGAGCTAAGCTGAAGTGGACTTGAGTCCCGGTTATCCACTTTAGGATGTGCCAGGTTGACACAGTAGTCAAGTGCTTTAATCTGTCAGCAGTGGACTGAATTTTTTTTTGAGAATGCAGTGCAGTGAGACGGCTGTTACATATGTCTGTACGTTACATTCATGCAATTAGCTATAAAATCAACCCCAAGCCAAAGTCAGATTCAACTGACTTGTGTGTAAACCAATATTGACCTTAAAGCACTGAAAACTGAGACTTTGATGTTGGATGGCAGCACCCTTTGAATACCTTGACTTTATGGGTGATGTGCCGCCCTCAGACTGAAACTGTATGGTTAACATGGTGCCCGGTGCCTCAGAGTAGGCACTGGAAGTTGATATTTAAACACGCAAAACACACACAGCGAAACACACTTACAGAAACATCAGAGTGCTGATTAGTGTCGGTGTTTGTACTAATAGGAACAAGGGGTTGTAAGACTTAATTAAGTACAAAAATATGACTTATTAGAAACATGAATATGCTCCAAAATCACTGATTATTAAGCAGAATTATAGTGTACTTATTATATATACATATTCACACTGAATGAACAGAAAAAAAGGGGATAATGAGTTAGGACTACTTGTGGTATATGGTGACCTCATAGCTCATAATGTGGATGCTACAGTATGGCAGAGAAATGAACTGTATTGTACTGGATTGTATTGTATTGTAAATGCTCCAAATGTGAACTGGTCAGAGTACTTGCAGTTGCTCCAAGCAAGATTCTGGGGCAGCACCAGAGACGTACTGTACACTCCACTAAGGTGCTGCTGAGTGACCTTATATGAGCAAATCAAATCTGGTGTCTGGTATGGCCACTTCTCCATCAGCTGCAAAATGATGATTTGAAACCTGTATCAATAAAAGTCACAGGTTTGTGTTGTTGTTGGTGTCGTTGTTTGTTTGTTTGTTCTCTTTTTGTTCTTATTATCTGGTTACAAATACTTGAAAGGATGCTCAGCGCCATCACTGGTGGCATACCCCCAGTCAAATTACAGAATATATATTTCCTTGTTTGTCGCTAGTGACATGAAATATAGCAACTTTCTTGTTGACTTGAGGGAAAGTGGCTAATAGAGGTAGGAGTAAATTATTGATTTACTTATTTATTGTCAACTGGGGCTCCCCATCCATCTGTCAATTTTGTGCCGCTTTTATTCAGTGTCGGATTGTGATGTCAGCAGGTTGAGCAAGTTAGACCAAAGGTTTCTCTTTCCAGCAACATTTGTCAGCTCATCCTGGGGGATCCCAATACGTTTCTTTCCAGTCCATATGAGATGTGTAATCCTTCCAGCCTGCCCGGGTCTATCCCAGGCTGCTTGGAAAATGTACAATGGGAGGCCAGCCTGCAGAAGAAACTCATTATAGCCGCTTGTATCCGCGATTTAATTCTGTCGATCACTATCCAAAGCTCTTGACTATTGGTGAGGGTCGGAATCTAGATCGACTGGTAAACTGAAAGCTTTGCTTTCCCTTTGGGTTCAGCTTCCTCTTTACTAAAAGCATCTGACACAATGCCTACTTAATTGCTGACACAGAAACGATCCAGATATCAATCTCTTATTCCATCATACCCTCACTTATGAACAAGACCCCGAGATACTTAAACTGTAAATGCTTGGGGCATGAACTCGGTCCCAAACCAAAGGGAGCGTTTCCCCATTTTCCGGAAGAGAACCAATCCCTCAGACTTGAAGGTGCAAACTGTCATGTCAGCTGCTTCACACTTGGCAGCAAAACTCCCCGGCACGTGGTGAAGGTCACGTCTGATGAAACCAGCAGAGCCACATCATCTGCAAATAATAGAGAAGCAATTTGGAGACTAACCGTACATTCTTCTCGTTGCTGCAGCTTGAAATCCTGTCCATGAAAATCACAAACATCAGCATTTCCTGGGAATGTAGATGTTTATATGAACCATGTCTGTCTAATCCTGTTTTTGCATAATCTAGCTCTACAAATTCTTTATTATATTGTTACAAGTAAAAACTTTGACAGAGCAATTAATGTGCTCGTTTTAATAGTCCCCTTCAAATGAATGAATGAGTGGACGTGTCAGTCAGTCTAAGCTACGCTTGATGTGCAGAGATAGGTTTTTGATCTACATGGCATGATTAATCGAAATTCATTTTTATAGCAAGTGTGCTAAATACATACTGCAAATAAATAACTCATATTTTTCAAAATGTTAAGTGTTAAAGAAGGTTATGTGATTTGTCTACACAGCTAAATCATCTGGGTCTGCTGCCAAGGTGTGAGTTTGTTCAGTAAAAAATACAACTGACTAAACGTTTTTTTTTTGTTGTACTTTTTCATTTACTCGAAACTAGAAGTAAACAAAGAGAAAAGTTGAGGGAGAAAATGAGAGAAATAGGAAGGAGTGTTTTCCAAGTCAATTTCTCCTTCCTCAGATTGACTTCAAAGCAACAGGGCTAATCCTCTCATGCTTGCTCGTTAATAATCCGGTTAATAATCCCTTTAGCTGCTTTCATGCTGTGCTGTTTGTTGGCATTATGGTGCTGTGGAAAAATGAAGAGAGGAGTCACGGTGTATTTCACTCAAAGGTGCCCCTCTCCCTTGTCATCTATCGCTTAATGACACAGATATTTATTTGTGGGGTACTTCACTCTAGCCAAGTCACAATGTCATTCACTTATTTCTTAAGGCCTCAGCAACACCCCACAAATATAAAGTTTGAAACTTGTATCGATTAAAAAAAATAAAGTGTATTGTACTACAGAATGTATGTTATTTCTTCACAAACAAACACAAACGTGTATTTTAGGGTGAACACTTGGTTTGAGGTCAGAGTACGTTTTTGGGTTAGACAACTAATAAGTACCATTAAGATAAGTCTACAGTAAATCAATGTATGTCAATATAATGTTCTCTGAAGTGATGGAAAACGTAGTTGTGTGTGTGCGTATGTGTGAATACTTGTATTACTTTTGTTGTCGGGACATAAATCATAAATCAAAGTCAAACTTTGAGGACCCACCTCTTTTTTTGGAAAAAAAAAAAAAATCCAGTTCCCATACAATAAACCATTACATTTAAGAAGTGTAGTTCAAGGTGGTTTGGGGCTTTTCAAGTAATGGTTATGGTTCGTGTCAGGATAAGTCACTTGGAACTGCATTTGAACGTGATGGGCTATGATGTGACACAACTGTATATGAGTGCATGCACACAAAATGGTTCACTTTCCAGCCCTAATAAGATACTAGTTTAATGGAAACATAGAGAAGGCCTCGGGAACGTTGGTGTATTGACGGCTTTACCATGTACACACATGGAGTGTGGAGTCACACTCATTTGCTCTCTCTCTCTCTCTCTCTCTCTCTCTCTCTCTCTCTCTCTCTCTCTCTCTCTCTCTCTCTCTCATCTCTTCTCACTTGAGCGGTCTCTGAGTTTCTCTTTCCTTTTCTGTTTTTCTTTCCTTTGCTCTCTCATTCTATTTTTTTTTTTTCAGATGGAACTAAGCCAGCTGCAAGGTTTTGGACCGGAGTCCATATTTTCATAGAGCATGCTTTCAAATGCCATTCCCAGTGAGCCTGAACATGCAGGTTGCCAGATCCATCATGGTTTTATCTCATTATATGTGAGACTCCCAGCCCCCTCTATTCGCCTTTTGCAACTGCTGGAACTGAGTATAGATGAGAGCTAAAACAATTACCTCCAATTTTCTATAATCAGCACAGGGAACTTGACAGAATATCCAGTAATAAAGAGAGAGAATATGGAAATAATATGTAGAATGTACTCCTTATTTTGGTTCCCTATTATGTTCTAAAAGACTAAAACTAAAAATGAAACCGCCACACAGGATGACTGGCTGGGTCATGCTTCAAAAGAAGCGATGCAAGAAGTTGTGCAGTCAACTACAACAAGTGCAAAAAATATTGATCGACAATGTTGAACATTCAGAGGGTCTGGAATCGCGTAGGGATGTGGTAATTATTCACCATTTCTGAGAACTAATGTATTGACGGAATCAGCGCGGTCCGAGCTACCAATTGACTCTCAGTATATTCTGGGCCAACCATTTTCTCACTGTCTCAGACCTAGCTTGTTGGCGGGTTGACATTGGCCTTTACATAAACCTTTTTACTTTGACTCAGTAACACTAACACTACCACCAGTTCCTGATATTGTCAAATAAGGAGAGGATAGACAGGCTCAACAACCGAAACAACAAAAACCAAGAACCAACAAACCAACAGAAGCCAAGAATATGTACTATGAAGTAGAATTTGGTTTTAGCAATGTACATTTAATTCATTTAATTTCATTTAATTAGAGTTAACCCTGGGTTTCCAGGGTTATGACGGTGGTTCACTTCTCACTAGGGTTCATTGCCAACTTATGCTGCACCACATGTTTGAGATAATAGATCAGCACAATCACTGCCTACTCACCAATCAATTCCCTTTGCAAATGGCATCACCATTTGTGGAAGATGCTGAACGCTTGGTGAGGGTCTCTTTGGAGTGTTCAGAGACCAGCTAACACCTTTAGCTTTCCTTGCCCATTTTTTTTAATGATAAATATATGTTAATGAGCCACAACATCAAAGCAACTGAAAGGTGAATAACATGAATTGTGTCATTACAAGAGCACTCTTTAAGGGGTGGGACAATCAGGCAGCAAGTGTACTGTCACTTCTTGAAGTTGATGTGTTGGAAGCGGGACAAATGGACAAGCATAAGGATCTGGGGTGTTCCTGATATGCAGTTGTTAGTGCCTCACAAAAGTGGTCCACTTGGGCAATTGGTGGAAGGGCAATTGGTCATGTGTACCGAATGATCTCTAATACACGAGGGGCACAGGCTGACCTGTGCGGACTGACCCCATAGAAGAACTACTGCAGCACAAACTACTCAAAGCCTTAATGTAGGCTATATGAAAATGTCAGTGCATATTGCTACCACCACTTGCAAATACGGACAAATTTGCTGGCGGCTGAGCGGCCTATTTTACAAACGACGAGCAAACTATAATGGTAGACAAATACAAAGAAGTTAATAACACATAATCCAAAAGAAAGGTTAAAAGCAACACATGCACGAATGACATATGGCTAAAAATATCACAGACTGTGTGAATGCATAGATTACATTTCATGCACACACCTGCATGACATGTGCATGTATCTGTCTGACTGTAGATGATTCGAATGCTGCCTTACCTGCTCTAACGTGTATTTAGCCCACTTGTTATGCCCACTTACATGAAAAGAGCATTTTACTTCCAAACTTTGCAACAGAACACATCGCAGTCAAAATGACTGTTTCTCACATGACAAATAATTGCAAATTCATAAATTGTATTGTTCATTGGCATCTTAATCCAGCAACAAATACATTAATATTGCAGTCATATTGTGACACATTGTTACTGACATTTGATTTTTCATGGTTGTGTTTTCTTCACCACCATTATGCATTTATCTAAGGCAAGTCTGTGTGTCTTCACTGTGATTGAGCTCCGCTTAATGAAATGGTTGATTCAGTGACACGTTGGAAGCAGATTTGTGTTGAGTGATGGGGAGTGGAGGACATGTTTTGTTTTTAACTGAAACTCTTCTATGGGGCCAGACATTATTAAAACCTTGTGTGCTGAAATAGCAGGACTTGAGATATAAATGAAGTTGCTTAGGGGCATGAAAACTCATTTTGCTGACTTTATTGTGTCTTCAAGGAAAATGATAGATCAGGTCGATGACAGCAGTTGGGATTCTCTCATGATTCAATCTTTCAATACTCATTATTTTGGACTATGGTGTTTAGTAGCTGAAGTTCAAAATCAAAAATTAAGAACAAAGATTATTTAGAATAGACCATTTCTCACATACTAAAACTTAGAGATGACATTTTTTTTGTTTTTTAAACTAAGGTTAAATTGTCTGTTTATCATTTAAATTAATCCAGTGGCCCTCATAAACAGAACATTTCTCAAAGGTGAAAGTAAAATATTCTTTCTAAATTGCTAATCAGTAAGCGAGCGGAACAAAAGAGTAAAATACCTTGACAAATACAGAGCTGGAACTTGAAAATATTTGCCAATGTTTTTAAATGACAAACAATTATTAAGTTGTCAAACTACTTGCTGAATATTTTCTGTCAGGTGACTGAATGAGTATTTGTTTAAGACATGTCTTATTAAAGACTAATGTCTCTGCTTTGAGACTTAAGCAAGCTTTGTATAGTATATTTTGTAATCTTCACATTTACGTCGCTGTTCATTTATTAAATATTTTATGCATTAGGTGAGAGTTCAGTTGCTAGGTTTGATGTACAGCAAACAAAGGAATATAAATAGATGAGACGTAATGTAGTTGATGGTGTGTCCACATTTCCCTATTAGTTGACTTCCTTCACACAGATCGCACACAAACACATATAAGCACTGTAGATATAAAACACACACAGACAGCCTAGAGTTGTAGAGGCGTACAAGTAAAGTTGTTGTTTTTGATAGGGTTTTTGATTATTTTCCTTTTGTTTTTTCCAGTTATTATACCATTTCTAGTTTGTACCTTCTGTTGTGCATTTCACCTTCTTTTTAACCAGAACAAAAAACAAAAAACTTTGTTTTTGACCATGCGCAGTGGCAATGCATTAATAAACAAACTCTATTTGTAACCATATTATCAGAAAGCTTGATGGCAAATTTTGCAATTATCATAATGTTTTTGAGTTCTGGGAACATGAAACTGTGTTCAGGGACTGTATGAACAAGGAAGCAAAACTTTGGCTGAGCAAGGTTTGGGGGAAGAATTGTTGTTGTTTTTTTAGGCTAGGGTTAAGATTTTCCCTGTCAATTGACATTTTGCTGTTAGCAAAATGACAGGGCTAACATGAGGCCTGAGCTCACAGTGCTTGAGAGCGATGGCAGCTGCATTAGCCAGCTTCCCTCTGAGCACTTAGCACTGTCTGAACAGCTGTCACTTAAACTTTTGCTGAAAATGCACTGACTTTCATATTGTCTATGGTTTGCACTAAATGGTCAGGCAAGGGCAACATGAAACAGGAGAGAGTGAGACGGGAGACAGACGGCTGTAATCCCTATTGAGTCCCATTGCACCTTTATAGTAAAGCCAAAGATCATAGAGATTACTTCATCTGAACTATAAATTAAATTTACACACACACACACACACACACACACACACACACACACACACACACACACACACACACACACACACACACACACACACACACACACACACACACACACACACACACACACACACACACACACACACACACACACATGTACACCCTTATGTTGACCTCAACTAAACTGTCCTTAGTTAATTAAAGGATTCAGTAATTAGTAGAGGATACACATTGTTTTCTTATTGTGCTCTGGGCTTTGTGTCACATAAGGTATCAATACTAATTCCTTCTAACTGGAGCAACAGAGGGTATGTTGTAACACAGTTGGCCAGACAGTCTTAGATCCAGATGGTAACGGAAGGGATTGGCCAATTATTGGCTTTGGGAGGCTAATACTAGGTCTTTGTAATTATTGGAAAATGCATTGAAACAGCCATTTTGAATGCCTAATGAGCTTAATTTAAATTAGGTTGAGTCACATTTTTGTGTTTGACAGTTCTTCATACTGACTGCAAAAAACTGCACATGAGGAAGAACTGCTCCTGAAAAACATCCAATGTCATTTGTGTGGACACAGTCAATATGACACACAACACAACAAAGACAAATGCAAATCTTGTCAGGATGTTGATGCCCAATTAGTGTTGTTGGTAAATGTAGTCATTTGAAGCAATAGATTCTTCAGTACATGTTTAGTGTCCCTGGGAAGCAATAACGTGTTGTTCTTCTGACCCCAGCATCATCATTTTACATGTGTTGTGATTGGTAGCCAGACAGACTACTAATTCAACTGTCTGGGTAGCCATTGGGCACGCTCTTAATGCCATTTAAAAACAAAACAAAAGCTTTTCCGCTTCGCTTGTACTGCAGTAAGCAAAGTTTAGAACAAACACAAAGTGCATGCCAAAATATAAGTTTAGCGGATGTTACGGACAAGGACACATGCAACAGTGCTTTGGTTACTCAGATATTCAGCCATTCTTATTTGAGCAAACATTTGAGTCTATGGCCGATGAGATGCAGCAGAGAGGTTGATGATGCGTTTGCGTTAGCCGTGCAAGAGGATACGACCATCAGGGACCAGCCAGAAACTTTACCTCTACTGAAATTGCCCTCCATGGACAATAGAAACTTCTGCTGCAATGAATTTCAGTATGGGCAGTTTTTATTGGATGCTATCACTGACATCAACCCAGAGAGCCTGAGTGTGCATTATACAAGTTTTTTCCTTTCTTGGAAAGAGATGTGCTGGAGACCTTCAGGATACAGAAAACACAGTGGAAAGGACAACTAAAAACAGCAGAGAGGGCGGAAAAACATTAAGTGAACATTTTTGCCATCTAAAACTATGTTTTTGGCTACTTTGTTGGTGTTGCATGGCAACGTTGGACAAGCATTTCTTTTAACATGTGTCGTTTGTCAGATCAGTGCGTGTAGCTTTCTGATGAATAACCACCTTCTTTCTTCTCTTGCTCTCTGCAAACCATATCCTTTGGCTGCTCTTCTTTTTTTTATGAGTTGGTGCTACAAGTGGAGAGACTTGGCAAAGGGAACCAAAAGGTTTTAGAATTACATGTCAGAAGCTCACATCCTGGTAACATGTAGGCACTGCCAGCACAGTGCTGCAAGCGGGAAATCTCAGAAGAAAATCAGCTTCCTCACTAAACAATTCACTGAGGAAATTATTGCTAGTGCTAACTGCATTTGCAATCAATACTGAATGGATATCGACATAAAAAGTGCCATAATTTGATATTTGAAGAAAAAAGTTTTTCTCTTTACCAGTGAAATGCTTCAATTTGGTCCAGTAACTTATCAGCTATTTTCAGAGACGATAAAGTTGTTGGTCATAAAACTGTAGGTGGCGCCAAGGATGAATGGATGGATGGATGTTTCAGTGGATGGATGGATGGAAAACTAAAACCGAAACAAAGAATTGAAAAATGCTAAATTGCTACAGCTTTGGGGAATTAAACAGTCAGGTGGTAGTTGTATGTAGGTGGTTGCACTCATACTGATTTGTCATGTGTCTGATCCATTGGCAATACATTAGTGCAGCTATTAATCTATTTTATTTATTTGCACTCATATACATGTAAGAATTTGAAATTGTTTTTTGTTGCCCAGTCTGAGACGATACCATTTTTTTTTTTTTTTTTTCTTTTGTAGTTGTTCATGCAAACTTGTGTGTCTATTTGTTTGAGCTCAATATTGGCAGTGTGAGGATTTTCAATTATGAGCTGTGCTGGAAGAATAAGCAGGGAAACTATTGGCTAGCCATTTGTATCATTTGCAATTAGTGTAAGAACTAAAGCTTGATTTTCTCTCTGTCTTGCTCTATCTGTCTCTCTCTCTCTCTCCCTCATCTTTGAGTTAATTGGCATTTCTATATAAAAATGTGAAAAAAGTCCCTCAGACAGCCTCAGCTTTCCATTCAAACAGATTATGGATGGAACAGTTACCAGTGAGAGCCAAATAGCCCTTTGTAATCCTCACAGAGGACATTTAATTAACTGGCCTTCTCTTCTATTTTTTTCTTTCTCTGTTTTGCATTTTTATTCTCTCTTAATCTGTTTCTTCCCTTTTTTTTTTTTTTTTTTTTTGCCCTTTTTTCACTCCATTTCTCTCTTTTTCAAAGGCTGAGTGTTTTGAGGGCACAGCGTGCATGCATGCACATGCATACACCCACAGATGCACTCACAGTGCAGGTGTTGTCAGATACACTGGAACTCCTTTCTTCTGATGCTAAAAGATGAGAACAGTTAATTCACCCTAAATTAGATGCAGCTAGAACGAGAATGGGGGAGTAGACGGGAATGAGGAGTTCCATATTAGGCCACCAGTTCTGTCAGCATTATGTAGAGCAGGAGGGGGAAAGGGATACTGAGAAAATGAGGAAACAGAGAGTTAAAAAGGTGTTGATTGGGGTCACCGAAGGAAAGCAGAAGAGGAAGGACAGGTCTGTGTGTCATTAATCAGCTGTAAACTGAGTGCCTTCCAATGTTACATTTTCAAGCTCCATTCATTATGTAATAATGTCACATATTAACATATATACTCCATTGATCAACAGATTAATCAGTTGCAACTTTGGGCTCCAACACCAATTGAGATTTTATTTTCCTTATCTTTTTATTTTTGCTTGAAAGAGATACCAGAAGAAATTGGACAAATTTTTTTTGTCAATCTACAAGTCTGCTTGTGTCTCGAGTATCGTAACAGTTTACTGAAGTTCGATGTACAGTACTGTGTGTCCTCGATCAGTTTTGCCCAAGAGGTACTTTTATCACAATGCCCCCTGCTGAACAACAATTTCTAAACCGAAATTATGGAGTGGTGATGTCCAAGCTGTGCCCAAGAATGTGCATTTGGGTCAGCCATATTTTAAATGAATGGTACCTGCTAAAATCAAGGAAATCTTAAATCCCACCTATTTTTTAATTGTGGTCCTCCATTGAATTGTCCACCTCAGTCTGCTCAGTCTACTGCACTGCACCTCAAATAGTTCATGCCATACAAGAATGAAAATTATGGTGTAAATCTGAATACATTTTAAAATGTTCGAGTCCTGGCGATAATTGACTCTCTTCTGACAGCCAGGTGAGCTTAATTATCTTCTATCTTTCATTAGGGGAAAAAAATAGTGAGCAATTTTTGATTTTACCAAGATTTCATTGTTACTTTCACTGTTTAAAGTGACAAATATTGTCTGTATCAGGTTACATCGCCTGTCAGTCACTGATAACAATTCTATGACAGGCTGTAATAAAGTTGGCCTATTGTTGGGTTTGTGTTTCAAAGATTGTATTTCAAAGATTGTATTTCAGGTTCAACGTACAGTGTCAATGCATCCATCCATCTATTACCTATACCCGCTGAATCCTGAACAGGGTCACGGGGGCTGGAGCCTATTACAGCTGACTTTTGGGCAAAGGCAGGGTACACCCTGGACAAGTCGCCAGTCCATCACAGGGCCAACACATAGAGACAGACGGAAAACAAAGTGCATTCAAACCTATGGGCAATTAGTAGAATCACTAATTAACCTGACAAGAACCCAGTCAGGCGCAGCTAGGACATGCAAACTCTACACAGAAAGGGGTTTGAACCCAGAACCTCCTTGCTGTACAGTGGCAGTGCTATCTACTGCACTACTGTGCCGTCACCAGTACCAATGCAATAAATATAAATATTTAAAACATAATAATTTGGGCAAAAGGATGTGTGACCAGTAGGGAATTTCTTTTTTTAATTAAAACTAAACTAAAATACATTTTAACTTGTCAGACTTAACATTATTTGTTGCTGCATTGAATTGCAATAATTTCCCAGTCATCACTGTTATTATTTTCACTTGTTATTTTCTTGTGATAATAATTCAAGGTCTACCATGAGAAGGTCTACATAAATATAGTTTTTTTTTGGTTTCCAAAGGAAAGCAGAACAAAAGTCTACATGGCGTTTCAGTAGAAGGTTGCAGCTTTTATCCAACCTTGACCACAATTCACCGTTTTTGATTTATGATAAATGATTATTGATATAATCAAAACACAACTTTCATAAGGGCTGTTTTTGAATAGACTTTTGGGACTTTAACTGAATATCAATGATTCCCAAACTGTTGCTCTACCTGTTGGTATGCAAGAGCCTTGCTTAAAGCAGGTGTGTAGTGTACTATATGATATGCAGATATACGGCATGCACCCACTGAGAAAGCTTCACGATGTCCCACTTCAAAAGGCTGAACAATATGTAACAATGTAACTTTTTGACAGAAATTTTACTTGAATAATTTAGTTTTGGTGTCAGACACCTGTTACAGCCTTTCTCATGATATTGTGGATCTTTAAGTGTCTCTCATGTACAGTAGAACATGACCTCTCTAATCAATAAAGTAGCTGAGTCACAGTGATAAGAGAATTAGTGGGCAGAATTTTCATAGTTTAGGAAATCATTGACCCACAACGAAACAAACTTGGTTTGTGTCATAACCGTACACGGTTCAAAAAGTTTGGAAAACCCTGTTGTTTGTAGTCTGAAAACAAGATAAAAAGAAAGCACGACGAGAAAATTAATATTTAGCCTTGTAACCTATTTCAGTATATTAGGTTGGTGGCGATGGAAAACCCTTCCATGACACTATTAGTAATAGCAGGTTCCTTGAATTTCAAGAGATTGCAACATATCATTAGATCCTGTAAAATGCATTAGTGTAAGGGATGACAATAGCACCAAACTGTATCTCCCTATGGTCCTTCATTAGCAACTAATCCACTGATGATGGTTATTAGTGAGAGGCGTGTGTGTGTGTGTGTAAGATGCATTTTGGCATAGTGCGCTGTATAATAGCCTGGTGATTTATTATCCGGGGGTTGCCGTCCCTTTTTCCCCAAAGCTGCATTGTCCTTTTGCCAATTAATTTTGAATCTGTTATGACCAGAGAGAGCGAGGGAGACACAGAGAGAGTGAGAAAAACGAGACAGAGAGATCATCAACAAATACATTGGTTGAACCCCAGAGTCAAGTGCAGTGCGATATTTTTTGTAAGATGCGGCTGGTTAATTCCGCTCTTCTATCTTCTTTTGATGTCCGCTTATGTTTTTTCGTTACGTTCCCTCATCCCCTCTCCTCTCTAATGCCATTGATTTATGCAATTTCTTGTTCATGCTTTTGTTTTTTTCTTCTTAATTCTTCCATCTTCTACTTTTCGTTGTTCTGCTGTTTCTATAACAACCGCGGGGGTCATTTTTCAGCCTATGTGCTTCACTCTTAATTCTGTTCATGCAGCATTCGGCTCTTATTTTTCTTACTGCCTTTTCCTTCTGTGCTCTGTATTACTTGATTGCAACCTCTTAATCTCAAAATACTGTTATTTTTCTTTTTTTTGTCTTGCTTGCCTTTCTGTGCACTTTGCATTTTTTTTGTGTACAGTCATACACACAAACGCTGTTACTTACCTCGCAACACCTCACCGTACTACAGCCAGACAATATAGAACATCGACTTTAAATGATAATCAGCCATTTATTTTCAACAGGTATCAGAAGTGACACAGCTGAGAGCCGTCCTCTGGCTTCAGTCCTGAAATTACTCCTCTGCTCCCCTGCTGCGACCAGCAAACGCCGCTGTGCAGCATGTGTGTGGGTGTACTGATGAGGAGTGCTGTTTACTTCGGGTGAAGATAGCGCAGCGCTGATTATAATCACCAGCTCAGATGCCGAGATGGCCTCCCCAGTTTCTGCTGGGTTACGTTTCCGTTCACATAGCAAATTCAATAAATAAATATAGGAGGACGGCACTAAAATAGAAGCCAGTTCAACGGAATAAAAGCAGCTTGTTTTGCATTTACTTTGAGGAAAATAAATCTTAACAAAAGAAACAAAAAAAATAAAAAAACAAAAAACTAGTGCGGTTTCATTTGTATGTGCCACGTACCAAGGCCAAGGACTGTTAACTGCAGCTCTCAGGCCGGATATATCCCATTTACATTTTTCTATAGTCTGCAAAAAGATACCTGGTTTGTAAGTGATATGATAAATAAAACTGAAGTATAAATCTCTGAGCTACATCAGGACATCTCAAACCAAAATGCAAGCAAGTAGGAGGGTTACATCTTAACTCATAGATGAGCTTTGTGTTTAAGGACCTCGGGGCTGGGAGGGCAGACCCCGTGTGTGTGTTACAGTATGTGCAAAGATTACCTACACCTCAGCTGTGAAAAGTAGACTTGCTTTAGCTAAATCAAAAAAGAGCTTCAAAATGTCCAAAAGCATAAAAGACATAAAATTGATGATACAAATTGACATTTCCAGAGCGAATGGAGTGACAGGTATTTATTTGCTTTGTCAGCTTCACCAAATAATGAACTGATGTGTGTGTTGTGCAAGAAGGCATTATTGTGATGAAAGAATACAGTGTGAGGGCTCAGGGGAATGGAAACAGAAAGTACAGGGACTGCTGGCATTTTTTCATCCGCTTGGACATTTCTGTCTTGCTATTCTTAAATGCCATAAAAACAAAGATGTGTTGTTCTAATACCAGTAAGAAGTTGCATGAGTGTATCAGGATTGCACTCACTATTAATGAGCCAAACTACGTTGAAACAGAAAAGTGAAGGCAGCGTCATTGCTCTGACAGACTCAAACAAGCTCACGTTGACAGAAGTGTGATGTGTGATAGTTCTGATGTGGTAAATCACCAGGTTGAGACATGATGCTTTTGTGAAAATGCAAATAAAAAAAATCTGCTTTATGATGAACCAAACAGGCCTAATTATTTATTTCACTGTTTTCACCTTTAACACTAGTGGATTCGGACCCACTATAAGCACCTTCTGAAATTGTTTTGGTGGTATCATGAACATGCCCGGTCTGTTTAACTATGTTCTACTTCAATTTTGCTCTCTGAAATTGATTCCATAAACGGGTTGCGCAAACTTTATGTTGTTGTTGTTGTTAACATTTAAAGTTCTTTGTAGCCATTCATTGACAATATATTCGGTGCAGCCCTTGTGTTCCCGGTGATTTTTCCCATCCATCACAGTTGCTATTGAGTTTGAATAGCCTTGGACCAAGCCTTTGTCAGTGCCAGCTGAGAGGCAGCTATCAACAAAGCACACATAAAAAAATAAATCCGTAAAATAAAATCTACCTTTGTGCAGGTATTTCCTTATAACGCTCATGATTTATCAAAGTCCAAATCTGTGCAGTGGTTTCCACCGTCGCCTCACAGCTGGAAGGTTCTGGGTTTTTCACCTACTGGTCGGCTGTGGTTCCATATTGTTCTCTGTATCCGTTTTAGTTTTCTTCGGGTGCTGCCGCTTCCTCCAACAGTCAAAAAACATGCACGCTGGGTTAATTAAATTGGCCGTAGGTGTCAATGTGAGTGTGAATGGTTGTCTGTCTTTCTATGCTGACCCTGTGGTAGACTGACAGCCTTTCCAGGTTGTACCCAAGCAACCAACAGTGATGTCACCCATTAGTTTGTGAACAGCCTCTATGAAGCCTGGAGTTCCGATATTGGCCGGCGCCATCTTGCTAGTTTAGAGCAGTTTGGAGCCGGTAGTGACTATATTTGGACGAGGTGGGAGGGAACGAGCGTTGGATCTGACTCGATCTGATTGGAAATCTGGCGAAACTAAGTCCTGTCCACCGATAGCTGAAATCTGAATGCACCACAGGCCTGTCAATCAAACAGAGCCCCAAAAACATGGCTTTTTGAAGCTTATTTTCCAATAAATGATGGTATTATTTTCAGATGGACCGCCAGGAAACTAATAAGAAGGACCAGCTTCAGCGAACGACACTGACATAACCTTCGTAAAATATATATTGACTTTATAGAGAATTTTACCAATTTTATTGAGACAAGTTGAATGGGAGTCTATGGAGCCGGAGGCTTTTTAGAGCCAACCTCTAGTGGCACTCAGTGGTATTGCAGCATAAAGCACTTCCGCATCGGCCTATTTTTTCAGACCCGGAAGCTACATCCACTTTAATATACAGTTTATAGTTGTACCCCGCCATTACCCAAAGCTGATTCTCCAGCCCCTCCCCTGCCACAACACCCCAAATTGAATTGGCAGTCAGGCATTGTGACAGCATTGAATCAAGATAAACGCTTATCATCCCAGCCCTGAATATTACCAGGTAAAGGGTGCATTGCATTGGTGTGTTCTTTGAGTTTAGCTCTTTTCCCACAAATGAAAACAGGATTTCCCTCACATTTCAGCAACCTCATCAAACATAGAATCTGCCTTAAACTTCTCTGCCAGCCACCACAGCTAAAACTGTCTTCTTCTCCTTTCTCTTATTTTCCAGGTCCAGAGTGGTACTTGGTCAGAGTAGAGTTGACTGTGACGGACGTAAACGACAACATCCCAGAATGGAGCATGGTTCCGGCACCCTACCTTGCTGTGGTTTCCCCTGATGCACCTGCAGGTTCACTGGTCTACAAGCTCTTCGCTCAGGATGGGGATGAAGGCAACAATGGTGAAGTGGAGTACTTTCTGTCTGATGGTAGGTTATTTATTACGTCATTTCCTCTTCTGTAAACTGAACAGGGCGACCATTTGCTCAAGTGCTTTTTTTCTGCTATGACAAAACAAAATGTTTGCTCATGTCAATTCAATACAGAGAGATCATTAGAAGTGGAAAACAATTTGTTGAAGTAATGTCAGTTTGACTTATACGTTTTGGCGGTTAGACAATGAGAGGTCGCTTCATAGAGCGATGTCCCAGATGGATGTAGGAGAGAGGACAGAACCCCCCGGAGCCTAAATGCTGCAGGTGGTGTAGTGGAGTATATGGAATTCTAAATTTGGGTTTATCTAGCACCGAATCATAACATAAGACATAACTTAAGGAACCCAACGAATCCCACGAGTGACAGCTGGGAGGAAAAAAAGGCTCAGGGGTGAGCGGTCATGTGCCTCGACCGGTTGGGAGGAGGGGAGATTGGAGATGACTGATGGAAACTTCGGTGGAGATTCCCAGGAAAACCAGGAGGAGGGTTGCGCATCAGGAGGTCTGAAAGGCAGAATGACAGAATTACTTTGATATTTAATGAGGGATGAGAAACTGATTGGCTCAAAAGCAGAGGCAGAGAGAGCATTGATCAAATATGTTGACGACAAGATTATGAATGTGTGATTTGACATTGTGGGAAAGCGTAAGTAACACAGAAGATAGCACAGCAGGATTAATTCACGGAGGTGGAATTAAACTATGACGTGAGTTTAGAGAGTAGTGCATGACATCTCAACAACTTTGAAAACTGACGGTCCATTCATATTTACCATTTTATTGGTTAGTTTGGTTGGTTTATTGCTTAAAATTACAATATCTTTGACAGCTCCTAAGAGCAGCATTTTGTGCACAGCTTCTTCCCTTTATTGCTTGTATTTAAATACCTTGTCTTTAATATATGGCTCTTCCTACCTTGTCCAAAACATCGTCTGCAGGTGGCGATGGCCGTTTCGAAGTGGACAGGAAGAGCGGCCAGGTACGAACCACAGGGCTTCCTCTGCAGAGGGACAGGGAGTACCTGCTGACAGTGGTGGCTGCCGACCGGCTGGGCAGCCGCAGCGCCCCGGCCGTCGTCTCTGTGGTTGCTGGAGCTCGGCCACCGCAGTTTACCAACGCTTCCTTCACCATCGCTATACCGGAAAACACCCCTGAAGGACAGCCGTGAGTTTATACAATACACTGATTTCTTTGCTAGACATCCACATGAAGTGGTATACTTCAAAGACACACACGTGTCTCTCAAACCACAGTCTCTTACCACAGCCATGATTGATATCTATTTAGACATACATTACCTCTACATTGCATATGTGTTTGAAGAGATTAATTCTTCAGGGACATTTAATGTGCACACATGTCTTTCTTTGTCTGGCTGGGATTACTGATTTTAAAATTTTACAGACTGCTAAATTGATTTCCATAACGTGACACATTAACTTTAAGTTAATGCGACGCAGTGAGAGGACTGCCTTCAAGTATTTATTTGCATACACGCTCAGGTTGGGCAATCATCCGTGTTTTTTGTCATGTTATTACCGGAGACTGTGTGATCTGTCATTTAAAATGTCAGTACAGACAACCGCAAAACAAAGAGCAATGGTGTGTTTCATTTTATTTGCCAGATAATGTAGCAATCATAAACTAGGGATTTAATTGGTAGGGTTACCATACAAAAAAAATGTTTTTGTTTAATATGTTAAGATAAAGTCAATAATAATAAAGACACTTAGCGGTTTTTATTATAACTGTCAAAAAAATGCAGGCATTCATTATAACATGTCACCTGCAGCTCTGTTTAACACAAATTACTTCGACAAGTTATGGTGGAATTAAAATCTTTTCTTGGGAATATTTTGGATGAACAAGATGAAAAAAAATAAGCAACCACGTAATTGATCTTACTTCTGTTTAGCGCAAAAGTCATGGCTTAGGTTTGCTAGATGCCTAATGTCACATATGTCCTAACCCTTGCCATTTTTTTTTACTTTTTAACTTTATCTGGGCTAACTTTACGTTAATCCAAGAAGACAAGATACCTAATCACTGATGAAAGAAAATGCTTCAGTGATGAGGGATCTCGTCTCCTTGAATTAATGGAAAGTTAGCCCAGATAAAGTTCCACGAGATACATGGAATATGAAGTGAAACATGGGAAATGTTAGCACCTCAAACCCACATGTGCGTCAGCTACAGATTCAAAGTGGTCTTGCAGTGGTGAGAACTGTTAGTCTGACTGTGTTTTACTAATGATAGAAATAATTCTGGGCTGTTTGTCACATTTACTTCCAGGTAATTTCTCCAGTAAATATGTTATTTTAATTTGTGTCAGAAAAACATGTTACACAAGCCTGAACTCCTGCAGGTCATGCTGGGCTGACAACATGCTTTTAGGGCTGAGTTATTCATTGCCAACGTGTTCAAGTCTTCATGAAAACAATGGCTCAGTGCCCGGTCGTCCCAGTCTCAGATCACTAGCCTAGTATTACCAGACCTGCATCCACACTCCAGTGAGGAGTGTTTCCAGTCATACCTTATGGGGCTTTGACATCAGGTTAATCAAATACTGAAGCAGCTTTTAACCAGTCTGCATTGAACAGCATACATTGTATGTGGTGCGCCAGAAGTCACCAAGCTGTAAACAACAGAAATATTGCACTTAGCCACGCCTACTGGTCACTGATTGGTCTGCCATTCAGGATGGCTAACCAGACCTCAATATAAACTGGGTTTTCAGACACTATGGCGAAGACTGAAGCTGTCAACTATAGGAGGGTGGAGCCAGGCAATGAGCAGGTTTTTTTGAAGGCCCTTTTTTGTGTTTGGTTGAATTCATTCGTTGTTCGATTTGGACCAGTCTCCATCTTAACCCTCCTGTCGTGTTCGTTTCTCCCCCCTTTACTTTAGTGTTCCCGGTCAAATTTGACCGGTCTGTTTTAACTGCTCTTACATTAACACAAAAACCATTAATCATCACCAAATTTTATTTAACACCTTCTTAAGCTGTAAACAATGTCTCAGACTAGTGGTTTACATGAATAACTGCTGTGAATATACAAATAATAGACACTGGAAATGCATCGCTAAATTAACATTTATTGTAATAATCAAAATCAAAACAGAGACCAAATTCACAGAACATCAGAACATCAACATGAATAGTCATCTGTGTGTGTGTGTGTGTGTGTGTGTGTGTGTGTGTGTGTGTGTGTGTGTGTGTGTGTGTGTGTGTGTGTGTGTGTGTGTGTGTGTGTGTTCATGAACAGGAGTGGCATTGTGCAATTAGGTCAGAGTGTGCCTTGCAAACATAGGCATCACATTTGTAGCATTTAAGGCTTGTTTTATGGTCTCTAGAGGCGCAGAGCTTGCACCTCTTCCTTTTCTGCCCCTGTCCTTGTTGGGGGGGAGCGGCTGGGGCAGCGGCTGGGGCTTGCAGACTCCTAAACACACCGGCAGAGGCTGGTGTGCGGGGAAGGTGCTGGCGCCGTTGAATTAGTGGAGTCACCAAAGCTTTCCCAAGCTCTGCCGGGGAGAGTCTCTTCTTGAAAAATGTCCCCCGATTCCAGGCTGGGTCGATCGCCATCCACACCGCATGTGCATTATATGCAGACATATCCAGGATGTTGTGGAATACTGCCACAGCTGTCACCTCAGGCTGTGGATTGTACATCAGTGGTAGGTGCTCCACCCACCTGACCCAAACATTCCTGATGGCAGCCAGTTTGTCGTTTCAGCAGCGGGCAGGTCGTGTATCTCTGTTATCAAATCGGATAATTCTTGAGTGGACATGAAACTGTTGTAAGGACATTGTTGACCGGAATATAGGGAGTAAGTTGCCACCCTTGGACTGGTATGTCACCTCAGGTACCTGTTCCTCTGGTGCTACTTCCTGACTGGTCAGTCTCATAATTGTCTGGATCGAAATCAGGATCAATGTTGTCTTCAATTTCTGAGACATCTTCCTCTATCTCCGGTTCAATCTCCTCTTCATGACAAAACAAGATGTGTTCCGTTGCACCTCGGGCTTTGAGAAACAGTGATCGACATTTGTAATCATTTTGATATTTTAAATTTTGATTTTGAATCAAATAATTGACAGATAAATCAGTAAAGCGCCTGCATGTCTCCACTACATGAGTAAGTACACACACACACACACACACACACACACACACACACACACACACACACACACACACACACACACACACACACACACACACACACACACACACACACACACACACACACACACACACACATACACACGTGCAGCTTCCGTTCTGACTGAAGTGATACAGTTATGACTAGTGACCTTGGATTGGTCTCATTGTCTCCCTCCAGCTTTACTTTGACTGACACATTTGGCAAACCAGTAAAGTGGATATTTCAGTCTGTTGTTTACGCTGACTTCATCCTTGAAATTGCATAAGGGTTAGATAGCACATTTCATTATTAACAACTCATTTCAACATTTTATGGCTGTATGCCCCTACCCTACTTCTCTGAAAAGGCCTGTCTGCCATACAACATTCTTCTCTACACCACTCGAACATACAAGAGCATTTTGTAGACATTTAATTTATACTTTGTGTTTTTCTACCCCATTGCTGTTGCAAGTACTGGCTAGTCAGAGGTGTACTTTGTTTCCATGTGTCCCCAGATTTTTGGTCACACCTGCTGTGTCCTTCCAGAAGAAACCAATCAGCTACAGCCTCCTGATCAATCCCAGCAGTCTCTTCTCCATCTCAGCAGAGACGGGTGAAATCAGCCTGACCCGCCCTATTGACTACGAGAGCGACCAACATCGCTACTTGCTTTTGGTGCGAGCCAGCGAGGGCCTGGAAAGCATGAGCAGTGCAGCAGAGGTTTGTTTTACGTGTATGTGTGTGTATGTGTGTGTGTGTGTGTGTGTGTGTGTGTGTGTGTGTGTGTGTGTGTGTGTGTGTGTGTGTGTGTGTGTGTGTGTGTGTGTGTGTGTGTGTGTGTGTGTGTGTGTGTGTGTGTGTGTGTGTGTGTGTGTGTGTGTGTGTGTGTGTGTGTGTGTGACCGTCACTTGACTTTGCCAATGTCTGGATGGTCTTCAAAAGCCAAATGTTTTTGACATTACAAGGTTGTCTCGTCAAGTCTGTGCAGTATACTGCACAATGTTTGACATGTCTTCACATTAACAAGTCTGCTACCAATGGACTTGTTTGTCATGCAGTATGTCTGTCCTTGGTCTGCTGTCTTTCAAGTTACTGTCACTTTTTGGCTGCAATTGTAGACCTATTACAGTAATACTTGGTTGTAAGATGGATGTTGGATTCTTCTAAGCAGTGGCAGTCCCCAGCAGCAACAGTATGCTGCAGTTAAAATCATATCTTAGTTCCATGCCTCATTATTAACCCTTTTTTTCTTCAATAGAGAGCATTTTGTAAAGATCAGTGCCATATGGATTCTTGTGAAATGCCCTCAGACTAAATTCTTTAAAAGAAAAAATCATTAAACTCCTCAATTTAAACGACAACCGTACATGCCCATTTTAAAGTGTGGACATTGTCTTCAGTCAAACCCAAATAGACTTGTCTGGCTGGAATGACTGCTCTGATATTCCCAATGACTTCCTCATGTTGTCAGGAAGTGAGACAGAACAGCGGCTGACTGCTGCAGGCGTTGAAGCATCTGGTCTGGTTTCCATCATTACTCTGGCCTCGGGCTAAAACATGTCCTGCTGAACCGATCTGTCCTCAACTGCTCCACTCTGGGCCTCTGTATCCTACAGAGCACCAAAATTCTATGGAGAAAGAACGGAGGTGGGGATGTGGGGGATTGAGAGGATGCTTACTGAATTAAGTGAGAAAGTGAGAGGAAAAGGACTGATGGAAAGCATGAAAGAAAATAAATAGTTTGAACGTGCCTTCATCTTCCCACATTCCTGTCCTAGCTAGCCTTCTTAGCCCATGTCTGCCCTCCATAACCTTCTACGGATACGTCCAATCAGCCCTCAAAAGCCAGCATCTCCCACGAATACTGTACCTTCCTGACATGGCAGCCCTTGCCCCTACAGCTGCCTCTCTGTTTCCCGTTTAACCGCAACAGATGCTTAATGCCCGTGATATACCAGTATTTGATATCTTAAGAATAGTCGTCGTTGTTTGGCATTAGAAAGTGTTAAAATTGTCTCAAACAATACATTTGACTTCAGAAAAACTGTTTGTACCATTACATTTTCAGAATGCTGGCACAATTCTGGTATTTGTTTTTGCGACATCCTGGTGGGAATAACTGATGGTGGTTTTCCCAAAATAATGTGTTAAAAAAAAAAGACACTACAGTACTCAGTCGTAGTATACCCCATACCAGTACACACTAATGTGTTCACAACAATGTGGCTTGAGCGTATTGAGTGATGGGCTAGACAAAAACGTGGTGTTGTGTGTCTGAATGTGAGACTGCAAAAATTCCCTCCGTGGTGGTGAACATGCAGCAGTGAGCATCTTCCACTGCTGCAATCACATGGAAAGAAAACAGAAGAAATACAAAAGGCGACTTGACTTAGAGTACACACATAATGGGCTTTAACAAATAACACACAAAATGTAAGTATATGTAAGTATGTATGTGTATTTATTAATTTATTCATACCTGTCTCCCCTTTTTAAGATGTCACCTTTAGTTATAAGCAACAATAAGGAATTAAACCTTTTCTATCCTGAAGATTCCAATTTTATGAGGCTATCTCTTTGGTACTTGGAGATTGAGAAGATTGACTTCCCAAATGAGTGAGACCTCATTTGGATGGAATGAACGTTAAGGGGATAGTTGGGGGGAAATATTCTTTGAAAGCACATGAACACACAAAAATTTAGTTTAACTAAAAGACAGACACAGCTGAAACCAAAACACTAGATGAGTGTCACCATACAGTGTCCATCACGGTCTCAATATGAAGTTCCTTTTTGCATTCATCTGCAGGAGGCTATTTTCAAGTGTCCATATCCCTCCCTATCACTCTCCCTCCCTGGCATCTACCCTCAGAAAGGCTCATATTAATTAAGACCTGTCCTCTTGAGATTGACGACCAATCAGAAACAAGAGACACTTCCTGTACGTGCAATAATAGTGACTGACAACTTTGTCCATACCCAGGGGAAGGCATCTGTTAAAGAGTCAGTGGCTCAGTGTAAAATGTTTACACTAAGCATGCACCTCATGATTTAAGGCATGTTATTTTCCCTCTTTCTCTTATTAAAGTTTACTATAATTTATATAATGAAAAAAAAAAAAAAAACTTTGTTAATTTGTTTTCCATAAAGGACTTCAGAAATAATGCAGCCGTTTCAATTTGTGTCGCTATCTTTTTTTCCTGCTTTTGCTTTTATTCTGCTTTTCAGAAACCTGTCACCCTGTCAATAGCAAACAGAGGAGGTGTATTTGTGTGCACCGGACTCACTGAGCATGACTTTAATTTGCAGGTAGTTTCCAAGTTTCTCCCTCCGGGAGTGATAGCTCATCGGCACCATTAGTTACCTAACCAGCCCGAGACCTGCCTGCAGCTAGTGAAGTGTGTGCATGTGCGCCCATTTCTGTGTGGGTGTGTTTGAGCTCATCTTGCTTTATTACGGCTGACTTCCCTTCCCCTCTCTTCTCATTCAATCTTGCTTTTCCTCTGCCTTGTACATACACATACAGTACCTTCATATATCTTGTTGAAGTCCCATCATTTCCTGTCACACTGGCACAGAGATTTGCTCTGACATGCAAACAACACACACACACACACACACACACACACACACACACACACACACACACACACACACACACACACACACACACACACACACACACACATAGACAAACAATGATTGACAGTTACTGGCAAGCAAACAAATCACCTCTGGGAGTTGATATGGTCAGATTTTATTTTGTTGTCCATTGCTTCGAAGCTGATCTTTGCTGGAGGATTAACTGATATTACAGAATTTCATTTTACCTACCAGGACTTAATACCAGTGGTATTTACAAACCACCAACTGTGTGTGTGTGTGTGTGTGTGTGTGTGTGTGTGTGTGTGTGTGTGTGTGTGTGTGTGTGTGTGTGTGTGTGTGTGTGTGTGTGTGTGTGTGTGTGTGTGTGTGTGTGTGTGTGTGTGTGTGTGTGTGTGTGTGTGTGTGTGTGTGTGTGTGTGTGTGTGTGTGTGTGTGTGTGTGTGTGTGTGTGTGTGTGTGTGTGTGTGTGTGTGTGTGTGTGTCAGAGACTGATCGGTAGTGTTTATGTGCATAGCGCTCTGTTTTTATGAAAGAAAAGAAGTGGGGCTGAGGGTCGGAGGCTCGCCAGACAGCTCATATCTATTTATTTCTTCGGAATACTCCAAGCAGGCAGTTAACATCTGCTAGGAGATGCTTTGTTTACCTTTGTGTCCCTAATGAACTGTACCGCATTACAGTGTCTCAGCAAGAAACACACACCTTCATGCTCACACCAAAGAAATACATTTTTCCATACCACATATTTGTTAGCTTAGGGCTTCTGAGAAACTGCACTAGATTACATTCTCCGCTGACTCGCTGCCGACTCTGTAGCAGCCCCCCCACACCCCAAGGAGGGTTTAATAAACCGGAGGGATCAGGGACAGGCCTTTGGACGAGGTTGGGATGAAGCTTCTTTTTGGTTAGGGATCGGGTTAATTTGGGTTACTCACAGATGAAAATGACTCGGGATGCAAAGAAAACCAATTTTGAATAGTGCCTGAAGTAGTAATCCCAGATTTGAAATTTTCATAACACCATCCCAGTGTGACTTTTAATCTGCAGGCAGTTTGTGCACATGTAGATGCAGCAGCAGAATCACTACAACATGTATGAGATTAGAAGTTCAAAAAGCAGTTCTAATCATTTTTATTAGAATTTTTATTATTTGAGGGCACATTTTGTAATTTAACAAAAATATTTTGACATGAATTAATTTTTATTCAATGTCGTGTATTGGACGTTTAGAAAGTTAAACTTAACCCAGATTTTGATTGACTTCTTTTTTACAACTGTCAGAATGTTTTTTTTTATACATAGAATAATCCTTGAAGGAAGTTGAATTACCATGAACAGGTGAAATATTCACACCTTACCAATCCATTTTATTTTCACCTGTTAAGATTCTGTTGCATTGGGTTCAATGTCACATGTCAAGTAAAAAATGTGCGATGAAGGTTACTTTATTTCATTGACTCACGTCCCTCTTCCATCTTTGCTCTGACTACCTCCTGCTCTCTCTTTATCTTTCTACCAACTCCTTTCTCCTCCTCACTTCACTCTCAGGTACGAGTCATCATTGTCGATGAAAACGACTGCGTTCCAGAGTTCCTGCAGTCCATTTACAGCAAAGATGGTGTACCAGAAACTGTAACAACAGCAACCTCCCTGTTGCAAGGTGAGATATCTAGACAAAGCTCATCCATGACCTCTCAACATCACAGCACAGTCGATATTTTTGCCCTCAAAATATGTATTGGCCACACAGCATGACACATTATCTTGTACTAAAAGAGACAATCGAAGTTGTGACCTAGAGCAGCCTTAACACATTTCTCACATTTGTTATATTGATATTTTCAGGAGGAATTGAAGATGCATTTTACTTTTTCCTTGGCCTTTGCGCTCTCAGACATTTAGAAACTTTGTTTGTGTTATTTTATTGTTTAACTTCACTAATCAAAAACTCCCACACAATTAAAACATGTTCCATGGTGCTCTAATTAAAACTATGTATTCACCCCTAGCCAATAAAACAATATAGAATGCATAAATCATGATGTTGTTCCTTTAAAAAAATGCAGCTGTGTGATTTGTCCACAATTGGCTTAATGAACATCACCAGTTATACATCCATGGGAATCACTGCAGTTTTATTTTCTCCTTGGCCATAGTAGGTGTTTTTAATTCAAAAACGTTATCACAAACAATACAACATTTACCTGATGTGTCCCTGTAAATGAAGATAAAGAATATGCAGCTCAGTAATGAATGTGAACCTCTGTGGGGTCTGTGATATGCACATGTTTAGGAAGCCCTGCTGCAGTTGCTTTCAGAACAAAATAACAGTGACAGAACTTTTTGAACATGTGTTTTGGTCAGGAAATGGAGTAGGTCAGTACTGGCATCGGTGAAATCACTGGAGCTTCCATCAGTGCAGCTGCTCTAGTCTCTCTTTTCCACTCAATTTCTACACAGGGATCACTAATGTTTCATCTGATGGGAAGAAATGTTAATTGTGGGTATGACGCACCACAACTGGATCTGTCATGGTGTGACTTAACACTGATAGGCTCAATCTTTTTTAGATTCTGACAATCTGCCAACATAACTGACAGCAAAGTATTTCACACATCTCTCTCTCCCTCTACACTCAAAGACCACCCTGTTAATTAATATCTTAAAGTCTAATCTAAGCGATGTGACATTTTTAGTCTCGATACAGATACCTGAGCTCGGGTAATACGGAGTACTGATCCAACACCAGTGATTAATAGGCTTCATCTCTATTTCTATGTCTCTTGTGTGGAAGAGGTGAGGATAATTCTTGAATAAAAAAGCATCAGGCTGGACTTCACAGTCTGCAGTACCTCCAAACAGGGGACACTTTGTTACTAGCTCACCCACCTCACGGTAGCCAATACCTGATCTTGCTCCACTGGTCAGCGCCAGTATCTGATATGTGTAAAAATGTAATAAACAGGTGAACTTAGTTTTACAGTTGCACCTGCTTTGGGCTAAAATTGGAAACGCAGCCAGAGCTGAACATCAGTATTGACAAGAAGGAAATGCATGGAAGTGAAACATTGCATGCAGCTTGTAAATTATTATCGACTGCAGTTGTGACACTTCATTGGAAATGCTCATTAACTTTGACTGCAGGCGGAAAAATTGTGTGTTGGATTTACGTTATAAAGCCTTGTTGTTTTTGCACCTGTGCCATGTTTAGGCCCCTTCCAGTAAAAATCAGGTTTTTAACCTTGTTGTCGTGTCGATGTGGTGTTTTTCATGCTAGATGAACAAAATGAGCATCAAAGCCATGGCTGAGTATTTCTGCTTCAGTCTCATCAACGCAGATAGACAGCCAGAGCTTTATATCTCACATACCCATACCCATACACATTCATAGAGCTGTGCCCACTGAATGAATGTTGAGTTACATTTAAGCTGATCAGCATTCAGTGGATGTTTTTTTCCCCTTGGAAACTTGTAATAAATATGTTATTTTTGACAACCACTGTGTTTTCAGGCCTAATGCCAGGAGAGAGACTTTAATTTATTTGCATCGTTGCCAAGTTCTCACCACTATCATTTTCACCTTTAGTCAAATGAGCAATTTGATAATAGAAAAACTAAACAAAAGTTGCATGGATTTGCTCTGTTTACAGCTACACAGCAACACACTAAATAAAACAACAAGTACGACTTGTTAAATAAAACTAAACAGGAGGTTGTGCAAATGAAAAATAACATTTATTGAGAGTTATATTATAGGGTCTATTTTGTTGTTGTTTTATCGTTTTACTTTAAGCAGTTTTAATAAAATGGAAATTATTGTTGCCTTTAGACTAATTCTCGTGAAAATAGTCTTGCCTAAAAACCTGTGTTCTGGTGAAACTCAAAAGACACTTGTAGTATAAAGGACATTCGTGATGTAAAGGGAGAATAAAGGCCTGTAACATGATAAAATGACAAAACCATAAGGCAGAGTTGTATAATGACTAAAACAATAATATAACCTTTTATTTGTTACTCCAGCATGCTGTGCAGCAGAGTCAGGTCATCATTTATTCTCTTGGGGAAGTGGCACAAAATGATACTATACTGTAACTAGACAAAAACTGCAAACATATATTGGCGTGTTTGTGTGTGGGTGCACCCTTTGCGGTGCAATGTCATAGTACTCGACATCATTTTAGCTTGTGACAAAGACATGCTGTAGAAAAAAAATCTGTGCCAACTGAAACAATTATCAGAGAGCACTTAGCAGGTTCACAAGCAGCACACAATGAAAAGATAGAGGCAATGCAGGATGAATGCAACATCAACAGAGATTGTGGGCAATAAATCCATTCGGTACAACCACAAAAACAGTGATTTTTCAGATCAGTGTAAGAACAATTCACCTGGACACAGCACTAGATCTGTAGACCTGCAGTAATCAGGTTCTGAGCAGCACCAAGGATTATCCAATGCAAGAATCACCAGTATTGATAATAAAAATGCTATTAAATGCTGGTATCCGAGTGAATGAATGTGGGAGAAGGCAAAATAAGATAATGGCGGAGATGAGGTGTATGTTGTGGGAGGCACAGCAGGTCTTCAGCTTGCTGTCATCAACAGGTGCACCAGAAGAGGTGAGAAATGTCCCCCTGTTGTGCTGTTGTGTGTGCCCACCCATGTGCATGCCTGTTTATGCCTTTGGGGAGGGTGGTCCGTACCCCCCCTCCCCCCCCCCAAAAAAAAAAATGTCACATCGATGATGTATTCAAAATTATTCAGTGTTTCATGAACAGCCCATTTCTGCTGTCTATGTATCATAAAGCTTATTTTAGAGTTAATTCAAATTAAATGTTAGATATTAGATTTAGAGAGGTTAGAAATATCTCACACAAGGTGCATCCTTGCCAAAAAATATCTGTTTTTGTCATTAAATTCCAAAAATCCCGAACAATTTTTTTTAAACGCAGGTTATAACTAATTATACCGATCTTATTTTATTTTAAGCACATTTAAAAGTGAACAAAGACAGGAAATAAAGACATTTTTCCTCTTACTTAATTAAGCGGGTTAAAAGGCAGGGTATTACATTTAATGAGCAGGGAGAAATAGGCATCCAGCACCATTTTGCTAAATCATGTGCTAGTAATCCCATATTTAGTTCCATCGTGAGGGTGGACAAATGTGTATTTTGCCAAGTTGGGGAAAATAAAATATTAAAAAAAAAAAATGCAGTACCAAGCAAGGCAATTATCTGGCTTTCCATAGAGATGTGATGATCCTGCAGTTACCATCTTCAGTAGAGAATCATTATGGCAGAAAAATGAGGGAAATGTAGCAAAAAATGTATAGTGCCTCGCCACCACTCCCTCCCCCCATAGTAATGCTTACACAACAATTGTGATGAGAGATTAAATGAACTGATAAATAAATGCTCAAATGATGCTCCAAAGAGTAGTAATCTGTATTCATTAAAGTAAAATGTGATGCATGCAGTTGAACTCTGTGCAAACAACGAGTATTGCAGTTCATTTTCTACCCATCATCATTCTACAAGAGGCTGTTCATCACTTATAAACAGCAAACAGATGCATTTCAGCTTTAGTTCAGAAAAATGTCAGTCCTCGTAACCAGAGTTGTAGCGCAGGATAAACACACTTTATCCAACTCACACAGCGGATATAAATCTAAATAACATACTTTACAAACAGTGGAGAAGGTAATACAAAACAAAACAATGTGGCCAATTCTGGACTGAAATGGCAGTTTATTCACCTGATTCAATGCCTTTTCAGACGTGTGTCACGATATTTCCCAGCTGAAAGAAGGCGATATGACAATGACAAATAGAGAGGATATTTTTGGAGGTGCAAACCAATGCTTGTAGTAATTTAACAATGACATATGAAACGTCTGTCTTAGTTACACTTGATAATACAATGTGGTATGTTTTTCTGATGTCTTCTGGGTAAATTCAGCTCATCTATTCGAAGATGAAAACAACTTATGACTGAATACAGAGTTGTGGAAATTGACTGACGTACTAGAAGCTTTAACATTAATCCAATTAGCTTTTTTTTTTTTTTTAATCAATCTTAATCGATTTCAATAAATGTGGATGAGAAATGGGTAACTATTTTTTTTATTGGTCAAGCATTGAAATGCAGTGATACGAACTTGAAGTTTTTTTTTAACACTAAGAAATTCTGTAATGTCAGAACGTTAACCAGACAGGCCACGATGAGACAGTTTATACCAAAAGATGCCAAAAGAGTGAAATAAGCTAAAGATCCAGTGTTGATAATTCTAACTTTCTTTGATTCTACATTAAAAACATACAAACAAAATCTATTTATGTGTTGATGCCTTTTAGTTTTGGTCCATTTTGTGCTCATTTAGGCTTATTCTAAACAAATCCAGAGGTGTAAGCATTAAGTATTTTGGACTGTTACCTTTCATTGGGCCGTTTTGGTGACTGTTCAAATCACATCCTTAAGACAGCAGGTCATACTTTACTTAGTTGCAGGTTTCAGGTGTATTGTCGTGCTCCAGTTTAAGCTATAATTTTTTTTTAACTGTGACAACAGCTGAGCCTCTTACTTTTTGGCCGCGTTCACTCACTAACGTTGACAGGAATAGGCAAATCAGAGTTTAATGAGCGTGTTGTGTTGGTAACTTAGTGCAAAAAACATAAATCAATCTCTATCTCTTGCTCACTGGGTGGATGAATCGTATGTGTGTGCATGGGAATTTAAATGTTAAAGGTAGCCCACAAGCAAGCGAGTGAGCAATTCTTATGTCTACTATGCAATATAATCCTACTGGCACCACTGTCATTAGTTTGGTTTTGAAATGTCACAAAGAAGCCATTTTAAATATATCTTTGAAAAAAAGCTAGTCCCACAATTGGTCTTGATCTAAATATTTTGTCAATCAAGGTGCAATTGACATTTTTCACATGCTAAAATAAACCAAATTGACAACAACAACAAAAAACTCAACCCTGAAACATCATTATTGTTCCTACTAGTAATATTTGGAGGCTCGTCGCTGTTGCAGTGAAACTTGTTTAGAGCTTTAAGAAGTCACGTTTGACCATTGTGCAGCTTCATGGCAAAGCAAAGACTGTTCTTTTGACAATGTAACACGTTTTGGAGAGTTATTGGTCGTTCAGAATGAAGGAATACCAGCAGTCACATTTCACTTACATGGGAAAAATCTATTAATCCAATACATTTAAAATAGATATGGACTCTACTGAAATAATGAAGTAAAACAAATGATGTGAGCAAGTTTATAAACTCTATTAATGAAGGAATATTATATTCTGTGGGTATTTTGTTAATTTAACTTGCTTCAAACTATTAATTGAATGCTGTTGAGAGTTCCCTAAGGCCTTCGCAGTAAATAATTAGTTGAAACAAACAGTGGCGTCCAAGTGTATGTATTATTCATACGCATGTGTATTTGTGAGTGTTTGTGTGTGTGTGTGTGTGTGTGTGTGTGTGTGTGTGTGTGTGTGTGTGTGTGTGTGTGTGTGTGTGTGTGTGTGTGTGTGTGTGTGTGTGTGTGTGTGTGTGTGTGTGTGTGTGTGTGTGTGGTGTGTATGGGCACATGAGCCAAATGCAATGTAAGGTGAATTGGAGAATTGAGCTTTTGATGGTGAAATGTTCTTGTTAGTGTAAAATATGCTTATTCAAATCCCTGGTGGTCTTTTCAGTTTTAGCAAGGCAATCAATTTGTGGCAGAGCGAGTCCTGGCTCCATGGATTCCCAATGTGTAATGTAGAAGCAAGAAATGTTGCAAAATGACAGTCCTTCCAATGCATGCTGTGGAAATAACACTTACTCCGCCTGCTATAGAACTGAACAGTCATGGCAGTGGGAACATCACTTCCTTTTCCATCTTCACTTTGGCCACATGGCATGAGAAATGGAAAGATATCGTGTTGATGTCTTTGAAACAAGAAAAAAACATTAGATACATGATTGTACGTGTATAATTTTGTTATTGTGTCATGCCTTTCTGCCTTTAATGTATTATGTAAGTAATTTCAGATTTCTGTATTCTTTCATAGAAAGGGGGAAGCAAAAGGCATACACATTTAAAATAAAGTTATGTAGCATTGTGTTTGTATCTGTGGTTTTGTCCAGAAAAGTTCTGTCTATACACACAGTCTGTGTCCATAGGATGCCAGCCTTTGCCTCCATTTGTCCAATGTTTTAATGTGTATTATAGTGATTTGGAGAAATAGGTAGAAGGATACAAGTTACTGTTACTGTGCAATAATGTTTGTAAATTATTAACATTTTTACAGTTTTATTTGTGATAACTATCTGGGAGGTCTCGCAGAAGGTGCAGCCTGTTCTATTGAAACAACTGGCTCCATTTAGTCCTCTGAAAAACATCAACTTTTTAAGCCAAAGCCCATTCTCGGCTGAACTATTATCAGCTGCTCCAACAACGGAATTAAACTTTGCAAAAAAACAGAAAACTTTAACCAAATCTCGCATTCTCGAGTTCATTTTCACTTGAATTAATCTGAATGGACTCCTCATGCTTTGTTTGATGTTGTTTTACTTTTTATTACCGTGTATTCTTCGCATTAATTTTGTGCACGCTACAATAAATAATGGATTGCAAATTTGTTGATAAACAAACTGAGCAAAACACCTTTTGATTCCTTCCTGTGGAGGTTTGACAAACATGAATTACCAGTCACACAGGTTACCAATCACTTTTACAGTCTGTGTGGTCAGTTTGATGATACCACCAGAGCAATGACCGTTAGAGAGCCTTATATAATTGAACCGTAGTGTTAGTCTATACTAGGGAGAGGGATCTCTTGGGCCACAGTGTTGTCTCTGTTTAGCCCCTATAACCTCTTTTTTCTGTTCTCCATCTCTGTTCTCATCTTTAGTGTCAGCCAACGACTGTGACTCCGAGGAGAATGCAGAGTTGACGTATTACACCCTGAGTCCAGACTTCACCATTTCCCCTCATGGGACCATCTTCCCTGCAGGACCACTGGACTACGAGAGACTGAATCACCTGTACGAGTTTGTTGTCATGGCGATTGACAAGGGGGAAGTCCCCCGAACAGGCACAACTACAGTACGGATAAGAATGGCTAACGTCAACGATGAGGCACCCGAGTTCTCCCAACATATGTAAGTAAAAGTTTGGCTTCGAATCAACTGATTCTCGTGCAATTGTTCTTTAACTAAGAAAATAAACAATTGTGGTTTTTTTGGAGGGGTTAGCTTTAACTATTGTTATATTTTCAGCTACTACTGTAATCTCTCGTTACTCTATGTCTGATGAACCATAGGGTAAAGACGATGAGACAGAAGAGGCTGACATTTATTCTGGTGACGGCACCATTCTTGGCACACATACCTGAGCACCATTGGCGTCGTGTGCTGTTGTTTGCATCGCTACAGTCAAACAATTTATTTTTAGCGCTTCCATTGAACTTTTCTGATTGTCAGGATGATCCAACTAGGGTCGTATATTAGCTAGAACAGTGACATGAAAGTCTGGCATTAAAAGCAAAACTTGAAACTGAAACAGGAAACAATGAAACATTTGTATTGGAAAAAGTCGTATTGGCACTTAAACAGGTGGTGGCAGTGGGAAATATACGTTTTGCACAATGTTATGCTGGTTCGGCCAGGGTCCGTTGGAACTGGCACTAATTTAGCTGACGAGGATATTGCTGTTCTACATTTCATTATTTTTGAACAGTTTGTTTTAATAAAGTACATATTGGCTTTTTACTCACAGTTTCAGTATCACCAGTAGTTGTAGTAGACTCCAGTAAAGCGTTATATTTCACTACACCTGGTTCACTGTCTCCACCTCAGCCTCTACTGTCAAACACTGACAGAGGAGAGGAGAGGAGAGGAGAGGAGAGGAGAGGAGAGGAGAGGAGAGGAGAGGAGAGGAGAGGAGAGGAGAGGAGAGGAGAGGAGAGGAGAGGAGAGGAGAGGCAGCAGCACCACGAGATTGCTCCAAGTGGAGTAAATATGGGATTATGTTCACAAAAAAATATGCTGTGGTGTTCATCGTTCATCATTGGCACTGCACTGCTGTTGAAAGCATGTAGAAGGAACAATGAGATGCAGCTTTAGTTAAAGCTTCGGGGTGTTAGGGTTGAGGAGAAAATGTTGCCGTTCCATAATGAGCTTGTTTCTCCGTTTGATTAAAGAGATGTATTCCTCGACTTCTTTTTCTGTGTTTATCATGATACATTTGATAAAGTTACACTTAACTGAACACATAACATCGTGAATCTCCCCACTTAACAGGATAACACACGTGGTGACAATAGTAAAAGGTCAAATAAAAAACAAACTAGTACTTGGGTCTTTTCCCAACATCTTTCCCTCTGAGTGACGGTCAGAGAAAATATATCTTCCTCTTACAATAACTCTGATGTTTGAGTTGTCTTGAATCAGTTACCCAAGTGTTTATATGAATAGTGTTTTAGAATAGAAATGATCAATATAATTCAGCGTAAAATATCTAATAGGCTCTTCTTAAACATGTCTTCATGTTTCTTGTTACAAGAAGCCATCTTTGATGAAGAAATCAGGAATTAAATCAGTTGGTGATATTTCCATCTCTGTATGTCAGTGCATAACAATTTATGTGAGGCACAAAACAGAGCACTTAAAATAGAGAGAGAGCGAGAGAGAGAGAGAGAGAGCTTGACTGTCCTGCATTGCCAGGTTAGCTCCTCACAGCTGCTTCCCAATTCAGCATCACAGCTGCTGTTGATAGCCCCCTCTCCCCCCTCCCCCTTGCTGCTGTGGTTCCTGCATCTTTTAATTGGTTGATTTTCTGGCAGAGAGCTGGGCAGATTGGTGAGGCAGGGTCAATCAACCATGCCCACCAGCACCCTCAGGAGGCCCTGAGCCCGAACTCTGCGTGTCTATTTGTGCCTGTGTTCGTGTGTGCGTGTGTGCACGTGTGTGCACGTGTGTGTGTGTGTGTGTGTGTGTGTGTGTGTGTGTGTGTGTGTGTGTGTGTGTGTGTGTGTGTGTGTGTGTGTGTGTGTGTGTGTATTCAGTAATTTAGAAGGTCCCAGCAAAGCGGGGTGTTTGTATGGACAGAGTGATGTAGTTATAAAGTGCATTCATGCATCGTGCATCTGATATGCGTGTGCGTATGCTGTTTAGAGTGGGTGGGGATTATTGTGTGTGTGTGTGTGTGTGTGTGTGTGTGTGTGTGTGTGTGTGTGTGTGTGCGTGTGTGTTTGTTTCTGTGTGTGTGTTTATGTTGGGTTGTATTGATTTACTGTCAATGACAGCAGAATAATCAGTCAGTTTTTATTCTCCAAAAATCTCAACTCTCGAATGTAGCTGCTCCAAAAACAGTATTTGACAATCTATGATGTATCATTCAAACACACACAAACACATACACTTACACATGCTTGTGTAAATCCATTTAGACAAACACACAAGGGCAGTTTGGGAATTTAAAATGTGTAAAGATAAAATTCACTACTTTCCTTATGTTGTTTGGTATGTTTTGTTGCCCTGTGTGTTTGGGAGAAAGTCTGTGCTGGTGTACTGAGTCAGTGCCTGTGATGGCGAGGAGGGAAACGAGAGTGGAGGAGAGAGAGGTCATTAAATATATCATTATCCAGGCAGAAAATGTGGCCTATTTGTATCGAGAAGCATGTGATAATGAATGTCTGCGTATGTGTGTTTTGCTAGTTCGGCGTGAATGTAGGCTTCAAGTCTAAAAATAGATGTTATAATAATGAAAAGTTGTATTTTGATCTTTTGTAAATTGTCCATGTTGTTGATGTTTATTATTGACATTAATGTGAAAATTAAAATGAGGAGATAAAAATGAGAATTATACATTTTTTCATGTTTCCACTAGTTCTACATTTGAACTCTCATATTGCTGCTCGGCTGTCACTTCCCTGGTGAGTGACCAACTGGCCACCTTCCATCAATGTGCTGTCACTTTGCCACAAGAACCCTGTTACTGTCCCTACTATTACTCGCCTGTTGCCACGGAAACCTTCCCAGGTGGCTTTTTACAGCGTTATTGCATGTGTGTCCGCACACCTTACACGTGTGTACTTCTGCATTCATGACTGTATTTTTCTGTGTGTGCGTGACTCCAGGGATTTGAAACATCTGCTTTAACAAAACTTGAATGCCAATAATAAACATTTAAATGAATACATACTGATAGAGGCATGCATTTATGCACATGCTCCAATTGCAGTGACAGTTGTAGCTGGAGGTATCAAGGGAGACAGTTGTCATCCTTAATAACAAATGACTCATTATTACACTTTTCTTCTGAAGCCCACTTCATCAGTGCAATGTCATATGGATGCAAAGGCATTAGTGAGCTTAACAGTGATTCTGCCTCAGTGTTAGACTCTTGGGACAATCATACACAGCACAGCATGCATTCATGCACGGTTACAATGCAGTCGGAAGCTACACAAAACATGTTCAAATACAATAGACAACATGATATGTGAGGCTCACAATGCTAATATCATGAGTGAGTGTTTGGGCTATAAAGATGTGACATGCGGAAGCCAGCACAAAAAAAAAGAAATAAAAAAGAAAAGAAAAAACACTTTAATTCAAAAATCATCACATTCAATGGAGCCACACCATTTAATAATATTTATTGGAATTCTTGATACCCGTAAAAAATATATTTAACCATATCAATATAGTTTCACATTAGTGTATGTTTGTGACATAACAAGTCCAAAAAGGTTGTAAGAAGGGCATAATTGCTTAATTCGACGTGTGCATTTCTCTGTAGGCTAAGGATGTTGACACTTCCACAATATTAATACAGCACCAAGTCCTGCGGTATAGTAGACAAAGAAATGGATATCAAAATTCACACTATATGGAAGGTTTCATCATATCCATATCCATATCAGGTACCATGCCAACATAGCCTACACAGCCACAGTACTAAACATACTTTAATTGTGTTAATGCCAGGACAGACAGAAGGTATTTGTTGCGATGCTTGTTCGGCTCCCAAATCTCACACTATTCAGTGGGTGGCAACTTTTCAAATTAGTAGTAATTAGTAATAGTAATTAGTGGTAGAAACACATCGTCCTAATAGCCTACTGCTTAAGGTGCATTGACACGTAACTAACATCCTTTAATTGATTTAAGCCACAGACCTGCATTGCATTATTATTCTTGTATATCTTCCCTTGTTTCTTGTGTCTTTCTACACTGCCCTATTTAATAAATGTAAAAGTGTCAAAAAGAAGAGAAATAACAATTCCTGATTTCAAACAGGTAGACAAAAGCAGACTTTACATTATTTTGTTGTCAAACAACAATTTTAATGGCTGAAATGACAGCTGGGTTGATAGCAACCTAATTAAGTATAACTCCTTGAGTTGGTTGGAAAAGCTGTATACGCCTGATACATATGAACATAAGAACCCAACCAAAATATATTTGACATACTCTATAGGTCGATGGCTACATATAGATAACAGACAACTCTTTGGAAAGACTTGTGCTTTTTGTTGTAAAATAGACTGAAGGTAAAGCTACAATCTCATTTAAACTGCCAATAAACGCTCAACTCTCCTTGTCTTTGCTCGCTTTTGGTACATTTCTTAATTTCGATTTCCACTGCAAGCTGTACGCTCTCAAGGCAACATTGTTATAGCAATGTCACGTGAAGCTGCCATGACGCCATCGTCAATATGACATGTGCAAGCCGGTACTTTCATCAAACAGACTTTTGAATGCAACTGGTGCAGATGTTCCCCTGTTGTGGAAAGAACAAAGTACCAGATACTAGCCACAACTTTTGCCCAATTGAAAACCCCAAAAAGTAGGTCGAGCAGAGTCCAGCCAAGTTTGTGGCAGTGAAAAAAGGGGCTTAAATGTCAAGGTAAAATGTCAACCTCCTCACCAGATGATGATCTATACAGAAGACATGGAAATTCAGAGGCAGCCATGTCCTTTTATTGCAATATACAGTAGGATAGCCGAAGTGTTGAGATATGAGCAGAATCTAAGAAAGGCAACCCGAAGATATGCTTGATTGTGACTCAAGGTTTTACTTTTACAGAGTTTTACAATGAGGACAAATCAAGCTCCAGCTAGTCATTGAAACAGACTGATGTTTCCATCTTCAGTTAGGGCAGATAAAACACAGATTTATTCATTTATTTTTGGTTGAGAAGTGAAAAAATACAAGACTCTGAACTCTTGTGTTGAATAGTCTTGTGATATGTACCTAACCTAGTGTTATGACAATGTCACTGACATAATCACAATTTAATTATATTAACTATTTTTGTAATTTAAATGTATTTGTTTTATCTTTGTAAGAATATAGTGATGTTGCTGTCTGGTGAATTTTTTTTTTAATAACTTTTCTTCAGTCACTTGTTTTGGGAGACTGTCTACTCCTAATTCAATTTTTATTTTACAAACTTATACTTGTTCTGTTTTTGGTTTATTGAATTACATTAGTGAGAACATTCATACAGTGTCCACACAATTGGCATAATGATCTAGTGCAGGTCAGGTTGACTTCAAAACAAATGTTTACAGCAGGTTTTAGGCAATAAAGTGTTGCTACGTAGTTTAACATGGAGACATATTAGCTAATTCCCATGCGATGGCCAGTGGCTCCTTTGGGTCCTGCCCCCACATTTTCAAAAGTCATGTGGATGTGAGATCAGAGTTTATCTGCCTCTCTGGACCTGCAGTGATTTTGGCTCTGCAGATAGAAATTGGGGTGTAATTAGTAACTCATACCATTGTAAGTACTGATTAATAGGGAATCAGACAGCAGCAGGCATTCCACCAAATAACCACACAATCCGTGAGCAGCAGTTAGTTGGATAAACACACACATACATGCATGCACACACACACACACACACACACACACACACACACACACACACACACACACACACACACACACACACACACACACACACACACACACACACACACACACACACACACACACACACACACACACGCTGTTATCTTCACTCTTTCCTCTATTTTCCATCTACGACTTATCTGGATAAACTAAATGAACTCAACAATTAAATTCTGTAATTAATTTTCACAACTGACATCAGGCATGAGCCTAAGGGACACATCTATTTTTTTCCACAGATCAACACAATGAAAACAAACTAAAACACAAAGTAAAACAAAAAAGGTTAAAATGTAATTAGGGTGTGTTGGTGTAATTCTGGGGCATTTGATTGCAGCATTGATTCGGCCAAATTAGAGTTGTGGTAGAGCCCCGGTGTGATTGCAAAAGGCATCTTACTATTGCATGACTGCAGATATTGTTGCTTACCCCTCTCTCTTTCAGACACTTATGTAGGCAGTGGACGCATATGTAGGCGTCTAAGTGTGTGTGTGTGTGTGTGTGTGTGTGTGTGTGTGTGTGTGTGTGTGTGTGTGCGTGTGCGTGTGTGTGTGTGTGTGTGTGTGTGTGTGTGCGTGTGCGTGTGTGTGTGTGTGTGTATACAGTATATATAAATATATAAACACACCCCATAAAAGAACACTCAGTTCTTAAAATGTCCTGTTCTTTGTATAATTGATTATTCAACTGTTTAATCACAGTCATAGATACTGAACGTTTCCAAACGTCGATGTGCTGTGCAGACAGAAAGGCCATCTTCAGCTATTGTTGCCATTTCGGGATTGTCATAATCATGAGCCTAATTGTAAGCTGACTCCATTTGAATCTATAATCATTACTTTGCCTGATTCTGAAATGCAGAAGTAGAGTTAATTTGGGGAGTTGGGACAAAAGAGGCTTAGTAGCCTGTGTGAAAGAGGCATGCATAATTTCAACTGCGCAGACAGCATCTGTAATTTTGCCATCAAATTGCAGGCAGAAATGCATAAGGGAAGCCTTTCTGGCTTTCAGGTGAGATCAATTCAACCAATTATCTAATGATCTTTCAAATGGCTTCCTTAGACCACAAGTGGAAGCCGTTTGATCAATGTGCCCTCTGTACTCTTAGAAAACTATATAATAGAGAAACACAGCACAGCATCTCCCCTTACCTGACTCCCATATTGATCTGTAGGGAAGTGCATGGTTTGGAGAGTGTGAGCTGAAATTACTCAAATGCTGCAACAACACTCTACAACCAAAGCAAATGAGTGGCACATCAGCGATCCCCCAAGGCGGAACTAGTCCAACAGCTGCTGAGGCAGAAAGACTGCAGTGACAGAATATGAACAGCATTCAACAGCTAATGAGAGTACCTTGTTTTCAGTGAAAAGTTAATACTCCTCATTGCTAGAGTGGCAGTTGTGTATATTTTCAAATGGCTGTCAGAGTTCTAGACCTACATTTTGAATGTGCACGCTCATGTGGGCAGGCGATGAGTCACTGATAAATGACAGCAGAAAGAGCAGATGTTTTAGGCTCAGCCTTGAGCTCGCAGTGGATGGTTAAGAGGCAATGGTCATTGGTCGAGGGACTTGTTTATGTCTATGAATCTGTTGGGCTAAAGCTTTGGTCTGAAGTGACAAATTCCTACAATTACTTAAAGGTCATCACATTGATAATATAAAAAAGACAAAAAACAACAACAACAAAAAAACTTTCAGCAACTAAAACAAACCTATCTGCATGGCTGGATGCCAGTGAGGGTAAACCAGGACATATTATTGTGTTTTTAGTTGAACAGAAATCCCCAGTGGGTTGATATTTATTATAATTTTCGCATGTAAATAAAATGTTCTTAAAATGTTTGCAGTAATCTGCCACGTTTTCATTTTAAGATTTATGTTACTAATTGTTTTATTTATAGAAACTATTTTTAAATTGATGGACATGGTCATTACAGCATGACACTTCCTCACTCAGGTTAGCCTTTTACTTAATGTCTAGTAAATAAAGTATAGTGTGGAATGTTTTTTATTTATGGTATTTTACTGTTTAATCAAAGTTCAATAAGCTGTCAATTTCTCAGACTCATAATTTTGACTCATCTTTGAATATTTGCTTCAGAGTCATTATCTCCCACTGACCACTGTTATTGTTAGATTGGTTATCAATTTGGTCTTCATTTAATATATTCAGTCGGACTGTATGAGTTCAAATGTTTTTTTCCTAAAGCCAAGGAACATCTTTATATTAAACTAATGACCTAGAGAGTGTGGCATGTTTTATATGATGATATAAATTATTTCCATTGAAGCAGCTGATATAAGTCCAAAGAGTGTAGAGTCCCAATCTTGTGTCAACAAGGTAGAGAGGTCAGGCTTTCAAGAAAAGTTTTGCTTTCAAGCACATCGAGTGGTTTAGAGAAGTATGTGCAAGGCTACGGGAGAGTTCAAAGCTGAATTTCAAAGTGCTACACTTGGATACAAAGACAAAACTGAAGGGGAATTTCAGAGCAAGAAGCTGAACTCAGCTTGATATGTGGGAGCTGAGAAAACAAAATACATGTTCAGGCAAGTGAATCACTTAGACAAGGTTAAACTGTATATTTTATGTAATGTATGTATTTGTGTGTGTATGTATGTATGAACAACAACATTATTTAATTATTATTTACACATTAGTTAACTGTTTTATTTACTGGTAGTTAATGCCAATAGCATCGTTATAAAATATTAAGAATATGAAAACAAAATAATGATCAAGTGATCTCCATGAAGATCGACAGACTGACCTCTCCTGTCGAGTGTTCACTGAAGGAGGAGGCAATGGTGTGTGTAGCAACGCTGTGTAAACCCACCAATATAAATGATTTTCTCCTCCATCAGCATAGATCCCACTTATCACATCCAATACAACTACCAACTGAAGGTTTTTGACTCACAAGCATCATTCAAGTCAAACGTTTTAGTGATAAAGAGGCTGGTTTTAAAAGCAAAATTCTCAAATCTGTGACCAAAACCAATGAAATTGTAAGGGAGAATACATTTGCAAGCCAAATAATTTTATTCTGAGTTCACCTATTTTTACTCCCAAACTTGACTTTTGATTGCAGTGTGAGGAATTTGCTCTCAAAACTGCCTTTTATACTTCCATAAAAAAATACACAAAAGTACCCTCATAAGAATGGAGTAGAGTTTCAGGCTAAAATGGGTAAAACTATGATGTGTGATCATTTAGATGGTTGATGGACAGCAAAGCAGCTGCTTATTTATGTCTGCCATAGTTGAGTTTAATTCCCTGATTATAATTCAATTGGAAATTGCATTAATAAGGTGTGAAGTGAAGGGAAGATACTTGTGCATTTGGTTATGTAAATATAATATATTGTTACACACTTATGCAATATTTTTCTTTCTGTTTACATATGAGCACTTTTGTTTTATGTGACTAATTGAACTATAGTTTCAAACACATAGATAAAACAAACAAAAAAGACCAACCGTCATTGAATGTGTCTCATTTTCACCTTCACAGTTGTGTATCGGGACATGTGTTCTCCTGCAGAGAAGTGTAGGAGAAGTGTTGATTGTGTTCTTGTTTGTATGTGTTTTATCAGATATCGGACATTTGTCTCAGAGGATGCAGGCCCCAACACACTTGTTGCCACGGTGCTGGCAAAGGATCCTGATGGGGATGGGATCACATACAAGATCACCACAGGAAACGAGGAGGGCAACTTTGTCATTGACAACCAAAAAGGTAAGACATATTGGAGTTCATTTTTTTTTTTTTTTAAATCAGTCCAACAACGTATTTACTTGTTCTTTATATCTAAATATTAGTTCTTATTCAACTTCAGTTAGGTGTTAATGTGTTAATTTATTCTTTCTTCAGTTCCTCAGCCCCCTTGTAAAATACGCTGACTCTGAATTTTAAGAACAAAAACTCTTAACCCCCTTTAAAGGTCCCATATTTTACAGGTTTCTTGTGTTTTATCTGCAGTCTTGATATGCATTGAGAGATGAAAAAAAAAAAAATGTAAAGACCAGAAACTAGTTTTATATCTCCTCTCTTAAGACTCTCTTTTAAGCTCTATCAAGAACAGGCTCTTTTATGTCAATATCTTAAAGGCACTGATATCAATGACCCTGTCTTCTGATTGGCTGTTTTCAGTCTTCTACTCTGCTAGCTCTGTGATGGAAAGAGAGCTCAGTTTTGTCTTATATATAAAAAGTCGTGCTGTGCTGAGGGTGGACAAATGACAAATGACATTAAAGCGAGTTTGTGACATCACAAACTTTACAGAGTCCAAATGGGCTTGTCCAAACATGTGATGTATACAGACTGTGTGCACTTTTTTGATACTTCCATAGTATTTGTATTGTACCGAAACTTGCTTTATCAAAGTGGAAATGTAAATATGGCTTTATACAATATGGGTCTTTTAAATATTGGTTTCTGTCCCTCCACATTGGCACATGATGCTTTTTGCCAGACAATACGTCGCTATGGTTTCATCTGCTTTCTTTAAGGCAATACTTAAAAGAAACTACACACTTAAGATACATGTATCCTCTACATAGAAGTGCTTGGTGATTTTTTTTTTTTTTTTTTTTTTTACTTTGCTGCTTAAACTGTTATGTGACAAAACTTTAAACCTCAGGGTGCTCTGAGCTCTGTTTATATTGCACTATTCACCTGCACAGATTCAACACAAACCCTGAAATACACACAAGGACTGTTTTTCCCCCCACAGTTATTTTCACCCTGCTTTGCTGTGTCCTCCCTGCTATATTTACATACACCGTATAAATGTAAAAGCTCTGCAGTTTTTCCAGTGTGCCCCAGAGGGTACTGCAAATATGCTTCAGAGTGTGTATCGTATAGTTTTATGTCCTTCACCGTAGCCACTGTTGTGTGGATGAGGCTGTCTCACCAGCTTTCCTCTCACTGCGAGGAGCTTTGTAAAGGATATTTAAATTTTGACAGGTCGTGTCATGAAGACGTTCAAATAATCACCCAAACTGTGAGGAGCGTTTATAGTCACACTTCTGAGCATCCTGTAAGGGAGGAGCAACAATGCCAGAAGCAATGTGAAAAAAGACACTAGGTTCTTGACGCAGTGTGTGTGTGTGTGTCTGTTTGCCGTAATGGTGGCAATGTCATTGTGGTTCGACCCTTATGTAAATTGTAACCCTCATATCACATAATAGGGTAAAATACCACATTCATTTACTCAAAACTTCAAGGCACAATTCCCTCTGATCACCAGCATTGACATTCACTGTCAGCAGATAGCGATGGTCATTTTATGGAGCACAGAGACGACACAGAGATTTTATTTGACTCCTTTGGCTATCAGATGAGGGGTGCAGACTTTCTTTTCCATTTATGTTGTTTGGTTTAACTTGTCACATTGACAACATTTCTGCTGGTCATTGGTCACAAAAGGTTATATTTTCCCCTTCAAATTTGCTTTCTCAGACTGACAAACTTTGAAGTGAAGTTCAGTGTAGAGCCAAGCTAACATCTAACATCTTTGTGGCAAAATTTGTGAGAAAGTGGCAGAGTACTATTTGAAATTACTTTCAGTGAGAGCAACTACCATCTAGAGGATGCGATGAAACATGTGGAACATTTCTCAAAGAGGGGGAAATCCCGCAAATCTGAAAACTCGCACAAGAAGGCGAACCACGTCTATTTGACATGGTAACAGAGCTCTTCTCACCTCAACTTCAAGCCAGGCAGCATCATGAGACATCCCTATCCATACTTTTCCTGACCCTTTTTAATCTCACCCCTGACATATACCCAATATTACAGAAACATTAATAGAAAAAAAATAAAACACTGAAACTAAACTGAACTAGCAAACTGGCTTTAAAAACTAATCAAAGCTAAAGTGAATCTGTAAAATACCCAAACCCGGAAGGATTTGGACTGGAGGCTAACATGTCGGTGAGGTAAAAGAGTATACAAGTAACACACGCAAATCTGACTTGCATAAGTGTGCTGCAATTTCCATCCTCCATGTGACTATCATAGCACATGCCTTTATTAAGCACACCTTTAGGAAGTTTACAGTAAATCAGCTGATAACCAGTCTCTCACACACACACACACACACACACACACACACACACACACACACACACACACACACACACACACACACACACACACACACACACACACACACACACACACACACACACACACACACACACACACACAGAAGTGAGCATAATACAGATGCACACAAAGGCACTACACAGTTTATCTGCACCAAAGTGTGTGAGCCAAAGTGTGAGACCATAATGCTTGTAATACGATCCAATATCTTGTTTCAAAGAGCCCCATATTTGGTCATTAAAAGTATTTTATGGTTCTTATAATGGAAGGCGAGCACATTGGATTCCACCCACCCACTCCAACCCATCTCATTCTCCCTCTGCTACTGATGAAAATCGTTTATTGCCTCTTCTCCCCTGTTGTTGCCAGCTCCTTCTCTCCTTACCCATCCTAAATGTCTGACAATCATTCAAGTGATTGTTTACCTCCCTTCCGGCAGGAGCGGCCTCCCTCTCCATGTTAATTTGCCTGTAACTCACCCCAGAATACAGTGTGTTTCCCTGAGATTTAAGGCGCCCATTAGGATCCGAGCAGGCCAGTCAATATGATGATCACGCTCTTCCTATTAAAACCCATAAATACAGAAACACCTGCTCTATTGGGTGGGAGGAAGTATTTACTGACAAAGGAGGAGAAATGCTGGCGCCAATAAACACTTTTCTGTCATTTAATTTTTAAGTTTAATGGCATTTCGGAAAATAGTATTTCTTTGTCAGGGAAACAGTAGGTGAGTTTGTTTTCAGGGAAGACTGCTTGGTATCCTATAAGGAAGAACCATTCGTCGCCCTGTTGTCTTGTTTTATTTCTATTATTTAGGCTTTCCTCCTGAACTTGCTCTCCTCCCTTCTATTGTGTTAGGTCTGATGTGCTGACCTGTGTCTTCTCCCCTTTATGTAACAAACCCACATTGTTTTACCCCTCATTCCTCTCGCTGGTTGCCTCTGGCAAATATATTGTTATTCTGTCTTTCTCTCCCCCACTATTCCACTACCTACTCTATTTTTATACAGTAGGTCTGTCTTTCTTTCACCCCTTCTATTACCCATCTTTCTCTCCCAGCTTCCAGTTTGCATTTTTTTTTCCACGATGCTGACTGTAGGGAGAACTTCTCTGTCAATGTCCTCCTGCCCCCACCCCACTTTGTCCTCTGTCTACTGTGTTGTCTCTCACCCATCGCTTGCTTCATCATTCCACTTCCTCCCTCATGGCTGCCTTCATGTGAAGTGACGGCTGCTCACTGACCCCTTAGGAAACATCTTCTCCATCTCCAATAAGTGATGATATGTGCTGGCCTTGTTAGCAGCAACACACACACACACACACACACACACACACACACACACACACACACACACACACACACACACACACACACACACACACACACACACACACACACACACACACACACACACACACACACACACACACACACACACACACACAAACTCATTGTACTTTTATTGAATAATAAGCATTTATATCCACATAAAATGTAACTTGAATGTTCACAGAAAAACATGCAGGTAGGCTGTTACACATAAGACCTACAGTGATTAGTACAGTTATACACAACACAAATACACAGACTCACACAAATGCTGGAACACACAAAACAGCACACTCTATCAAATGTATCAATAATAGTGTGCACTAATAAGCACATATCACATATTGACTAAGTAACACACAAAGGAACAACCACATAACATTTACTCATAGACTGTATAAAGGCGTAATTGTAAGCACGCATCTATGCATGCACACCCAAACACACAGACGCAACCGTATATAAAAGTGGACGTAGCTTCCAGGTCTGAAAAATGAGGCCGATGCGGAAGTGCTTTCGGCTGCAATACCACCGAGTGCCGCTAGAGGTTGGCTCCAAATAGCCTCTGGCTCCACAGACTCACATTAAACCTCTCTAATGAAATACAAAAACAGTACATTTTTTCCATAAATTATTTTGGTGTTGCTATCTAAAGTTGCTCCTTTTTATTAGTTTCCTGGTGGTCCATCTGACAAATAATTCCATAATTAATGGGATGACGACAGCCAAAATATATTTTTGTCCAGATCTACACAAATACAGGCAAACTAATTCACTCAGGCACACACATAGCCATAACCCACACTACGGGGACACATATCTCAGATTCCAACAGACGCTCACTGTATGCTTTGTTCTTGGACTGTCCTAAAACCTTTTCCATGTCCCATTTTCAACCACTTACCCAGCATGTGTTGCTCTCATCGAAGGCTTTTAGGCCCTATTAGATGTTGATGCCAACCAGAGGCAGAGCAAAGCATGGATCAGACTACAGGGCGCCTCCGGTGCTCCCTATATATGTAACATAGAGAGCAGGCCTTAGCCTCTCTGTGTCTGCTTGCTGCCTTTACTGAACTGGCCACATTTATCTGGCCTTCTGTCTCAATTCATCAAGCATGAGTGCACTCCACAGCACCGTTGGAGCACTGTGGGTGGACGGAGAGAGAGAAAAGGGTGGGTTAGTGTTTAGACTCTTGATGTGTCTTTAGTTTGAGTACACATGCATTTTAAAATGCTTATTCATGATCTACGGGTTAAAAGTCCACCCATCTGATATTATGAGTATTGCTACTGTTTCTGTTAACCAGTACTGCTATGCCTACTTTGTTCTGCTGTTACAATGGTTACTTTTACCACAGTAGTTGCCTACTACTGCCAGTGTAAACAGTTCACATGAATTACTATTATTAAAATCCTATAAAAACCCACTACTGTGAAAAGTATTGGTTTTAAAACCCAGACCACAGAAAGTACTCTGCCTCCACACTAACACATTAGAGGCAAATTTATTTTTGTGGATCCAAACCTGGAAAAATACTCGTGACGTGGCTCTTGGAAATTCAATGTTAGGAGGATGGACTAATATACTTTTGTCCAACCATTGGATGCATTGATATAAAATGCACACATATACTCAACATCCCCAAAGGATGAATCATAATGACTTTAGTAATTCCCTACTGATGATACTATGCTTATCCAATGAAATGTATCACCATCTTTCAGATAAATTGGCGCCCTTATTTGTAGTATTTGCATTTAAATGGATTGTTTCTTAATTTATCTTTCGTGGCCAGTTTTTATCAACCCCAGTTGGTTGCCCTTATTGTAGCAAACAATTGTTCTAATTTTAGTCTGATTGTACTACTCTTTTTTTTCATTGCACTCTCTTGTAAGCTCATTTGACAATGCAACCCCTTGCAGCCCCTGCCACGCACCATACAATGGCCTATTTGGGTTTGAATAATGAGAAATTCAGAGTAAACCATCTAGACTCCTGTCATTTTCGAGTATGAGCAAATTGCTTCTTTTTTTTTTTTTTCATTTTCGTGTTGATGTAGGAAAGTGGGAGGTTTGACCTCAATACATCCAACTGCTGAAACAGCCAAACTTGAACTGAAGGTCAGCAACACTGGCATGGGATACTTGTCCATAATTGCATCGACCAGAGGGTACAGCAAAAGTCTGGGTTGAGTTGCGAAGAAAAGTGATGCAGCCTTGCTTGTATGGGTCATTAGTGGGTTATACTTCATACAGTCGCTATGCTAAATAGGCTGAAACTGGGGGCCATTTCCATTTTGAAGTGTTTCCACTGATGTAATTATTGATTTCTGCCATGTGAATATTTGACTCCGTAGGTAGTGGGTACATTTCTGTGCATTCTACAGTAATGACTGTGTTGGATATAAAGCTGTTGGAGACATGAGCACATTCTGGAAGTTAATATTAAATAAAGTCGACTTAATTCATGTTATTAGCAAAAAATACTGGCATAAAGATCTGCTCTGTTCAAATTAGTTCCACTGTCCAATCAGAAAGTATTTTAATCATGACACTGCTCTTCAAAGTATTAATGTGTACACTCAAATGACAACACAATAGTTGGTTGTAGTAGCTGTCATATATGGTATATCTGCTGAGGATGTACAGTAACATTTCTGGGAAGACTGCTTCATAGTCCATGCTCCACATTCAAGGACCTTTATAAGGACCAACTAAAAACACAAAAGGGTGCGTGCGATCAAGTATCAATGGCTACTGTATATTGAAAGTTGACACTGATTGTTTGGTTTAATTATCTTATTCAGATTTTCTGATACTAGTTTGCTTAATCATTTTACTTGTATTTCACATTATATGTAGATAATATTAAACACTGGTGTATTTTGGGACTTTGGATTTTTCAGTTCAAACAAAAAACAGTGGTTTTGTTGGCATCTATGTGGATTCGTCGCTTTTGGGCTCGTTCCACATAATCCTGACATTGTTGGTTTGATTGAGACTTCATGCATCATTCATGTTTCGCTTTCTCCCTCCATACGTGTCCTGTCATAAATACATTTTTGAAAAAACTAATTATATATATTTTTACTCCTCAAAGTTACACATCAACAAAACCATGAATTGTTATTTCAAGCAAACCTTAGGTATCATAATGGCACTGGTAACAATTTTTATACAAAAGTACAATGGCATGCATATAGACTTTCCCCGAAGTGAATTAGGTGCTAATGAACAACACAAACCACCTCTTTGCCCATTTTTGGATTGCTGGAAGTTAGGCGCAGTTTGCACTGCCAAAATGGTGGTGTTCGGACTCATCCACATTGAGCATCAAATCCGTTCTTCGGAAAAGTTGTGGGTGACGTCATGGAGGCTACGTGCCTTCTTTAATACAGTCTAACATGACGCATTCAGTGGAAGACGACTCGCTCCCTTTGTATCTATTGAGGAATTAATTCTAAAGTAATGAGAACAATGTCTTAGGGGACGGCACGGTGGTGCAGTGGTTAGCATTGTCGCCTCACAGCAAAAAGGTTCCGGGTTCAAATCCGGTCCTGGGCCTTTCTGTGCGGAGTTTGCATGTTCTCCCTGTGCTTGCGTGGGTTCTCTCCGGGTTCTCCGGCTTCCTCCCATCATCCAAAAACATGCACTTCAGGTCAGGTTACCTGGCGCCGCGGTCGTGGCAGCCTGCTGCAGCATCTCCCCCCTGAGAGCCCCCCTGCTGTAGTGAAGAAATTTCCCCTCGGGGATTAATAAAGTGTATAAAATCAAAATCAAATCAAAAATCTTAGTGTTAGGTGATTATACATCAATGAAAAATAAAATCATTATTGATATTACAGCACGTTCAGTTCCTGCCAATAGATCCCCTTAAATCCTGCTCACTGGTCGTTTAACATGTATTGAAGCCTGATGGTGAAAATGAGGCATATTACAAGATTGCAGGGCGTTTTGGTCTGATCTTGAGAATGTCAAGCTGTGGGAGCAAGAGACATTTAAGAATAATGTCAGGTGTGTTTTCAATAATGCAAGTTTAGAGGAAGAGAATATTAAAAACTGTAAGCCACCTCACCATGTCAGCACTGTTTTGTGTACAGAGTATTGGGGAAATTGGATCAGCTTTGTAAGACAAACAACTAATACAGCTAAAATGTGTGTAAAGCTGCATGCATATGGTTGATTTGTGTTAAACCACAGGCTCTGGACTTCTGGAAGAAGGAGGCCAGAGAGAGCCTAATGTTTCCCTGAATAGGGACATCTATTTGGGAACAAATTAGGCTCTGAAGCATATTAAGTATGTACATCCAAGCATGTGCAAGGCATCCCCCCGTCGTTATGTGAATAGCCACTGCTGGCTGGCTGTAGTCTTAAAAAAAAAAAAAAAAAAAAAAAAAATTCAATGATGGACTTTTTTATACTCTGCATAAACCTGCAGCAATATTTGCTGCAAAATGTTTGTGTGTGTGTATATTTTTCTATGAAGGTGTGTGACTAATATTTATGCATTATATGTGTTTGACACAACGTATGTTACATGTCTTTCTTCAGGCAAAGCTTCCACCTCTTACGCTTCTACGGCTGTAAAATGGAATCATCGTTCTTCCTCTCTCTTTCCATTCCTGTCTCTTTCACTTACACACACACACACACATACACACACACACACACACACACACACACACACACACACACACACACACACACACACACACACACACACACACACACACACACACACACACACATACCCTTAACCACAAAGAGCAGTGCCAGGGAACCAGCCATTGTGACAAACACCTCGAGGCAGACACCCCCTCCATGGCAATCCTCCATCTCTTGTGCAACAATGCTCACACACTCAAAGACAAACAGAAGAGACAAACTGCACATGTGCAGTTCAAAATTTATGAGCTTGTACAGCATTAACTTCAGCTGAACAGAAGATTTTCCTCTTTTGTTAATCTTGTTTCCGTTTCCTCTCATTTTCAAAGACTCTTCTACAAATCACTTCATCCAATTATTTTATTCTTCGTGTCATGCAGGTGCAGTCGCTACGAACACACACACAGGCAAACAAGATAAAAAAAATACAAATCATACATCTTCTAAATGTTATCTGTCTCATCAGTCCACTCGGTCTGGTAAACAGAGATAGAAGGATGAATAGTGCACATACATACATATCTATGATAAGTGTACATCGATTCCAACAGGGGTCTCTTGTGAAACAGCAATCAAATGAACATATGACAGCGATAGCACCTGCCCCTGCCTCTAAAGATAAGGAGGATGTAATAAGTGTGTCCGCACTTTGAGCCCACACACACTTGCACACAAACACGCACACACAAAGTAAACAGAGCACCATGGGGCGAGATGAATACAAAGTGGTGGAGAGTCATTCAGAGCAGAGAGTGGGATGCAGATGAGACGCCTACACCAGACTGAAAAAGAGTCAGTAAGAGAAAGAGAGACAGAGGATGAAATGGAATGCCAGAACGACGGCACTAAAAGGGAATACCAATCGATTTAACTATTCATATGTTGTGCGGCCATGATTAATGAAAAATCTCTCAGAGCTAAAAACTTAAATTAGAACGTCTTAGTCCACCAGAAAATTCCTTCCCCCTCATGGTTTTGCTTTTTCTTCATATTTATAAAGGAAATGGTCGATGCTTTTTCAACAGCGCAGCGATTCTGAAGGATGTTGGGGATTGTTTTAACTTGGTTCTTTCTATGTTATCATGTTATTTCATCATCTCACTTTATAGATTTTATTCTTCCAGCTTTCCTCCAGTGCTTTTACACTACATGCAGCTAATAAGCAATCAGATGAATCCAAGCCACCCGACCGCTTTATTTTTTAGCACTTCGTTCGACCATTTGTCAAAACCAATGTATGTCTGACAGTCATTTCCATTTTAGTTAGTCTGCCTCATCTTTAAAGTTGTTTTATTTTATTCTTAAAACTCACTGAAACACAGCAGAGGACGTTTCACACCAAAATTCGTATTTGCATCGTGATATCTGGAATACAGCTTTCACAGGTTATTCGTTTTTATCATTTTGATGGTGTGGTTAATAAACGCTCTGTCTTTGGCTGACTGATTTAAAGCGGTTTGTTGGCAAAGCTAAACAGGTTTTCATCACGTTTATGTTCATGCATTAACATACTGTACTTAAGATATGTAGCTGACCTTAAATTGTATAATTAGTGATGGCATTCTTTGAGCTAAATGCTAACGTTTTGTTCGCACCCAGCTTAAAGGTCTTGTGAAAATTCTGATTTAATTAACGACTGAAAGTGGAATTTTCTTGCTTTGAAAATAAATTGATACGTTTTTATCCAATGTCCTTTTCCCAAAACGTCATGGTGTGCAATAACTTTTAAGATGAAATTGTTTTGCATGTGAGAACTAAATTATACATTATTAGCTGCCAGCTAAGTTTTATTGTTGCAGTTAAGGAAATCATTTCAAAGCTGTATTTTAGGACACCACTTCTCAGAGTTCCAAACAATGTTGTCTGTGTGACAATTCACGCCCAGATGAATTTAAGAGCGATCCTGTTGTGTTAGTGCCACCTACCCTCTCTGGTGAAACAACCACTGCTGAGTGATAGAAAACACAATACTAACTGTGCGACACTTGGGATTTTTTCCGGGAATGTCACCTCAGACAACCATCTTATTCCAAAGCAAGGGCTTCCATCAGTGGGACACAAGCTCAATCACCATTGTGTTACGTTAGTCACTGATAGAGAGATGACAGCCATTTATTTAAATGATAAACTTCAAGATTATTATTCTGAGTTAAAATGTGCCCTTTTTTTTCATACATTTCAATTCCAGAAAAAAAGAAACATATTACCCCACTGGACGCTGTGTGTCTGTGTACGTGTGTGTTTTTACCGATATCCTCCTTATGTTTGTGTGTAGGTCTGATCCGGCTTCGTTCAAGCCCACCACCTCGTCTCCAGGGTGTCGAATATGTCCTCAATGTTACAGCCACAGATGACAACGCCTCTGGGGGACCTCAGGTATTGTCATCCACGGCCCAGGTCATAGTAGGAGTGGACGACGTGAATAATAACAAGCCTGTTTTTGAGAAGGTAAGACGAGCCAACACACACTTGATTCATTGATGTTGTTGCTCCTCATTAGTCTGCATGTGGTAGGTGCGTCATAAATATCTGCTCTCCTGGTCGTGGTGCAAGTTTTTTGATCTTCTTTTACTTTTCTTTCATCAATCTCTCTCCACCTTTTCCTTTACTAGTTTTCCTTTTCTTTCTCTGTCGATCCCCTGTAGGTCTCCACCATCACTCCTCTGTATCCCTGTCTTTCTCTTTCTATCTCCTCTATTCATTAGCCTCTATCTCTCCTCTCTGGAGGAGCGATTAGTGTGCTTGACCCTCATCTCTGCTCTCTCATCGCTCTCCTACATCATCTTGGTTGTTTAATTAAAGCTTTAAGGGACGTGTGAGAAATCCCTACTGACTCACTCCAGAGGAGCTATGTCTCCACCTGATTTTTTTTATAGCCATGTCTCCCTTTTAAATGAGGTGACTTTTCAAGCCCCCCGAGGTATCACAAGCCAAGATTAGGAGCAGGGACGTACTGAGTAAACCTAGCTTATTCTCTCATCGGGGAGCGTGAATGCCAAGTGTTTCCCTTTCGGCTTCACTTCTTAGCAGGAAGTAACAGAGGGACAGGCGACAAGATGAGAGCCAAGAAAGGAGAGAGAAGAGAGATTCTTGGTCCTCAGTATTTCATGTGCTCTGTGTGCTCAATTGTCTCTCACAGGAATTTTCTTGTGATGTCCACAAAGAAGTGAATATGATTCATCCTTCTTTTCTGCTGGTTGGATGCTAATTGCAATGAACAAGTCAAAAGGACAATTTAAACAGATAACTGAAGGTAAATCGAAATTAACAGATGAAGGAAATACAAATGTATAAATAAAGGTGAACATATAGATAGACGTAATATAGACAAACAAGGCGATTTACTTGTGTGTCAAATGTTTGTTTTAAATAGAATAAAATGAAATTCTGGGACTTAAAAGTAAAATAATACAGAGTTTTGGTTTCTCAGTAAATAAAGACATCCGAGGTTAGTTGGTATTTCCTCTGTCGCTGGGAGCCAGCAGCAGGACACTGAAGCAGAAAGACCCTTTTATCTTGTTTTGATGCTCAGTCTTATAACATACTGTAGCATCTCCGGAGCTCAGGGCTGGATCAGTGGACCGAGACAGAAGGAGTAAGAGACACACACAGAGAGGTAGTGATACAGAGAGGCAGGATCTCTCAGATGTAGCAGGATCCTGCATGTTCCTGCAGCATGGATTTCAGACTACAAACCCACAGGCACTGATTACATTCATTTATTAACCTTTAATATGCCAGTGACCTGCTCTTAGATAGGTCTTATTGGCTTCAATTTATGCATTTTTAGTAATTGAAAAACACAGGAGAGATATTTGGACCAGGCTGTGTGGGCAAAGCATGGAGAAAAACACCTGACAGAGCATCTATAAAGTATTACTTCTGAAATCAAAACACACTGGAACAAGATGAACAAAAAACAAACACAAGGAGCGTCGGTGAGTGAATTCAATTTAGATCTTGTTCCCGAGTTGCTGAGATGGTTCCCATCCCACTGTCTGTCCATCCATTCACCCGTTCTAACTCTTTACTGGGTATCCTGGTATTACCAGAACCATATTCACTCTTTAAATATGAGGGTTTGCCCACGGTCAATTGACAATTATTTCCTGTTGTGTCTTAATGAGCACTGACCAAAGTTAACTTTGAAACTTTTTATTTCTAATGTATCCCATCTACTCTTGGAATCTCTTTGTGTTTAGACTTACTTTATTTGTATATGAAATGTCTGCTCTGTTTATTCTTAAGATGATTTATTGTACATTGACTAACAGTTAGTAACACAGCACTACCTTTGAAGCACCACATGCATATCTTCACCAAACTCCCTCTGTACTCTATGTAAGGTAAATCAAACTTAGAAACATGGAGACAAATATTTCCAAAGCTTCTCGTGGCCACCGATGGAAAGGTTGAAGGACTACATAAAGGTAGTGCCTTGTTGCATGATAGAAGAAAGGAGGACTGAGGAGAGGAGCTACAAAGCAAGAAGGGAGGCAGGAGGTAATGAGAACATCAGAAGATTTTTTTTTAAAAAGCTCCCCTGCCATTAATTAGGTGTCAAAGGAAGGCGTTAACCAGCAGCACTGACAGCTTTCTTCTCTTCCTCTGTGTGTGGCACATCAGTATCAATGCTCCAGTGAGGCAGGGAAAAGGAAAGAGTTGATGGAGACAAAGTAAGAAAGAATCTGGCTACATCAACCCAGACGCATATTTAGGCCACCTCCGAATGTGGCCTGAACAGATCAGAGCTCACTGCTTCCTGAGGGTGTTTCCATCTGTACTTTTGCTGGCCACTTGTGGTCCGATCACGGCCAGGTCGCATATGTCCGGATTAAAATAGCCAAATGGAAGCAACATAGTGTGTTGCATTGCGAGTGACCCAAGGAATCCGATTGGATTTGCATTTCAAACCACCTCCGTGGTTTCAATCCGGTTTGCAAAAATCCCATTACATTGTTTTTTTTCTATCTATACTCAAAAATCAATCCAGATACAATCTGGAAATGACGAAGAAAACCGTTTTGGGCTGGCAGTCTGAACAAGGCCAAATAAATGCATGTTTGATGGAGACGTGGGTTTGGGTTTTAGGGTGAAATAAAAACATTTTACTTCCTGGTGTATCTCACCCTTCAGATGGAAAAGCCAGGATTCCTCAACATTAATTAAATTCAAATTGAAAACATCTAATTAATAATTTAGAGGTATTATTTGTGATGTTTCAAATATATTACATCGTGCAGCATTCCTTTAAAATGCACACAATATTTTGAGATGGGAATAAAACACAGTGTTATTCATACTGTGAAGAATCTGTTCTTCAGTGTGTCTTCTTCCCAGTTTTATCCATGTGATTATAAGGAAGAGAGCACTTTTACTGTGCTGCCATGAGGTCATTACTGCATACAGTGGTAGGGAAGGAAAACAGCAGTTCTAACGTGTTGTTTTAGTGGTTGGTAGGTGAGGGAGCATTGTTTTTGGACTTTTTACTTGTTATGTAAGAGCTGATTTTTGCATCTTACCAGTTTAATGTCACTGCAGTCTGAATGAATGGAATGGAAGTTCACATGTCAATTGTTCAATGACCACAAACTATGTCGCTTTATATATTTTAAACTGTTGTCTGTTTTTTTATGTGACTCAATTACACATTTTGCTATGCAGCTGAAAGGGTAAGCTGACATTTTAGCATGAGAATATGTGCATTTGAGTATCGACCTTGTTATGGTACGACAATAACAATGGTTTGAAAGTTGAACTTCACTATTCCTCCAGGAAAGTTGCTTGGCAACAGTTAAGGGCCACAAGTTTGAATAAATAATATTTGTTTAAAATAATTTAATTCCAGGTGGATCACAGGATCCCATCATCACCAAATTTGTATTTGTCTGATAGGAATGTACCAAATATTTTGTTCAAATAAAACTGCAGACATGTTCTGGTATGCTTTGAAGGCTCTCTCAACAAAAAAAACACACAGGGCGTTTCAAAAGTTCAACATACTTCATGTTCACAGGAGTCACAGTGTACAAAACCGAGCAGCTTTTAAACACTTTTGCCAAATGGGGGTCGGGATCAGCTGCAGGACCCCTGAACCTACGACCACCACTCTAAACGAGTAGAGCAGAAGTAGAAAACAAATGCATTGAAAAAAAAAAAAATCCAGGACACTGATTTCTCACTCTCTTTCTGTTTTTGCTCTTTATTGTCCATGTTACACCTTTTGTACCACAGTACGTATTGTAATCTTTAAGCTGTCTTTTCATAACATTCCTCCTCCCACACTCTCACTGTTTCATTGGAATAGAGTATTGATCTAGGTTTCTTCATACTTGGCTTCTGTTCCTCCCACCTCCTCTTCTCTTCCGCTCTCATTCTGCTTAGTGTCAGCAGTATCGAGAGAGCACATCAGTCCTGGAGAACCAGCCAGCTGGGACGTTTGTTCTGCAGGTTCACGCTGTGGATGCCGACGAGGGCTCAAATGGAAGGGTCGCATATGGCTTCATGCACAAAGACTCCACTGTGCCCGCATTTAGTATACACCCAGACACAGGTACTGAAACACACAAATACTCACTTGCACAAGGAGTACACATACTTTTGTCCCAGGGGAGATTCTTCTGCAGGCTCAATTACTTTTAGCATATATGTCATGCTTGATACAGTGCACTAAGGCATGCAGTGAGACTAAGTATATTTGCATTTAAAGAAAATATATTGCATTTTTATTTTTTTTTAAAATGCCAGACAGAATAAAATGTACAGTGATCATCATTTTGTAGCCTAAATGAAGCACCATAATCCAGCGTTGTGTCTCGATGTATAGTACGAGGGACAATCCAAAAATTCTGAGACTGTTCCTGTCGTGCACAAACAAAGCATAGCACAGTAATGCACATTGAACAGGGGAAATTATACGTTTCAACGGTAAACATTCCAAGTTACTTCACTTGAGCAATTTAAGCACCTGGTTACACATGTTTTGATGACCGCTGGCATGTGTGTATTGATGTTTTTACCGTGGACTTCAGCATCGCATTTTGTGTCACACTTTAAAAATCGGTAACGGACACACTTGAGATCCTTAAGAAAGCGTAAGGCAATGAAGCAATGAGCGAGGCGATGTGTTTTGAGTGGCATTCGCATTTCAATAGGGACAGAACATCACTGTCCAAGACTGAAGAAGACACGTCGACTCAGAGGTGCTACTAGGTGGGTTTTCTTTGACATTCGCAGGATTGTGCACCATGAATGTGTACGCTGGGACTGTCAATGCTGAGTTCTACTGTGATGTTTTGAGGTGTCTGAGGGAAAACATTCAGTGCAAACAAGCTGAGCTGTGGCGCCATGGCAGTTTAGTTCTCCAAAATGATGACACATCTGCTCTCAGCGGATTTAAAACACACTTATTTCTCACCTGCAACAACACAATCAGCGCTCCCCACCACCCCTGCTGACTGGATTTGGTTCACTACAAATTATTTCAAGCTATGTAACTTGAAATACTTACTCATGGAGGTTATTGCTTCCCTTGCTCAATGCACACCACTGTGCTGCTCTCTGTTCGTGCGAAAGAGGTACAATCTTAGAACTTTTTGATCACCCCTCGTAAATGTTTTAAGACTGGTTTGATAACTTTTCACAACACTTCACACAGAAGAAACCCTACAGCTATTTCTACACTCTAAATGTCTTTGAAGCATATCTCAGCCTAACTCATTGTGTTGTCTGCTTTAAAAAATTGGGGTCAAAGGAAAATAGCATTAGCAGCATCAGTTCAAAGGTCGCAAACTACAGCAAATAACCTGTTCATTTTTACATGTAGTCAAATCAGTGGTTTCTTTCGAATGTCAAAAATAGAAGACTAAGTACCATACGACATATACAATGTACCTTTCACTTCATTACTTCAAAATAAGTAATGAAGATGATTCTCTTTGATCTTGATAAAAACTACTAATTTGCTTTCCCACTCAGCTCCTCATCTGCTTGACTGTTTTAAGTTTAGCTTCAAGGCGAGCAAAGGGAATTATTTTCGTGTTGAACTACAAATGCTCTGGGGACACGACACCAAGCAGTGTTTGGTATGATTCGGCTGTCTGATCATCTTGGTTATCTTGGCCTCTCTAGGAGTAATTGTGACAGCCAGGAAATTTGACCGGGAGCGCCAGCGGGAGTATGCGGTGACGGTGACAGCCACTGACCAGGCAGCTGACCCACTGATTGGCATTTGTCAGCTCAACATCCTCATCCTGGACCAGAACGACAACAGCCCCAAGTTTGAGAACCTCCGATATGAGTGTAAGTTCATGTCAGTATTAATCCATTCTGGAAGTAAAGAGTCTGAGACAGCTCAACCTGCTGCATTACAGAAGGAAAACACGTTTAAATGGATTAAAAACAAGCAAAGGAAGAAAACATATTTGATATTTTGACAACAAAACTGATGAAGATTTGTTTAAAAAGTTTGTTTTAGTTTGTTGTCACTCCAGTATTTCAGAATCACAGGGATACCGCCTGACCCTAATGTAAACCTTTAACTAATTATTAGTTTGTTCTGTCTTGGTGTCCCATGGGATTTTCTTGTCATTATAACCAAGTATGATTTGGTTCTGACTTGAAGTGTTTTGTTATGCTGCATAAATATTGTCAAACTGGTGAATATGCTCCTTAATGAGCTTGCGTACTCGTTGCTTGCAGCAGTTTGAGCTGATTTGCTCACTGCACTATTACACACAGTGTAAAATACTACAAAAGAATGAAATGTACAGCGGTGTAACGCTCACGATTTCTTCTCCTCTTGCAGACTTCCTGCGTGAAGATACCATGATTGGAACAAGTTTTTTGCGTGTGGCCGCTCATGATGACGACTTTGGCACCAATGCAGCCATCATGTACTCCATGTCAAATGAACAGCCGGAGTATCTCAGAGTCAACCCACTGACAGGCTGGGTGTATGTCAACCAGCCCATCTCACAGGTACACACACATTGTGTACAAACACGAATATATAAATAAACCACACACGGGACACTTTCCACTTGCTATTAAAAAAAAAGGTTACATCATATACTCCAAGTTGCATGTTGGAGTTTGTCCTGTGTTTCTAGTGTAGCAGATAAGCAGAGCAAATATATTTTTGAACTAAGATGAGTGGATGTTCTCAGAGCTAATTAGCCTCATGTGGTCACTCAATAAGCTCCACTCACACAAAGGCTCTTCAAGGAAATTGTGCAAGTTCACTCAAGAATTCTTAAAAGGCTAAAAATTAACACTAGACTGTAACTGAACAACATGTTGTTTATCTCAGCATATGGCAAGACAAAAAGGCATGTTTTCATTTAAAAGTCCAGCAGCCAATAGCAGTGAGGCAGCCTGCCTATGCTCTAGTCTTCACTGGAGCCTTTTTTTTTTTTTTTTTTTTTTGCCTACTACTTCCCTCACTTCATTGCCTCTAAACCTTTAATTTACTAACATAAGAACACAAACAAGCAACAACAAAATTGCTATGTAGCATGTGCAAAACAAGTGTGCACCTCAGATGAGTGCCATAGTCGACAATAGCAATAAAAGCCCCAAAACCGGCACCTCACATTCTCACAGTGCCAAGAAGAATGAACGTTTGTATCCTACTGACACCTGGCACTATGCCAGCAGTGTTACCTGGGAGAAAGCTTTCCTTGAACTATCCATATTTGAAGATACAAATGTATTCCACCAATAAGTGGAATTGCATAAAGTGTAACATACACATTTGCCTACACATTTACTTCAGCCTGTGCCAATATGACAGTCTCAGTATTTTAATCGCTCACAGCAACGACCGGAATTTGAAACGTTTTTATAACTACAAAAAAATCTTGAAAATGGATCTCAGGCACTCTGAGATATTCTTTCATGCATGAATTTGAAACACCTTCCAAGAGGCAGACTGTGTCTGCACATATCGCCCATAATCCGGTGCATGAAAGCAGAAGGTCATGAACAAAATTGAAAAAAAGTGAACTGGTGTCATTCTTGTTTTTCTTTCATTTTCTTCACCAGCATGTGTCATTTAACCGGCACTGGAAGTGCAGACTCTTGGTTAACTTCTTTTCTGTAGTTACAAGAACAGATCGTTTCCCCCTGATTGCAGTGGATAAAGCTAATTGCTCTTGTAATGGTTACAAAACTCTGCTGCTCTACAGTGAGCCATGCCCTTAAATCAATACACTTATCTTTAAGTATGTTTGTGTTTACCCGAATGCAGCCTACAGTCAATTTCCCCCTGCACAGAAGTGGGGAAAATGGATTGTTTGCGGAGTCATCTAAATTCACAGTGTTGTTCAGTATTTAAGGAAGCTACAATCATCACTGTGTCACATTAATCATCAGCGTGAGAACGCATCATCACTCGGTCTTGTCTCCTCTTCCTTTTTTTCTGCTCTTCATCTGTGTTGACTTTTGTGCCACAGAGGACCTACATCACCAGGGACATTGTGGCTACTGACGGAGGCAACAGGAGCAGCTCAGTGGAGCTGGCTGTCACCATCACCAACGTGAAGAACCAGCCTCCACAGTGGGAGAAAGACAGCTACAGTGTGGTCATACCAGAAAACACGGTCCGGGACACGCCCATCGTGGTATGTTGGCTGGCGGGTGTGGTAGATGGCACACATAGGACACAGATGCACAAACACATACGGGTGCATTTCTGGCAAATACACAAAAGGAGTATGTGTACATTTGTTACACATGCAAATAGCCGTGTCTAAATACCTTATAAACTTAACTTAACCTCACAAACAAGGTGGCCCAAAGATTAGAAAAGCAGGATTATGACTTGAAGGTTTGATCTCCTTACCATCACGATGAAACTGGATGGGTAAAGTGAAAAAGCAGTGTTTGCCCCTCCCTCATTACCACCAGAGAAGAGAAGATGACAGATGAGAAGGCCCATTGAAACAGCATGTTGTGCATGCATTTGCACAGTAAGCGTGCACGCATTAAGCTGCAGCCACACGTAGGCGTGCGCTCACTTATCCAGCCATGATGAAATATGCACATGTACTTACATGTAGCCACGCAGACATGGAGACATTTTTGCTGACTTAAAACATGTTCAGTTGTGTTGTAATTATTGATTGACATATTGATTTACACATGGCGATCTACATGAACATCACACCAAAACATGTGTCACATGAGTTTCTGCACATGTGGAATTGAGTTGGCAGTAAGGATTATGCCTGTGTGTCCAACTTTCGGCACCAATTTGCAAATAAGTCATGGCGGTATTTTCATTTTCCTTATTAAAGGTAAACTCATCTTTTTCTATGATCGGATGCTACGATGTATCAACCTGGGAGTTGATGATATTTGCTCGGCAAACTTTTTCACTTTGGTCTATAATCATGGGGGAGTTGTGGCAAACACTGTTTTTTCCTGGTTACATGAATATGGAATAGGAGAAAGTGGCAACAGACACGTGTACAAAAAAACGTTCTTTGTATACATTTTAACACTCAAACCAGCTTTCATAAAAGCTGCAAGCTAAAAGTTGCTTGACATCCTGGTGTCAAGACATACCAGGGGACTGTAAAATCCCCGGCTCATTTAAGGCCAGAGATGTCTGCATTGTATCCCTGAAGTTGCTCTTTATCTTCCTAAACCATCTTCCCTCAGTCTCTTATCACAGCTTCAATGTATTTTTAGGAGGTTTAGTCAGTTCTAATCAAAAGTGATCAACAGTGTAACTTGACAGGGGAGCAACGGGTTTACAAACCACAGTAATATAAAAATGCAGACATTTAAAAACACTCGTACCTTCACTGATTCATTACGTGTTCAGTTCAGATGTATCCTACCACATTTCATAACTCATAGGCACTTCCTTTAAATGCCACTTACTCATGTTTAACTAACTGGCAGTGTTTTCTAAAGCTCTCTTGGAAGCAATTGAGGCAGAGGGGACTTCTTTTTTATTGTAATGTGTGTTGATGTTTGTGAAAAACGCTAATAAAGGAAAGAAAAAAGAGCGCAGTCCCTGCAGTACAGCGTATTAATCGAGATTGCAGCTCAGTGTTGATTTGACTGTTATGCTACAATGACTCTCAGTGGGATGTAAAATATTTGCCGTTGACATTTGAGGTTTTCATGGCCTAAATCAGTGCATACAATAGTCAGACATGTGTGCCAGTTGTGCATGCCTAAGAGGGTGGCTCATTATTGCAGCCGCCATGGTCTGCAGGTTGAATGGATACAGTGAGGTCAGCCATAGGCAGGCCGCATCACGCCCAAGATGGCATTTTTTATTTTAATTGGGGTTTATATGGCATCAGCTTTGAATAGCCTCTCCTTAATTAGTTTAGGGAGAATGCAGTATGAAGAGCAGAGCGTATTTCAATTTGATCCCACAGGATTTCACAGGGTTGTTGTCTATTTTAACAGTTTGATACTTCCTAATATTTTTGTGTTCATTACAATGGGCAGTAAAAAAATATTTTCCATTTGGGCAGATCCATTTTCACTACTTAAAATGCACACTTCACTCAACGCTCAACAGCAGCCGTTCCTGTCCTGAGGATCACTCCTGGAATTTAGCATTTTTCCAGCTCTCACAGTTGGCAATTGGAAACATGTACAGATTCTGTCAAATGCAAATGACTGTCAGCTTTTAAGATTTTGTTCTATTGGTAATCTCTCACTTACACCACAACAGGATCAATGGTTATTTCCAAAAGTTAGGAAATAGCAGGGAGACAAAAAAAAAATTAAAAAAAATCAATCCCCATATTTACATCTGTGTGTCCATGTACACAGGGCAAACCTTTCTTTTGGGTTTAGCTGTCTGTCTTAAATTGGGTAAAATGACAAATACAACTTTCTGGAAGTCAGTGTAAATTGTTTGAAGTGTTAAAATAGGAACTTCAACAAATAACATTGGTTACACTTTACTGAATGGTGTATGCATTATCAAGGACTCAAGTGTGAATTCCTTTCACTTTTACCCACAATGGATAGTAAAGGACAAATGGTTCAGAACTTCACTTTAGGGGAAACAAACATGATAAACTCATGAGTTACTAATGCTTAGTTAATTATGGTGTCTGTGCTGCAGAGTTTGGTCTAGTTGCCCAAAATGCTTAGAATTCATCACGATCATGATTAATAAATCCTAATCATTGATGATGTACTCACCTTATTAATGCTTTAAATAATGTGTTGTTCATGCATGAGATCATGAATAAAAGACTTTGAACTGCATGAAATAATGCGTAAGTCAGGAACTCATGTATCGATTCATGATAATTTATGTACCACAACATTAGTTAAATACTTTATGGACACGGTGGGTTTTCCCTGGGAGCAGAGGCTGTAGACCATTACTACGAGGCCCATGTTGGAATGCAGACTAATTTAACTGAGGTGTCATATGGTATTGACATTTTTCCTTTTGTCCTTCTCTCTGTTCCAAAAAGACCATCAAAGCCACCTCCCCTCTTGGAGATCCCAGGGTGACTTATAATTTGGAGGACGGTATGGTCCCAGAGACCAACATGCCAGTTCGCTTCTACTTGACCCCGAACCGAGAGGATGGATCGGCCTCCATCCTGGTGGCGGAGCCCCTTGACTATGAGACCACCAGGAATTTCATGCTGCGGGTTCGAGCTCAGAATGTCGCTGCTGTACCGTTGGCTGCCTTCACCACCGTCTATATCAATGTGACCGGTAAGCATTTTGTAATTTCTCGTATTTTGATTTCGATTACCCACACAAGAATGTCATGTGTTTTCTTTGAAGTACATGTATTTGTATTCCTCCATTGTACTTTACACTGTTACATTGTGACTTTGTGTAACAGTTTTACATTCATGAGAGTCATTTATATTTTCTTACAAACATAGTTCTTTTTCATGGAAACATATAAATGGTTAATAAACAGTTATTTCATCGATGAATGAAACATTGATTTCATTCTGAAGCAAAACAACATAAGAAATGTGCGAAATGCTTGGACGGTGTTGTAAAGACACAAAAGTCAGACCAAAACACCCGAAAAGAAAGAAACGTCATTGTAACTATTCATTATAACTTGTTAATTTTTTTTCAAAAATACAAATAAATCACAAGAAAGAGGAATGAACACCCAACTTAAAGAGCAGCCACAAGGAACCACCAATTACTCTTACACATACACATACATATTATGTATGTATGTATATGTATATATATATATATATATTTCATGTCCACTACTACCCTCTCTATCATGTGTTGTAAGCCATAAATAATTTCCATATTTGACTAGTTTTACTTTGGACATTATTTGCCTGCTGATTATATTTTTGAAGGGAGCTCTCTCTGTCATGAGTTAAGGCCTGGTGGCGAAACAGATCTATCCCGCCACAGACACAATTGTAGAAGATGAGAGATTGTTTGAGCCACCCTTCGAGGGTTTTCAGTACCACCTTCCAAAAAGGCAGTACCATGGGACAGCCCCATAGAGCATGGATAAATGTGCCCATCTGTGCTTATTTTTAATTATTAAATTCCCAGTGAAGTTTACCGTTTCAGTGCACCGATGTCAGTGCAACAATATGCTGTAAAATACCCTCACATATGTATGTCTCAAATGTGAGAAGTGTTTGGTAAACACACGAGGGATCACTGGAAAATGTGTGTTTATATTTACACGTTATATATACAGTGTATATATAAAAATGTTGGCGGATATATCAATATAAGAATTTTTCCTCTCCCTTTTAGTAATAATTACTCCCTAGTATCTTGTCTTGTATCTCTATGCTGTATTTTTTTCTCTCTGCTCTCCTCTCACCCCAACCAGTGGAGGCCAACCTCTGAGCCTGGTTCTGTTTGGAGGTGTCTTCCTGTTAAAAGGGAGTTTTTCCTCCCCTCTGTTGGAGGTTTTTTCCTCCTAGTTTACGTGGCAATTGTTGAATTGTAGGGTTTCTCTGTATAATGTTGTACATTTCTCTTGTAAGGACTTCAATGTGTGAAGTGCCATGAAATGACCTGTGTTGTGATTTGGCGCCATGTAATTGAATTTAATTGAAATTTAAGTATCGCCATTGAAACCCAAAAATCCAGTAATGTTCGGGTCCTAAATTATAGTATTCATTGTTCGGGGTTAAGTCAATTTTATACAGTTTCAAGGGTGTGGAATAATATATGCACAATATTGCAATGAATACTTTACTTCTTGCAGCCCTTGTAGCCCAGCCTACATTTGAGCGCACATCCCCCCATAAGTCTTCCCTGATGTCAGGTCCTTTTGCTTTGTTAGTCCCAACATAGACGGTGTCATTCTTGTAACCTGTTAAACTGAGGTCATGAACAAAGACATAATGAAAAGGGATCAGAAGGGTCAGTCATATCGTAATGTTCATTAAGTCTTTACGCGTTCAATTTTTCTGTTGTAGTTGTTTAAAGCTCAGATTCCAAACGTACACAAAACTCGCATGCTGTTGTCACTGTGATGACAAAAGTGCAACATATATGCTGCAAATAAATCTCTCATTTTTATCATTCTGTCATATCTGCCTTTATGTCTCGTACATATGATCACGTTAGTCGGTTTAAGTTAATGCTCAGCCCCGTTAACTCGTCTTAAGTCGCCATCATCACTAATGGTGGTGTTTGGTAACCCGTGGCCTGGCTGCCGTGCTAAATGCCTCCGACTCCTGCGCATGGAATTCCTCATGTAACATGCATGCATGCACACACACATGCACACTTACCCCATTCCATCAAACTGGTCTTAATCCAGTGAGAAGTAATTAATTCTCAGACCATCTCCCGCCTCTCAGTACCTCTCCTAACTTCCCCGTCTCCTCTTTTCACTCTCCCTTCCTTCCCCTTATCTGTCTTAATAAGAAAGCTCTTTGACTTCTCCAGAGGCAGTGAGGCTGAGGAAGGGAGGGAGGTCTGTAATGGATTTAAGGCCCCATTTTTAATTTATAGATTAAGACATTCGCTCAGAAGACAGGGGAGGGAAAAAAAACACGTGAAGCGGCATTAGATTTAATGTGTTGCTCTATTCAAGTAATATCTGTAATGCTTTTGGCTTTAAATCAGCTGTGTTAAAATTTGGCATTTGCTGCTCAGGAAAACGTAAGCATTCATGTTCTGTCTCACTGGTTCTCGGTATTACCTGTTTTATCTGTCTAGCTTGTAACACCCTGCTCTCGCTCTGCTTTTTATGGTTCATGATAACTGATATAAAAAAGACACATTTCCTGCCTATTACTAAGTGGCCTAATGCATGCTTTGATAGTCGTCTATATGCCAACAGGACAGAAAAAAGCACAACATCATAATGGCTTTATTTATTCATTTGTCTCAGCTTCAGTAAATGTCTAACATGAATAGGCTGACAAGAGAGCCGCAGTTGCATCCCACAGTACATATCCAATACATATCCCTTATGATGTTACCGTTTCTGACTTTTTGTTCCCTACAAACACACCGCTAAAAACACTAAATGGTTATGAGACCTGGATCAAATCCAGCCAGATATATATAATATAAACGCTGGTAAGGATTTCAATCTTTCGTGATGAAGGTCTGAAATCAATTACAGTCCAGGATACTACATGGCAACATCATAAGAAGGTCCCAAGCTGCTCTGAAGGCCGTTGGTGCACCAACAATATAGAGCTGTGATGTTAATTTCCAATTTATTGTTAAATTGTTGATTTTAGTAAATTAATCTACAAAGTCACCTCTATTATCTTTAATAAAAGATAATTATTGATTTAAAAAGGAAACTCATTCTGCACATACAGTACTGGGTTTTAGTGTCACCTATTACCATCAGCAAGGCATCTAAGTAGTCCAGGTTTCATTCTGCATCTCAAACATACAGTCAGAGAGTCACATTGAGCAATCTTCAGTGACAAGAAGAACAAGTAGTCCTTCACAGGTGGTCTGACCCCTGCACAGCCCTGATCTCAAAACCATGGAGTCAGTCTGAGATTAAATGACAAAACAGAAGCAGCTGAGACAGAAACCCAAAACAGGACTTTGGCAAGTTGTCCAACATACCTCGACATATAGCAACCTATCTGCCAAGTACCTTTAAAAACTGTGAGTAACAGTAGCTATTAGTCATTGATGATGTTTTGAAGGCAAATAGTGGTGAGACCAAATATTAATTTGATTTAGGTGTTTTCTGCACTTTAGTTGAAGTGTAGCATTCTTTTATTAAACATCCTTCGTTACTTTTATTTCCTAAAACTTTTCACAGTTGTAGTTGATGTAGTTAGTTTGTACAAAGACAGACTGCAAACCCCACGGCATTAAAACAATGCAAAGGGCTGTGTAGGCGGGGGTCCGTTCCTTCTGGTGCCGATGACACATGTAATATGATCCACAATGTTCAATGACCAACCTGCACTGCACACCGGTTTATAACGCTCTGATAAAAGATTTTGCAACTCTGGAAAGTCATGTCAAAGGCAATTATTTAATATTTTGCTACAAATATTAAAATACAGTTTTTACATTACATAGAATGAGCCATTAAGGCTTCACATCTCCTACCTATTGGTTATTTCTGAGTTTGTGTCCTTTACAGTACTTTAAATTATAATAAGCACCTTCAATTTATATTAGAACAATTACAAAGTGCTTTGCTGTTACACTTAAAACTCGCAGTTAACTATGTGAATATGAAATGGAATAATTCATTCCAGTTACATGTAGCCTTTATCAAGTTTGTTTCACACTTTGCTGCTGCAGTTGACCTAATACTGAGATGAAAGCTGCTGCACTGTATCGGAGCTAAAACAGTACATGGACAAACTCCCTTGGTTGGTTGGACTGCAACACTTCTAAAACAAATTCGGCGGGCACATCTGAAGAGTTGAGTTACAGAATACCCGATTAAAAAAATCAGAAATGTCCAATAAATCTAAGTCAATGCAATGCCAGCAGGACTGAAGAAACATTGGGTGATGCCCAGAAAGCATGCTGGTGCATTCTGGTCCAAATGCTGACGTGATTTTGCAGAACCATTTAGACCTGCGAACAAAATAAGTAATCTTAGATTTACAGTGACCCTAAAATTATGTTCCGTTCAATTTGGGCAAACTTTGCTGACTAAGGCAAGTTCAGTGGATTACAAATAATACATACTCCTTGAATATCGAAGAGAATGCTCAAGATACTGAAGGGATCTTTGGAAAATCATGGAGACTGTAAGAATTGGGGGAAACGGTCAACTTGCTAGATGGGACCATAGATGAATCATGGTACAGCATATCTGTTCATGCCCTACGTGAAGGTCATATTGAAAGTTTTTGTTGTTGTTGTTGTTTTTTCTTTTGTAAAAACTGTTAATCCAAAAGCAATTACAAATTGCTGATTTATTTTTCCTCTTTTTCAAGCAACTTATAGGCAAGTATGCATAATGGTAGTACAGTCAACTCACTGCAGGCTTGTTGTGTTTTTCAAAGACCCCATCAGTTATCTGTGACATTCTTTTGAATCAAAACCACCAGATATTATATGAAAAATATTTTTTGATGTACACTAAGCACACTGTCCTTGTGTCCTCTTTCTTCTCCAGATGTAAATGACAACGTCCCCTTTTTTACCTCCTCTATCTACGAGGCTTCGGTCACTGAAGGAGCAGAATCAGGAACTTTGGTTTTCCAGGTTTCAGCCAATGACCTCGACTTGGGTCTCAATGGGAAGGTGAAAACACATGTACACACAAACAAATAAACTATGGTAAAAGTGGTAATTTTGTTCTGACTGTGTTCTCTTTAGAACCCAGTTCCTTTTTAATATTTGCACCATTAATTTCAGTCTCCCTCTGCTTTGATTCTCTAAAATGTGTTATTATTTGCTGTGTAAAGCACACCTTGCTGTGTTTTAGCATCTGCCCCTTTGTATAATTGTGTGTCCTCCAATCCCCCCTCCTTGCAGATCTCTTACTCCCTGCTGGAGGATCGCAGCGGGGACCATCAGTATTTCCGCATCGACCCAGAGTTGGGATTTATCTCCACGCAGGCTGTGTTTGACCGCGAGACCAAAAGCTCGTACCTTTTGGAGGTTCAGTCGGTGGATGGCTTGGAGTCAGCAAGGCCCGGCAAGCATGGACAGCCCAACTCTGGTAAATAAGACTGACACTAAAACAGAATATCCTGAAACTAGATATATAGTTCAGCTCTGGTCTGATGCTAGTAAAGGTTTACAACCCTAAGCTGGTCTGAAAGTGCACTCTCGAGGTTTGGTACCATGATGGACACTTTGGGAAGCTCTGTTTTCAAGACATCTGTGCAGCAGCCAGCTCGCCTTCAGCTCTTACTTTCACTTGGTTCTACAGCCCTGATGTAACAGCACCCTCATTGGCTCACTTAGGTGGCGAATAAATAACATGAGTGAGTATCTTCCTCCCTGCTGTTGTGAAGCAAGAAAGAGGTGGTATAATGTTTGGAAAGGTGAATGACTGTATGTCATTGACAGCATACGCCTCATCAAATCCAGCCATTGTCAAGTGTAATGTAATAAAAGGCTTCTGTTGAGGGCAGGCCGGGTGTTACCTGTAGTGAGACATGAAATCAGTGCTATGAAAGACAACTTCAAGCATCTTCATGGATCCGGTTTTGTGCATGGTGGCACGGTCATGTTGTAATAAGTAAATGCCTGTCCCCAAAATGTTGCTACAGAGTTGGAAATACACCTCTGTGTTCTGTAGCATTATAATTTAGGCTGATTGAAACTAAGAGAGTCAAACCATGACCATTTTAATTTTTTTTACTGAACAGCTGGTCCTATATACTCAGACAGGTAATGTTCCTCTTACATTATCCCAAAGCCAGTTTGCCCATGAGTCATCACTCCAGACTAAACGTTTCCACTGCTGTTGAGTCTAATTGCTGTTTGATGTCCAATCAAAGCTTGGCATCGCATATGATGATCTCCGGCTGTCGTGCCACTCTGGCTCTGGCCATTAAAATCCCTGTGATTCAAAGCCCCACAAAGCATTCTTGTGCTATAGTTGATCCTAGAGGCAGTACAGTGTGTCACACCTGTTCTGAAAGTGTTGTGTGGTAGCTGGTTGTGAACCCAAGAGAAAACACAGAGGCAAAGATGGTGAGAATAAAAAGGAATGTTTTATTGAAAACATTGTAGATGAAGCGTGAATGTGTATTTCTCAATCTTTTCTGAGGTGAGGCTTTGTAGGCAGGGGAATACCGGAGGTCTTCCAGGCTGAAGGTGGGTCTGAGTGTGTGAGGGTTTAACAGTGATGCAAAGTCCAGGAATCCGGAGAGCGAGAGGAGCAGTAGGCTCTACGTTGACGGTGATCTCGGAGTTGACTGGTGACCTAAGTGGGCCGAAACAGGACAGCAGGTGAGAGTCGATGGTGGGATATCCATGGTTAACTGGAATGACAGGAGCTGTGCCGGCAGATCAGGGGAGTGGAAGTGGGAGGTGTTTGGAGGAGGGCAGTGGAGAAATCCACACCCTCCAGACACAGACAAAGCACATGGCAGACAACAACAAACAGGGGAATGACAGAACACAGGAGGAGAGGAGTTTGGGGGGAACAAAGGTTGAAACACACAGGGTCAGACAGGGATCCTGACAGACAGCTTGGCTTTCCTTCACTTTCTAAGTTGAAGGAATCATGCTGAAAAGAAAGGTGATAAATAGACCCTTTGGAAACTTGATACCATTTGACAGTGCCGCATTAAAAGTCAACGAACAAGCTTTTCTGCTGCAGATGTTTGTAAATTAAAATTGCATGGCTGCTTGATTTTGCACCTGTTAGCATTGGCTGAGGCAGCTGAACCTACTAATGAGAAAGGCTTTCCACATATTTTTAGTCATATGTTATGTAGTAAGTGGTTATGAAGCAAGTAATACTGTTAAATTAAGAAACGTTTATTGGATTGAATGCATTGTAGGTGCAGTAGAGTAAAAACTGTAGTCAAATTATTGGTCAAAATCTCTGGAACATGAATATTTTCATTTACGTACTATTCGGCTAAAAAGCCTTTTATATAAACACTGTGACTTTTCCTGAGAATATACTGTAAATTTAGAAACATATTGGTGTAATTGCATGAATTATTAAGAATCTTTTGACATAAGAAATGTGATTTTGGCTGTTATACTGACTAAAAACGAGGACAAGCAGGAAGATGGAGAGCGCTGTAGACAGCTGCTCTGTAGACTTCATTTAAGGCTCTAAATCTTCATTGAAGGTAGCAATAATCTCTGTTTTCTTCTTTCTGCCTCCTTCCCACATCTGCTCATTTCTCTCTACTGATGGACCAAAGGCCATCTTTCTCTTTCTGTCTGTCTCTCTCGCTTCCTCTTTTCCTCCATCTCTCCACTTCTCTCTCATTTGCTGCCAGATGAAATGCATACATGCTCTGGTAGAATAGAGAGACTTGGAAGAAATGAGCAGATGTTGAGACAGATGGGTGGATGGAGAGAAGTGTTGGTAAAACAGAAAAACAGACCTGGATATTTTTTCGATAAAGATCATAGATTATTAACAGATCCCCTCACTAGGTTTGACTCACTGTGACGTTTGTGGTCATGTAAACAGAAGTTAAATATTAAGTAGAGCAGAGACTGTGGGGAAGCCGTGGGAGTTATTCTATTTTATTAGTTTTTTTTTCCACGTAAACAAGGTTGCATGAAAAAGGCTGGGTGACAGGCAAATTAACAGATACTTTACAAAGAAGCACACATACACACTCTCAAGTAAATGTAATTGAGCTGCAAAGTGGAGGACTTATTTTGGGTTAGATTTTTCTGAGGTAATACCATATACTGTACATAAAAGTGGAGATTTTAGTTCCAGGGCTCTGACAAGAGAAGCCAATATGGAAGTGGCTTAAAGTGCAGTGCCACCAAGGGCCACCAGGGATTGGCTCCAAAAAGGTTCTGGCTCCATAGACTCCCATTCAACTGACCTTATTAAATATAAAGTCAATAGATTTGATCCATAAGTTAAAATGGTGTCATTTGCTAAAGTCACTCTGCTGGTGGTCTATCTGAAAATAGTCCCATCGTGAATATATTCGCCCATAAGAAGCGGTGTGTTTGGGGGCATGACTGTTTAATTAACAGGCCCTGCGGTGTGCTCAGGTTTCCACTATAGGTTGCGGGGCGTAATGTCCAAGCCTTCCCAATCAGATCGAGTCAGATCCACCGCTCGCTCAGAACAACACTTCACAAACCAATAGGTGACATCACTGTTGTTTGCCAGTTGGTTAATGCTTTACAATAACTCAAACACAATCCGCAGCATCTATCAGAATTTAAACTTTCATTTACATTTGCATTTCTTTTAAAGTTCACTTTAAATTCTCTTTGATTTGGTAGAATTTGAACAGTTTTAGCTCTGCACTTGTGAACACCTGCACAATGATAAAGTGTTTAATTTTCCAACCGTAATCATTCACATATGTGACAAGCTTCTTTGCTTCAGCAACAGTGCCTGGGGCTCATGTATAGTCAACAAATTCAACCTATTCATCATGCAAACATGATGGATAAAACGTGATTTCCTAGAAAGAAAGTTGGAATTATTCAAACTTTTGTCCACAAAATAAGCCGTGAGGTTGTTAACATTTTCTGGGAAAGTTGATTTTTGCATTAATATTATGGCTATTTTTTAAAGAAAACAATAGGTAATACAGAACAGGGAAAAACACCTCTGTAACGAGCGGGCACTTCTACTTTGCAACTGTCAATCTCTGATAGAACAATTTCCACAGTAAAGTAATTTCGGTGTTGTGTGAGCAAATTTCACTCTGCAATCTATTAAACTTGTAAAGAAACCGATCTCGCATCTTGAAGAGCTGCAAACACCATCTGGATTCAGTCTGAAGGAAAATGTGCTCCTTGCTTCAAAGAAATATAAATTAAAATCAGATTTATGAGATTGTGGTAAAAAAAAAAACAGAGTGGCATTTGTTATCGTCGTTAAAAAAGACAGAATACCAAACTATACGCCCAATTACTGATGAAGTGGGGAATGCAATTTTTCTGAAAATTGTAAAAGAAATGGGTTTTAACATGATCAAATTGATCTTGTTTGCGTCATTCCTATAATTAAGAGTTTATTGTTTTCTGTGTTATTTGATTGTGTTTTCCATATGTTTCTGTTTTAACGATCTTTATCATATTTTCTGTTGTCAAGATGGCAACTTGTTCCTGTACATTTCTTCCTGTAATTACGCTGAGATCGGATATGAGTATTCAATTTATGCTGAACCTAGGTTGTCATTTGTTTTAATGCACAAAAATTGGTGAAAACATTCTGTTCTCATTTTATTTGGTTTGTTAAAGAAAAGAAGAAAAAGAAGCACCAACGAGGCCGACATGTTAATGTTTCTTTGTTCAGTTTTCTGTGTGTACACATACGATTGCCAAGAACCAAGAGATGTTGCAGACAAGAGAAAGCAGGGTTGTCAAGTGGCCGCAAAAATAACCTTGATAAACCGTGTTTTCACATCCAGAAAGCTGCTACTTACAAGCTAGAGTGTGCGGTGGTGTTGGGTGTCGGACTTTGACACATAAATGCCTCTAGAAGTGTGACAACACGGATGAGCAGGCATCATTAGCAGATGAGAGGGAGGATGAGGGATGGCTGCTACATCTGCTTATCCATTTCCTGTGTTCCTCCTCCGCCCCTCCCTACCTTTCTTTCTCTCGGACGGATTCTGAACACGTGCAAAGCTCTGGCATCTGCGACTTGTTTTGTTATAGCTCCGAGGGCTGCATTAGTTTGCTATCTGTGCCATGAACTGTATACCAACTCTTCCACCCTGGTTAAATAATTTATCTCATCTTGAAGTTGTATTGCAAATTAAGCTCGTTTTGATACAGATATCAAAGCAAGTGTAATATGTTGGGTTGCTCAACACTGATACCCTCGGGGTGCTTTGTACTTATCGCCCCAGCCCGTGGTTGGATGCCATAGAGAAGAAACAGCTGGATTTTAATGATAAAATAGACTGAAAATTCTCAGACAGATGATAGATGTAATATAAAAGTTGTAGACAACAGTGGATGGAACAAAAAAACAAAAGAAAAGATTTTTGTGTCTGCGTTTGCATGAAGGTATTCCTATCTGCTTTGGTTGTTGCAATCCAAAGAAAGACAGACAGATGTTCATGTTCACGTTGACAGAATAAGAACAACCTCAGGTTTATAATTGCCTTTCTCCTCTGTCTCTCTCTCTCTCTCTCTCTCTTTTTTGATTTTCAGACACAGCATATGTTCGTGTTTTCATCAGTGACGTGAACGATAACAAGCCGGTGTTTGCACAGGCATCATATGAAGTTGATGTGGATGAGGATGCTGACGTCGGCTTTGCCATTCTCACTGTCAGTGCCAATGATGGGGATGAAGGTGGGTGGCATGGACAAATAAATCCGTGTTTGTGAATGTGTGTGCATGCTTTTTGGAATTGGGGTGATGTAGATACAGAATAGAACGTGTAGGAGTGATGGCTGCTGCTATAAATCCATAATCTAGCATGTTTACTCAAGCACATTGCTAAGGTGCTTCGCTTTTACCTCACTCAAAGAAAGACACAATTCTACCTCTACTTTATCGCTTTTGTCCCTTTTACTTTGAGGAAAGAAGGTTTCCATTATAAAAATATGTCAAAGTCACACGAAAAATGCTGTAAAATTTGAGTGAATCAGAATATTTACAAGTGCCAATTTAAAATAACCTTTTAACATAACGCAAAGAAAGAAAGTCTAAAGTGGAATGTCTACTTTCACAAAAAAAACATTTTTTTTTTTTTTTTAGTCAAACATTTCTTACTGTTAAGATTTCCTGAATAAGTCAAATATAACTGGTAGATGTCCTTGGATTCTTCTGCTATAATTGCTGCTTCATATTATTTCTCCAATTTGCTGTTACTGTCAAACTGACATTTCAAATTTAGTGTTTTAAGGCCAAGTTGAAGAATGCGCTGCTTAGTTTAGTCAAGTTAATGAGCCCTAATGTTACTACATTTATTGGGGAAGAAGCAACTGAACTGGAAAACTACAAAATGGTAAAATATACTGTAAGAACTTCAAGAATTTCCCCTTTTAGATATTTAATAATGTATTAATTAATTTGTGGACACGAACAGTAGAAAAAGAGAAACATAAATGGATAACTGGATACAAGTGTAACCGGGGCCAGACCTAGGGGTATCTGGACCGGTAACATGTGATACACAGGCTGAACAGCACTGTGGATCTGTGGATCACTGTGGATCTGTGGTTCACTGTGGATCAATGAAGAAACATACGATGAGGTGACGTCTTCATCAAGCCAGCACCATTTTATTCTGACTCCCGCTACATTGGGCTTGAAGGGAAACTTCACGATGCGTTCAAGCACAATCGGTTAGCGTAGTTTCTTCAGTGGTCTCTCCAAAAAATAAGAGGGGTGTCTGTTTTATAATAAAAACTTTGCTACAGCATTTTCAACCTATTACACTAGCAGTTGTTGCAGGCAGCATGTTAGCAAACATTAGCCTACACATGGTGAAGAGAAATAAACAGCCTGCTTACTCTCAATAGGCACATGATACTTATCTCTGGGTTTATCACTGAGCAAATCTTTTTACTGTTTGCATTTGTTTGGTGGGGAAATTTGTATTTCCAAATGTGTGTATCTTAGCGTGACAGTTCCAACCCAGAGAGACATTTGCCTTGAAAAATATCTCCTCTGCTCTTTCATAAGGCCACGTTGTTTTTTTTTTGTTGTTTTTATAGTTACATTCATTTAGTATTAAAGCTGAAAAGATTTCTGTTTTCTGTAATGTTTTTTTTATGGATATATGGAAATCTCAATCGTTTGTCTTACAATGGAGATCACCGACTAAATAGTGTACCTACTATTATTATTTTAAAGTAAAGTCATACTATTATGAATTATATGTTGCTCTATTATATATGGTCATCCAACAATAATGTATTGTCATTGTGATGCAACATATTTGAAATCTTTAGCTTTGCTGTCACTCATTGCTTTCAAACAGTAAGCCAACAGAGTACAGTAAGGTGATAAGGAGCAACATCCATAGCTGCAGAGTGATTATCTGGCTGCATTTTGGGACTATTTCTGGAGATGATACCACTAAAATTGGACTCGCAAATATGCCCTAGTTTTATATATTACTTTAATTCTGTGGTGTTTTCCTTTTTTTTCCTTTTTTGAGAGGAAGAGCGATATAATGCTCTGAATATAAATACATCCAGAGGCTAATATCAGAGAAGCTCTATCTATGTTGCAGCACTTGTAAAAAAACATTCTTATCCAACATTTAAAATAAAATAAAAAATATGAATGACTGGCAAAGCAGACTAAACATTGAGTAAAAATATCTTAATGATTCAGCCTCAAAGTATTTTTTTTTTTTTTTTTTGCAGAATGTGATTTGCATTCAAGTAAATGTATAATACATGTGTGTGAAGATTGAAACAAAGTTTAAATTATAAATCTGATTCACTTATTGCCATTAATGTCATTATAATCATTAATGTTCATGGCTCACTAGCTTCCTAACAATTTGAATCTAATGTATGGAAACATCACTGCAGGAACTGAACTTGTGTGATTTGTTTCCCTCCATCCACATGTTGTTTTCAGTATGCTATAATTTAACAGTCTTTGTAAATGCACCTTAAATCCATACTGAATTGGTCAAATGTTTTCGCTTACACTCCCAGGAATGACTTTCCACCTTAAAGTTGAATCTAATGGTGCACGTTTGGAGCCCATAATGTGCCTGTTATGGTTTACCTGGGAATGTGAAGCACTGCTTCTGTTTAAAACAAGAGAGAGAAATTGACAGTCCGTGTTGAATTGAAAAGGGTACCAACTCCTGGAGCTCTCATCATCATTCAATCCAACTGAATTTCACCCATGAAGAGCCTAAAAGTGGTGTTTGTGCAGTTACTGCTGGTGTTTTGTCAGACGAAACGGTCCAATGAAGGCTGCCTTTAAGCAGGTTGTTGAAAATCCCGTTTGAAAGCCACAGCCAGTCCATAATCAGACTTATAAATATCTCATTATATTTAATGATCTGTCCAAAAATGTCACCATGAGCCTCAGAGAAATGATCTGTAAATTTCAGCCAATGATACTTGTCCCGTGACTGACGTAACTATGTAGTGATAGCCGTGCTGTTATCAACTTATGAAGGTTTTTTACAAATCCTTCCCTCTAAATTGTGTCTTTCTGGCTTTAGTGTTCATACTGCACACACACACACACAACACACACACACACACACACACACACACACACACACACACACACACACACACACACACACACACACACACACACACACACACACACACACACACACACACACACACACACACACACACACACACACACACAGCCTGCTGGAGCCCAGAATAAGGTTATTATCACCAGCTGAAGGAAGCCATAATAGGTGTAAGATAGTGAAGGAGGAAAAGAAGATAAAGATTGGTGAAGTGATTTTTACACTCCTGCCTGTAATGAGAACAAAACTATACCTGTTCATATCACAGAGTTAATGTAGTTAGTCATAGTCATTACCAGTCCATGTAATATTACTGTGTAAACATCTTCATAGAAGTACAATTAGAAGATGTAGAATGTTTGGATAGTTTCAAGTGACAAAGCTGAAGCACCAGGCTGTCGCCTTTTTTGCTGGACCTGATTTGGCATGAAACATAAATGTTCAGGAAGTCGGCATGTTAGGAATGTCCTACCGTACTGCATAGCATTGGCTGCTAAAGGAATACTCCACTGAAAATATTTCAGAAACAAACATCCTGTGTTTGGAAGGTAACTGCTGTATATTTAAAACATTTAAGTTAACTTGCTACAGCAGTCAGACTCTGAAGTTTCAATAGATACAAAAGGAAACCTAAAGCCTTGTCAAAAAAACAAGGCAAAAATAGCAAAATGACATCTCGACATCTGATACTCAAGATCGTCCCTAGTCAACCCTTCATAGACATATCTCTAGTTTCCCTATCCATCAAAGTTGTCAGCTCGTCCTAACTGCTGTGCATCTGGGAAATGCTCATGTCAGGAAGTGTGTTGTGTTACTGGGGCAACTCTGTCTCGGACACAAGCATTATCGCATATTTAACATGGTGATGAGTGTTCATTGCTCTTTTCCTACATTCTGATAGATTGAGAAACGTATCCTCAAAATGTTGTTAAATGTATATATCTAATTGAATGTTACCACCCCACAAAGTATGTAATACACCCTTCAGTCCACCATGGGATACTATGACATCGTCAAAGGTGTTGGCACCAAAACTACTTGATTAGGGTTAGTAAAACACATTGGTTTGGGTTAAAATAATGTGATGTAATGTTACATAGTTGTGTAGATAAAATATGCTACGTTAGCTTGCATAGGTTACTTCACAGAAATCCATGCTGACTTTTTTTACATGCGTGTACTTTTTATGCCAAAGCCAGAATATTTCCCCTGTGTGTTCTGTACTCTTCTGTTTGGGTATTAGACGGATGAATGAATGTGTAGCAGCGTTTTACTGCTGTAAAATAAGAGACGGTATTTTAATTCTGTATGCGCTCAATGTAGTCTTGGTATTAACTTGTGCATCATATTTTATCAGCTTATCACGTTTTCAATGCAACATTTTAAATAATCTATTAAGAAAATAGCAACTAAAGCTGTCAAAAAACCCTAATAGAGTATTTTTGTGGCTAAACTGCAAATACTCAAGTAAAGAACAAGCACCTCTAAGATGCAGTACATTATACTGTACACAATAAATGTGGTATTAGGGTACATTTAATTAATCACCTTAATTCGTCAAATTAAACACCTAATTATAGCCTATAGTTAAGGGTGGCTGGTGGGGGTCCAGCACGAGGTCAGTCATGGGCGGGGGTTTATTTGAAGTCACAGTAGATACCTACAAAGACACACCATTACGCTTCTGGGCAATAGACAATACTAACAAAACTAGAGCGGGTACTAAATAGTTCTCTCCTAACTCCACTGCTACATTTTTTTGTTATGAATGACATAGATCAGCTCTCTCTTGCTCCCTCTCTTTGTGTGTGTGTGTGTGTGTGTGTGTGTGTGTGTGTGTGTGTGTGTGTGTGTGTGTGTGTGTGTGTGTTCTTGTGTCTTTAAACACCAGTTTCACGAAAGTGTGGTACCTAGGGAGATAAAAGAGTTTAAAATTGGCACAGCTGGGATAAACATTAATTTCTCTCCATTTGTTTGTTGTTTCCTTTAAATACTGTATTACTCCCTGTACTGTTCCTTTTTTCTCCCTTTGCATGTCAGCAGTTTTCTAAATACCAAGAGATTCAGACAACTGGAGAAAAGAGAATAAGAGTGTAAAGAATGGATGCAATTGCATATATCCCCTAATGTCTCATTTAAAACGAAAACAGACAGACGGTACAACGATCTGGATTAGAGCATTCTCCTGTCTCCTTCCTTGACTTTCATCTCGCTAATAAGCTGTGAATCGCATATTGTCTTCAGAGGTTTTCTTCTTTCCTTTTCATATTATCATTAGGGGTGGTGGATGCAACGGTGATTGAGATGCAGACGTTGGCTCTACCAGTAATTGCATTGAAGGGTAACATGTTGTTGATCAGCAGATTAAAAATGTTTGGCAAAAATGAAAAAAAAAATAAATAGAAAATTAAGAGATTATTGAGTAAGGTAAAACTTTGAAGATGAGAGGAGGAAGAACGTCATTGCAAAATTATGTTATATTGCTTGAAACAATGGTGTTAATCATTAAAGAAAATAATGGTAAATTTGTTTCATTGACAAACGAATGGTACATTACTTACTTGTATTCCTTGAATTCATTGAAAGAGAACGTAGCTGTGTATCAGGGCTGGAACAAACTGCCTGCGTGGCGTGTTTTACTTGTTGCTGCGATGCGTCGTTTAATTTTAGTGTCTATTTCAATGGAGGATAGCAGCCACACTGCCTGCTGACATGCACGCCTCACTTGCATCTCACGCTTTGCGTGTGTGGTGTGTTGTTTATAAAACAGAACCGAAGCCTAATTTTCAGGCATGTGTACTGTATAATCATAAAAAAACAACAAGGTGGTCTCTAATTATCTCATGACGATGCTTCACCCTTTTCCCTCCCTGTGTCGCTCCCCTGTCTCGTCTCGGTGTTAGTACCTGTGTGTGTCTGTGTGTCTCGCCATGAACGAGGGTACACAAAAACCACGTGCCTGCTTTTTGGGTTATAACTCATCACTTCTTGGACCTCAAAAATACTATTCTGATGGACATTATCGAAGAGAAACTCACGGGTTGGTAGGACCTGCACCTGCAGTACCGCTGCTGACACGTAGCCAGTGTGGACACACACACGCAACCAATTTGCAGCTGAGTTTTGCGTGCGAGGCAACGGACATGACAGGCAGGCCTCATACTATGTTTTTTGCCTAACAGCCTTGTTTAAATGGAGCCTTGCACATATATTTTGCAGGAAACCACATACATGTTACTTACATGTATGTGAATCTCTTCCTCTGCGCCAATGTAAACACCACCGATTGAATTCTGTCTGCATTCCTCTGCACCTAACTTGCAATAACAGATGCCACATCTTGATCACTTGCACAGGTTCCATTGTTGGCTACACAATGAGAAATGTCAGGACCCAACCTGACATCAACATTTGAATGAAATAAAAACACTGTTTATTTTAATTTCAAAAGAGAGCTCTGTGCTGTTTCCTAGACATGTATGATACTAAAAGTATCCAACATTTAGCTTTTACACGCAGCCAACAACTAGGTTTAAACGCACTGTTTTACCGACTTCAGCAAACACGACCTTCCACTGGATTTTTTTTTTTCTGATAATCATTTTTTGTGCTCAAGTATTTCAAAACCATTTTTGTTCTTGCTTTGATTCATGGTGAACTGAACTTTATAATTGCCTTGAGAAAGAAAACAAAAATATTTTGGTCTACTAAAGAAAACTTGAATGACTTGACTATCAAAATTTTTGGCTGTGTGCATGGTTCTAAAACATCATTTTAATTTTGTCATCAAGATGCTGCTCTTACACATCTGGTATGCTAACCACCTCCGTAAGGACAGACACTGCCTTTTGTTTAAAGACTCATCAGATCTGAGACTCAGTATCTGATTCTGTTCTGCCAGCTAAAGCAGGCTGATACTATCTGTCTCAGTTGAGGGAGGCAGACCGTCGGATCGGTAGAAACAGTCAGCTGTGAGTACGATGGGGACTTCCAGTCCATAGGGGATCAAGCTTTCACCAAGATTCTCCCATGGTACAAATAAAAGAGATAAACTCCTCACCTATTTTCTTTCACTACAGCTCCAAAACAAAACTCACTATGCTTTGCTTTGTCAGTAACTAAGGTTTATTTGTACAAACTGTCATTCTTGTTTCACCTTCACCTTTCCCGGGTCTGCAGGTGGAAACGCAAAGCTACGTTATCAGATCACATCCGGAAACATGGGAGGGGTGTTTGATGTGGAACCAGAGGTGGGCACTATCTTCATTGCCCAGCCTCTGGACTATGAACAGAACAAAAGGTAGGAACAAACGTTGGAACGGAATCCTTTGAAACACAAGCTGGTTAAAGGATGTCACCTTAAATATTAGATACTATATTTTTTGTTTTATGTCTTTGTTTGGCACCATATATTTGTTACAGCTTTAAACTCTGACAGTTTAAATGCATGTCTGCATATCTGAGTAGTTGAAGTGTTAGTGCATACTTAAAGAAACTGTTTACAAAGTCCATTTGAATAAAAAATGTTGCTTATTTTGTGAATACCCCTCACAAAGTTGGAACTTTTGCTCAGGTACAAGCTTCATGTTCTAGCTTCAGATGGGAAGTGGGAAGATTACACAACAGTGACAGTAAACGTGGTGAACAAGAACGACGAGGCTCCGGTATTCACTGTTAACGAGTACTACGGCAGCGTGACGGAGGAGCTGGATGGGTCACCAGTGTTTGTGTTACAGGTAAAGTTCAATCATTTTGTATGAGTTTTTTGTGAACATTTTAGTTAAGGGATTATATGTTAAATTGCATATAATTCACAATTGACCACTTTGAGCTGTGTCGTTGTTGCAAGCTAAGCAGCAAAACAGAGTTTGGAGAAAACATGAAGTCCTATCTTAGTTTTTCGTTCATAGCATTTTCTCTATGCCTTTCATATTGTAGGTAACAGCGTCCGACCCAGATAAGGATGCTGACCAGGAGGCCCTGCGTTACTCTCTCCATGGACAGGGTGCAGAGAGTGAATTCATAATCGACGAGGTCACCGGCAAAATCTATGCTCAGCGGACTCTGGACCGCGAGGAGCGAGCTGTGTGGCGTTTTGTTGTCTTGGCTACAGATGAGGGCGGCGAAGGCCTAACAGGCTTCACAGATGTCATTATCAATGTGTGGGACATCAATGACAATGCGCCCATCTTCACCTGCGCCCCCAGCTGCCACGGAGATGTAGCAGAAAACTCGGTAGTTGGAACATCTGTAATGGAGATGACAGCGACTGACCTGGATGACTCCGCTGTGGGGCAGAATGCTGTGCTCTCTTACAGGATTGTGGGTAGTTTCGATGGCACCAACATTGAGGTGGGAGGCGTGCCCACCTTCTCAGAAATGTTCACTGTCAATCCCACCACCGGGACCATCGCTGTTGGCACGGGTGGTCTCGACAGAGAGCAGGTTGAGTCCTACCTCCTGGTTGTGGAGGCAAGAGATGGAGGAGGGATGACAGGCACCGGAACGGCTACCATTCAGATCAAGGATGTGAATGACCATGCTCCAAGATTCACCGATCACTCCTGCCTGGCACGGATCTCGGAGAACGCAGAGCCCAATGCAGAGGTGAGTCAGTCGGGGCTTCGCTGTTGAAGAAGTGCATTTGTCTATACCTGGTGTTTTCCTGCCCAGGACAGGTGCCCTTGGAGCACATTCACACACCAACACACACTAAACAAGTAAAGGGAAAAACTCAACTATATAGAATTATTGTGTAAATATGACCCCATTTATTTATTTTTTGAAGGCAACCCTCTTAATCATTTGATTTTAACACGCTGAAATCGGCCTGCAATATAAAAATGACAAGGTCCATATTACACACATATACATTAATAAACGATACACATTCAAACTCCTTTGGGGATTTGAGCATTGGACTTAGTGTAAATTGTAAAAAAAAAAAAAAAACATTGGCGTAGCTTCCATGTCGTCACCTGGAGGTTTGCTATCGTCCCGTACCTGACTCCACTTAACTCCTGGCCAATTCGAAAATCGGCAAAGTGATGGTGTGTGGAGCGATGGAGCTATGGTGATACAAATGAGACCTGGTTGCTTTTGGAGCCTGCCTCACGTGGATATTTGAGGACTTGTAGTTTTAGCCATCTCTGTGTTGACTTCATTTTTCAGTCCTGGAGGTTGCTACACAGACAATACTCCAACAGTGTACACATATCGCTGTATGGCTGCTGGTTGTGTAACAAGGCTATATTGTGGTACAATGTTTTCTAGAATGATTTGATTCACTGGTACTTTCTCAGGGCCATCTACTAGCCCCCTAAGAAACTGCTATGTCTGAAGAAAAATATTGTTTTCAACCAGAGATAATATTGACTGCACTGTGAAGGCTACTATGAGGTGCAACCAAAAAGTTGGTACCTATTACAACCAAAAAAATGCAACTCATTTCAAACTGGCTGCCTTTTCCTTCAACGTTCTCCCTTTGTGCAGCGATACACTGGTCTCAGTGCTACTGCTATGCTTGAAACGCAGATTCTTTACACGTTTTCCCATAGATGCCCCAGAACGTCACAGTAGACAGTCTGACTGATCTAATGTCAAAGAAAACCAACCCGGTTGCCCTCCTGACCTGATGTTTCTTTGTTCTTTGGTCTTGGACAGTGATGCCTCTCTTGAAATACAACATCACAAAATCTAATGTGTGCTCCGTGCGACCCAATAATTGGGTGGTTAGGGTGCATACCACATAGGCGCAAATTCTGTGAACATAGTCCCCCGAATCGATTCCTGGCTGGCCGCAGCTTTACTTAATGTTATTTTTTCCGGCTCTATTCCGCCATATGTCCTCTCTGTGTCCAACGCTTACACCTTATATAGGCAGAATGGGCAAAAATATCAAACCTTAAAAAATAAATTAAAAAAAAGTAACAGTATTCTCTATTAACACAATGTCATTGCATGTTCTAAGGTCCTGGAGCTCGCCGCAGAGGACAGAGACACTGGAGAAAATGCCCAGCTGACCTTTAGTGTAGTGGCTGGAGATCAAGAGCAGAAATTCTACATGGTCAGTCACAAGCAGGAGCAGCGTGGCACCCTGAGGCTTAAGAAACGTCTGGACTACGAACGACACAGCGAGCAGAGGTTCAACCTCACATTGAAGGTAAATGAAAGCCATTCCACTGGCAAAGCATTTACGCTTTTGAAGATCACTTTGATTCAGCTTCTGTATCATTTCTCTCTTACTAAGTGATTTCAATTCACTTTGGTGCAGGGGACCTTCAGTTAAGGGTATGCAGCATGTGTGGACAGGAAATGGAAGAAATACAGTCTGTGTAAAACCCAACAGAAAGCAGAGGATGAACAGAGCTGTGTTCCCTGAATTTGAGGTGTTAAAAATATGAAATGGATTTGCATTCATCGACAGAATGTTCCTGAAAAAGTGTTGAGAATAGTCAAAACTGATGAAATAAAGCAAAAATGTTTTGAATTTTTTTTTAGCAATGTTCCCATTTTTTTTTTCCAATACTCATAAATCCCTCAAATCAATGTCAGCTATTTCATCAAAACCTTAAAATTAACAATTTCAAGGTAAAGAGACTGCTATGAAGCCAGTCAAAGGGAAGAAATATATCTTTTAAAGTCAGAAGATGAAATATTTTCATATTGGTGAACGTTTAGATTTAGATTCAGAAAAGTATAAATCATGAATAGAAAAGTTATATAAATTAGAACAATGTTGCGGTGAGATATTACTCATAACAAGTGATATAAAAGGGTGTAAAATAATACAATGTTTGAAGAGTGGGGATTGTTTAGTTGTGTTGACTTGTATGATTTATTTACTTAAAGAACCAGAATAACTGTAGAGTATCTTGGAAAAACTGCAGTCCATGCTAGCCTTATTTTAATAATAATGTTTGATTGAGAAGAAGTGAATAACTTTGTTTCTTATCTTTTTTATGCTGCACTTTTCTGTGATACTGTTTGTGGTTTCTATTTTTAGGTTGAAGACCTGGACTTCTCCAGCCTTTTGCACTGTGTGGTGGAAGTTGAGGACTACAATGACCACGCTCCCGTCTTCATTCCACACTTCCTGTCCCTCGCCCTGCTACCCGAGGACATCACCGTGGGAACCAGTGTGGCACGTTTGATAGCCAGCGACTCCGATTCAGGCCAGAACCGTGACATCACCTACGGCCTATCAGAGGACTCAGATCCGGAGGGTCTGTTCACTATTGACCAGTCTGGTGTACTCTCTGTGGCCCGGCCTCTGGATCGGGAGAGGATAACCCAGCATCAATTGGTTGTCATAGCAAGTGATCATGGAGTTCCACCTCTCACAGGAAGTGCCACGGTTCAGCTGCCTCTGTTGGATGTAAATGATAACGGACCAGAGTTTGAGGCGGCATACTCCCCGATAGTCTTTGAGAATGTGGCTGGACCGCAGGTAGGCTTGACAGAGTTTCTTCTCGAGCAACATGTAACATACTGATATAAGTTATGAAAGTGAGAACAAGTAAGTTAGGGAGAGGCAGAGAATCACTGGTGGCATGGATGAAAAACTCCACCCTGAGCAAGGCACAATCCCTAATCCTTTTCTTTCTTGTTTAGGTAGTAAGGTTGAACCAAACGTCGACCCTCCTCCGAGCTGTGGACCAGGACTCGCCCGAGAACGGCCCGCCCTTTCACTTCACTGTCCCCTCCGAGTATCACCACAGCAACGACTTCTACCTTCAGGACAACCTAAATGGCACGGCGACACTAACAGCTCTGAGGACATTTGATCGTGAGCGGCAGAAAGAGTTTCTTATTCCTATTATAATGAGTGACAGCGGTCGTCCGGCCAAAACGATAACCAGCACCCTGACTGTAACCATCGGTGACCAGAACGATCACGCACATGTGGCGGGGGACAAGAAAATTTTCATCAATAGTCACAGAGGTGAGAAGGCCATCATCATCATTAGGTTGTTGTGTTCAAAGACTAAGATAAAGTGAGGCTCAGGATTAAACAGACATACTGTATAACACATCTAACTAATATATAAAAAGTTGTACTTATCTACTTTCTGCTTTTTCAAACCCATTTTGAACTCTGCCCTCAAAGTTTTCCATCTCTGTCAGTGAAACATACTGCCAGCTAATTAATTCCTAATCAGTGTGCAGTAATTAAAACACACATCATTTTTATTGTGTTTTTCACCTCTGCCTCAACCTACACATTGTCATTGCATTATCATTGTCAGCTTGATCATTGTTTAGACAGAACGACTCCCAAGGTGCTATTCTAAGAGTTACAAAGGCAATCCATTCTTCGATGTGCCGTGCAGTCACTTACAGTTATGTTTATTCTTCTTCAGCCTGATGCATGTATGGCTCACAAACAAACCACATAATAGAATATCTGAGCTCAGCGTGGCAGTGAATCCCAGATTTGGAGTCTGCATATATTTTTGGGGAGCTTGTATTGGATTCAGAATGTGCAGTTGAGTCAAGTGTTAGAAATCTGATGTTCTACAAAGAGATGAAGTATTTTGCATATTTACATTGCTTTTATTCGAATTTGCACTTACATTACCTTTGAAACAGCATGGCATTATGAGTTTTTGCCATTAAAAGTCACGAATGCTAACAGTTTGTTTCAGCGGCGTCTAACTTTTCCTTCAAAAGTTCCTGTCAAAGACAAACAAAAGGCTAATATTCAGCATGTCAAGGTCGGCCTTCGCCTTCTGAACGGTACCCTCCCAATAATTCCCACATGGCTCGGAGTGTGAGGAATTGGAGGAGAAAGTAATGGCAACAACAGTTCTGTCTACTTGATTATAATCATTGTGCATTCAAACCGCATTTTCCGTTATGCATTTCCTGCTCGCTATGCCAATCACTTGCAATGTCACTCCTTGCTTCGGCTCTGAAGCCTGAATATTCGGGTCTTTCGTTATTTAAATCTATTTCCCTCAGTGTTAATGCGGTTTGTCTGTGTTTGGGATGTAATGTGCAGTCTTGTCATTTTCAGGGCTCATTCCCTTTTCGTTTTAATGCTATTACATATATAACACGTGAATCACACACTTAAACACACGTACCTTGCAATACACATTAAATAAATGGAAGGCCAGGGCATGAAAAAGTATTTGCTCTCAAATCTCTCGAACATGTCTTTTGCTGCTGTATCAGTCAACACATACACACACGTGAGCAAAGGGTTGCTGTTAATTTAAACTCATAATCTTCATTTTCTGTTGTCAGGTCATATGCCTACTACGGTGCTTGGGAAGGTCTACTCTCCTGACCCTGATGATTGGGACAACAAGACGTATGTCTTTGAAGGACACGTGCCAAGGTAAATTAAACAAATTAATTCAGTGGGTCCGTAGTTTCTAATCAAAATATGTGTCATAAACTAATCCAAATGAGTGCCAGGGAATCTTCTCTTACCAAAAGATGCTTCACATCTTGACATTGTGATGATTTATATCACGTAGTAGCCCCATATGCCGGAAGAGATATAAAGTCGTGCTGTATGATTTATGTTGCTGTAGAACTTTTAGAAGAATCGACAACTACAGAAAAGGTACATATTTCAAGTGAAATCATTTTTTTTTGCTCATTTTACAGACGGGTTCAATCTGCAGAGTAGGTGGTAGTGCAAACATGAAACACTGTAATATAAGTCAATAACATACTGTTTTATTTGCACTATATTTGCGCTTATGAATGCTCATGCTTGACGATGTGCAAAAAGCCATCTTTGACCAAACAGTTCTGATGTCCTGAAATCTGTGTTGTTTAGTGATAGATGATGGACCTGCGCTGCTTCAGATGATCTACTGCACATTATGTCAAGAAACCTGATGAGAATCATTTTGTTATACGTTGCTTTTATGCTCTGCAGTGTTACATTTTCCCGCCAACCCCGCACCATCTACATCATTTGGTTTGTGACTGTGATTGATTTGAAAATTGAAATAATGCAAAGCAACACTACCCCTGAGTAAAATGTCAATTTTTTTTTTCTACAATTTTTTTCTCTCCATTACTCTATCATCTTGTCCAATTTTCCTCCTCAGCATGATTTGTCATTTCCTCATTCCCTCCCCTCCTTTCCTTGTTCTTCCTTCTTTGTTAATGTTATGTTTTCCTGCATTTAGATGAGGTCACTTTTTGAAAATGCTCTCCCTGAGACTTTAACCTTGCCAAAAGTGACAATGAGCTGACTTGTACAGGCTCACACGCACACACACACACACACACACACACACACACACACACACACACACACACACACACACACACACACACACACACACACACACACACACACACACACACACACACACACACACACACACAGAGTCCCAAAAATCCCATACAGTGACACTCCAGCACCCCATGACACCTTAGTCTTCATCTTGTGAGCTGCACTGAAGTAAAAATCACAAACTTTTGCCCTTTTTTCTCTCAAAGTTTAAGTTCAGCCTGTTTGAAAGGCTGAGTGTAATATAAAGTATTAACATTTCACGACAGGTCTCTTTTTCTTGGTGTTTCAAACCTAAGCTGAGTTCAAAACACATTGTTCTAGCACTGACGTACTGGTTTTTCACAAAACATTTTTGATCGCTCATGTCTGCTTTATACATTTTTACTTCAGTGCATCAAAGTAATTCAATTTGAGGGGTTTCGGAGCAAGATAATGTATTGTAGTTGTAGCTACTGTTTTTCTTTGTTAAATAGTGCAGAAAGGGAATTTCCATTTGATTTGGGATATTAGATCATCTTGCAGCAGGTTTTTTCTATAAGTAACCCATTCTGACTAGACTAGGAGAAGCCTGTAATAAGATAAGAAATTGATATGAGGTTCAATAAAATTAGGTTTTAATAAACTGGAAAGTACCAAGTAGCTTTGGTAGTTTCACTAGAAATGTAAAACTGTCTTTTATTGATGTAAAACCCAGAGTTGAGTGCTAGACCAAAGACATGATGTACACATAACAGCATGCGCTGTGAAATCTGTCCATGCAGCCCTCGTCTCTGCAAGTGGTTTATTATTTGATTTGCCCAGGTTCTGCCTTGGGTTTCCTCTGTAATTAAACGTAAACGAGCTCATTTGCTATACAAGAGGAGCATGGAGACGAAGACCAAGTAAAAACATCACAAGCCTTTGTGCCTAATAGTCATTTTCATTTTTTCCTCTTGCTTCCAACTTCCTAATGTATTGCCTCGGTTCACTTTATTTTTTTGTCCCAGAGGGCAACTGATTAACAGCAAAAAAACAGAGTAAACACAAAATAAATAAATAAAACACCTAGCCGAGGGGGATGGAGGATAATCCGCGTTGGTCTGTCTTTAACTTGGACAGTTGGATCCGGCCCCGCAGGCAACAGGATGTGTTTAGCCTTGCTTATATGTTGAGCATTTATATCTCTTACAGTAGCTCAACCCATGTGTCTCACACTAATATACACATTTTAATAGCATTGGTTATAGCATACCACCTCATTTTGCTAAATGCTGTATACATATTTATGTCTGTCATCATACGTTGTCATAGCCTCGACAACCACTTTTTAGGTCACAATGTCTTCACCATCCTGGTAAGCGAGGCTAGCAGGTGCTTGTCCTTGTCCAAGTGACCCCTGGAAGAATCAGTGATGGTTAAGAAGCACTTCATCATCCTCACTGTCAACGTTACGTAGCAGTTCAATTGAATAGATTGCAGTTATGGCCAATGAACAGTGGTAGGTTAGGGTTAGAGTTAGGACTCACTTTGGCAGGGAAATGGTGTATAGTCTGTACTTATATCGTATGTCATCACTTTAGTGGTCTCAAAGTGCTTTACAGTTTTCCTCACACACCAATGGTGACAGAGCTGCAATGCAAGGTGCTCGCTTGCCATAGGTAGCAACTAGGGGTCCAGTGTCTTGCCCAAGGACACTTCGGCATGTAGACAGCAGGACCCTGGTATCGAACAGCTGACCTTATAATTAGTGGCCAACCATATCTACTATCAGATTGAGTGAAGAGGAGCTGCTGCTGGGATGCTGATAAAAATGCACTGTGGTGCATTGGGTGGAATCATAAGTATTGTGTAGAATCATCACGACCAGATCCAAAGCTCAAGTCGGAGCCATAACGTGACGCAGCCTGTTCTGATAGAATCAAACCCTTGGGTTGAAAATGCCAATATGTAATCTTAAAGGCCCCTGCATCAATCACTTTTTAAGATGATTTCCCAGTGCAGGAGTGGTTTGGTGGAGCTACCTCAGAAGAATGAGCCAACCTAACCTATTCTAACCAACCCAGTCTCACATGAAATGTGTAACAGCTACGTTGGTCCACAGCTCAAAATGTATGCGTTTTTTAACAACAGCTCACACATTTTAATATCCCGACATTTTTCTTGACCCATTCATTCCTATTGGCCTCCATCCATGTCAAATGACTCTCCAACACAGTTTATGTGCCACAGAGGTAAGCACAAAGTGCCTTATATTTGGGCACCAAAACCTCATGGTTAGCTTTTGGAAAATGTCATGGTTTGGGTTAAATAACTATGCTATTACATAATGAATGTTACATACGTACGTTTTACTTTAAATACTTCCAAGCTGATTTCTGCTGTATCCCAGACTTCAACACGTGTCACCTGGGTGAAAGTCTTGTGTTAACTAACTCAAATAAATCAATGTTTATTTTTGCCTTTTCATGGACTGCAACATAGGTGTTTCCGTGCCTAGACAGACACTGACACTCTGTCTAGGCATCACCCGTCTCAAATGTTAGCATGTCACAATTTAAGAGCTGTCATTGTGATACATTTTGCGCTGTGGACCAACATAGCACTTTATTGTGAGGCTGTGCTGACCACAACATACTTTTAACTGTAATATACACTTAATATACAATAGATGATAAGCGTGTATTCATACTGTTTATTTCTTTCTGGATGTTGCTACACATCATTCAATCATTGAGATCCAGCCTGCTGTAGCTTTGAGAGCGGAGATAGCAACTCAAATTACTTCCAATTTCAGAACATGTAATGTTATCAGTAAATACTCCTTAAAAAGAACTGCTTCTGCAAGGCATTAGATACATACATGCAGTGGTTGACAACTTGCTTTTATGGGCTTATTAGGTTGGCTGTGAACTAAACATGTAAAAGGCAGATTTCCAGTGTGCAGATTAATGAGTGGCAGGTGAAACGTTTTCATCCCGGTAGAGGGCTGCGCTCGTGTGGATTAGAACAAAGGCATCATTATGAAAAAATGTTGAACGTGGTGTGGTTGTTTTTGTGCTTCCTTTCCCTCAGTTACTTCATTCTGAACAAGCGAACAGGTTTCCTGATCATCAAAGAGAACGCCCCACCTGGCGCCTACCAGTTCCAGGTCCGTGTGTCAGATGAAATTTGGCCGGATGCTGTCTCCACTGTCACCGTACACGTGAGGGAGCTGCGAGATGATGCTGTCTACCACTCTGGGTCCCTTCGCCTGGCAGGTAAGATTGAATCTCCAGAGACACACACACACACACACACACACACACACACACACACACACACACACACACACACACACACACACACACACACACACACACACACACACACACACACACACACACACACACAACCCTGTCTCTACCTCAAAAGTTGTCTCTGGTATGACTGGCTGTACATTAACTCCTGGTTGATGACCTTTGACCCCTTCCCTTTCCATGCTGCGTCTTGGTTTCTGGGCCTGCTGTTCTCCGACGGATGTTGTTGTCTTTTGCCACGGTTTATCCTGTTTCTAAACAAGTTATAGAACTAGCGTTAAAAGTTATAGCGGAGTTGTCATAACTTGACTGACAATATTTCATCTGATGAGTAATGTAAGCAATGTAACTTGGAATATGTATGTGGTGATTTCCTCTGCACCGTGCACACTATGGCGCTTGCACTCCATTTGTGTGCAACATGAGCAGTCTAAGACCTTTGTGATCCACCTTTATACAACATGTCAGGTTTTATAAGGTCCACATTATTTCCTTCTCTGTCTCTGGTGTTAATAATCACTAATCGTTTATGAATGTCTGTACATGTTTTCAGTTAGATAGAGTAAAGTCAGCACGGACAGTGTGTGCAGAATGATGTAAATGCAGCTCTGAAAATTACACAGATGTGTAATAACTTACACTGAAACTGACTCCCCCTATGAACTAAAGACACAGTAAATCCCACTGTTACCAGGTCCATAAAAAAAACTGCTTTACTTATAATTTACCTTCAAGCTTCTGCTCAATTGTATTAATTTTATTTTTACATTAACATTAAGGTGCTTCACTCCTTGGGTTGGGCCTTGCAAGCACACTTTAACCAGTTCATGAGGTGCCACAAACACCACTTGTCATCACCCTGCCTGCGATCAGTTTGACTGATGGCCTGTGACATTATTAGTATTACAGAAACAGGTAGTACCTATAATAGTACAATTTAGGATGATGCCTGCTGACAGGGTAGTGTTGTAAAATGTGGTCATTATTTGCACACTTGTCTCCAGTCATATACATTTAATGAGTGCCGATTTCTGTTTGCTCGAGCTGTTTGCAGTGTTTCAGAGGACAGTTTCACTCTGAGGTAAAGATGATTGTACAGCAAAAGATTACACTCACTATTAATTCCTCTCCCTTGACTCATGGGATCTCAGTTGATGTCTGTACACACCCAGAAAAACCTGTTTCCATTACTTATGCTGGCAAAATAATTAGTGGAGGTTTTGCTCAGCCAGCATATTCTCCTCACATGTTGAGCAACATCCATCATTACCTGATGTACAGCACATTGGCTGTCGGCTCCGAATTAAATTCGCTTTAGAGAAATGGGACATGGCTGAAGGATTTTTATGATTTCAGAGATATTGAAATAGAAGCTGACGGAGAGGCCAGCGGATGCTCTCCGAGGACGAGAGGGTAGCAGAGGGAGAGAAAGACAGAAAGGAAAGGGTGGAAGCGGGAGTCAAGCCTCATATGAGTAGACAGAAGGATTTCCTTCTCGTTCTGAAAGAGGGCTGGGATAAATGAATGTGCACAAAACACAGAGGCAGCGTGGTGGAGAGCAGATGGTTCCCACAGTTCAATATTTGTGCAAGATAAATTAATCAGTGTGCAAAATGTAGACAAGCAAATGTGTTTAAGGTGTTTTTCTATTTGTTTGTGTTTCAAAAAGCCTTGTATTTTTCACCCTTTCAATTTGACATAAGAAGGTCAAATTCTTTCAACAACTTATCCCTGTGGGTCGGTCACTTCATTGAAATTTTTTTCAAATCATCAAAAGGCTGTTAGCTGCAGAGCGTATTGATCTAATAGAGTGTAGTCGTAACACAGGGACTTCAGCTGAGAACTAGAGAGCACCGGTGTCACTGCCATGAATACACTGTCAAAATCACCCAAAACGCTTTTAAACTGCAGTTCAGCAAGCAATAAACTCACAAAAAAATGTAAGTTTGATGTTTCAAAACAAAATGCAATATCAAGGATTAATGACTGAGGTGTAGGCAGCAACCAAAACAGGCCTGTGTGTGTGTGTGTGTGTGTGTGTGTGTGTGTGTGTGTGTGTGTGTGTGTGTGTGTGTGTGTGTGTGTGTGTGTGTGTGTGTGTGTGTGTGTGTGTGTGTGCGCGCTAGCGCACAGGATATGGAGCAGTAGCCATTTCTAGGATTTTATTTTTCCATGTGGAGCTTTGGAGTAAACACTCTCATTGATTCTCAGTCTCGGGGATTATGAAAATATTCTACTTATAGCATTACTTACACCCTCCTTGACATTCTAAATCCCATTTCAAGAACAAATGTGGAATGCAATAAGGATGCACAAAGAAAGCACTAGTTAAATCTGCCTCGCTGAGATTAAGGCTCCTTCTGCTTCTCTCTTTCTCACTATTGATGGAAAGGTAAAAAATGTGGTTCACAAAAAGTCCTTGAAATGTCCACATAACATGAGCAGAGAGTGGAACGGATAGTACGGATAGTAATAGAAAGAACAGTCAGAAACATATGATGAATACATACGGTGCACACAGTAGGCCGACACAGTTATATGTTGCACGATGAGGACTCGATAAACTATCCCTGCCAAGAGATTAGCCTTTAACAGAACATACAGTTCTCATGTTGCAGAAATAATTCTCTCTTTTCACATCCATCAGCCCTCCAGGGTACATGGGTAAATATATTACTGGGAACTATATTTGAGATCCTTGTGAGTGCCTTCACCATCCTTACTGATCTGGCACTGGTTATCACTAATACTGCCCAAGGTTTATGTTAGTTAGCTAAAATGTAAGCATGGGTGGTATACTTTTGTTTTATTTATTTTTCTACGTCTGCTTAATAAACGGGACATGAAACAACCCAGTATCGAGGCAAAGCACGTAATACACCCATCAGTCTACTACAGCATCGTCGAGAAAGTACTGGATTTGATCCTAACCGACTTGCTTATTTTGGATGACTTCTGTTCCATGAACTCCTTCTCTAACTCTGGATGTGTGGAGTTTGAAAGTGAATTTATCCAGCACGGAGAGTCTAACAAAGGATGACAACATGTTACCTTTTTGTACTGCAAATATAACATCCAGGGTTTTGATGCAGCACGAAGTAAAAATATTTCAGTTTCTGCTGCATTGATGTTGTCCTGTCTTCAGGTTATGAAGTATCCTACTAAAGCACTGGAGCCTGCCTTTACTTTTAGATATTTATAATTAACATTCATTTAACCCTTCATAATTGATCAGAGTACAAGGTTGCCTTGTCTCACTAACAGTCCATAATTCAAATGTTTTTTTATTCCGAAGGATGTCTGAAAATCCATATTTTTGAAGAGCATCAACCAGCAAATGTCTAGCATTCATGATCAACATTGAATTGATCATGAATATTCTTATTGAATATTTTCTCCCAATAGGTCAGTTGGATAAGCAGCCTCCTGCAGTCTTTACGGTCAAATGAAAACTCCTTGAATCTGTTGGCGTATTGGATTGCCAGAGATTAAACTCAGATCAACCATCTTGCTTGATTCTGAGCAGAACAGCAAAAAAATGGTTTACTGCTCTCCCCAGCTGCCTCTTTAATCGCAGTGGGATCCTGACAAGAACTGGTTTAGATACCACAACACTGCAGTTGAACCATTTGTTGGTTATCCACAAGGGACTTCAGTTTCTAAAATAAAGAACCTAAAGTTAATTATCAACTGTTGTGCTTGTTGTATAGAAAACAGTTCAGTAAAAGTAACAGACATTTACATTACAGCTGAGTGCTGCAGACAATTATACACTTTTTTTTTTTTTTTACTGGCTTCTTTAGCTTCGTGAGTCTTTATTAAAGCATGTTAACTTCCTAGGAGGATTTAGTTCTTTGTAGTGTTACTTAATTTATAATATCTCATTGTATTATTCATATTTTAAAATAGATTTGCTATTGACCCCTTTGCTCTAACTCTAAATAATCTGCCGCAAAGTAAAATATATATTTCTAAAGTAGAATTGCATGGCCACTGACAGCAGTTTCCTTTCATTGAATATATAATGGCGCCTGTTCTCAATGTTTCTTTTCTAGAAACATGTTCTCAAGTGTTTTGTTGCTTTCAAAAAGAAAATTCCAATTAGTTTTCCAAACTTCAAAAGTCATCAAAACAACTCATTTTCTGGACATGATCGAAATAATACCTTTACACAAAGCTCTACTGGGATTCAGTCATGTTAAAGCATTTGACAGGAAGCAGCACAACAACCTTCATTGTCATGCCTCAGTTCCTCTCACAACAGTATACTGCTACATGTGTGGGGTATTTATCCCCTTTTTGCACCTATTTGTGTGAAATCACAAACCTACAGGCAGGAGGGCATCTGTGCGGCGCCTCCGACGAAGCCTCTGGGAAGGAGAAAGCAGTAGTGAGTTGTGAGGTTGGATCAAAGCCAGGTGCAAAGGCTGCCACTCTGTGTTAGGAGTTACTACCCCCTCCCCCCCAGCCTCCATCCCTCCTGACTGTCTCTCTGTCTGCCTGTGCCCTTGTTTCTCCCTCTGGACTGACTGATGGGAGCTGACATTAGCCTCGATCCCTCACGCTGTATCCGCTGAGCCCGTTCAGAGCTCCCTGTCTTGTCTCTTAATGCCCAGGCTCTGTCTCCCTCTATGCACTCACAAACCTAATCACCCTGCTCACCCCTTTATATGTGTGTGTGTGTGTGTGTGTGTGTGTGTGTGTGTGTGTGTGTGTGTGTGTGTGTGTGTGTGTGTGTGTGTTATTTTAGTGGTTTCTCTGTGAAAACCAGTTTGAGTCTCAGAATGCTGATTATGATGACATGTTTGTGATGTTGAGCAGTGTATGGATGTCCTCGGCACTGGTCCTCAAGTTAAAGGATTGGCACTAATTTCTTTAAGATTTTTTGTATTTTTTTTGTATTTTTCTTAAAACAACAATCACATGCCTACATGTACTTTTTTTCACAGCACTTTCACTTTCTGTTTATGCTGCCTGGCACGAGATCCCTTCCTTCCTTCCTGAATTAGCATACGATTCCTAGTTAATGTCACTATATCTCCACTACAGCTGAGCAAGGAAACACTGTCTATGCAAATAAATCTTAAATTGACTAACTGAGACTGTAAAAGCCACATGTTGGCTTAAACTGAATTTTGGAATACCTTAATAGATAGAATAGGGACTGTATTTTATCTCCATTATTTACAGTGGAATCACAAAGGGTTCAAGCTGGTATCATGCCAAAATGCATCAGTCCACTGCAGGATACCATGTCAGTGTCATGTTTCGCCTCGCTTAGGCGTCAAAACTGAGGTGCCTCAGGTGTAGGCACCAAAGACCACGTGGCTAGATTAAGCAAACACTTACTTAGGGCTAGGCACAAAAACTACTGGGCTCGGGTGTTGAAAAGATCATGGTTTGGGTTCAAATAAGTAATTTAATTTAAGTCATCAGTGTTTCCCCTAGCCAGGGGGGCGCGGGATGGGTCGAGCTGAAATGAAATGGGTGCGCAGAAACTGCATTAATAAATAGCAGTAATTTCAGTTCTATTTTGTTCAGGGAGGTGGGAGTTCCTGTCGGCAGGGCGGTCGACCCTCCTAAGACACTGGTGATGTTACAAACGGTATTTAAATTACTGAAAATAGGTTACGTAAGTTAAATACATAAAGTAAGCAACTTAGTTACGCAACGGAAATATTGCTGTTTCCTCACAGACTTGAACCCAAGGCACCTGAGAGTAAGTCTGAGGTTTAATCCATCCAACCGTTATGCCTACTCAGGCTTTAGCATTCTTTCTTCCTCACCAGTAGATGCTACTATCTCCTGCAAACTGCTCATTTAGGTGACTCCTGGTGGGTCGTGTTTCATTATTGGGCCCATTAGCAGAATAAGATAAGAGACGACTGTAAAGTCCACATTGTCTGCAACTCTTCATCCAGAATTTGACCAAAACTATTTGCATATGAAACAGTGGAAGCTTCTAGTTATGATCCATGTTTGCCTTGGCCAAGAAGTGATGACAGCTGGCGTATCATGGGATGTCTTTGGTTGTCAACCACTGGAGGTGCAGTCATTACTGATCAGTTGATCAGGGTGTTGTCTAGCGAATTGATGCAATCATAAGGTTTGTGCTCCTTTCTGACTGTTACAGACTAAAGGTCTGTGCAGGTTGGCGGAATAATCTTTAAGTGTGGTTTATACCCATCTTTATAGATTTCAACTAGTCTTCAGGTTTTTCCCAAGCTTTGATCATGAAACTCTGAAATACTGAGCAGCTGCTGCAGAGCGAGTATTGACAAATAAAACAAGAGAAAGATTTACTCCACAGCTTGCTGCTTTTTATGATTAGAAACAGAACCCTAAATTGTAAAGAGCGTAACTACTTTTAATTGGTACAGATAATAAAACACACGCTCACTGGGAAACAAAGTGAAAACATAAACAATATAGTCAGATAATGTGAGACATTTTCAATAATTTAACATTGTAGCTCTTAATTGTTCGGGACCTTTTTTTTTTTTTTTTTTTTTTTTACTTTAGCAGTTTAAAAGTAATTGGATTTGTTCTTGAGTATTGGTGGGAAAAATGAGGCCGATTTGATATGTTCCAACCCTGTGTACGTTTGTGTGTGTTCCTCAGACATCACAGCAAAGGAGTTCATTGAACTGAAAGGGAAGCAGCGGAGCCGCTACGAGCTGCTGGTGGACTTCTTGTCTGAGATGCTCTCCGTTCCACCTGATGATGTCAACATCTTCAGCCTCATGGACGTGAAGGAACAAATGCTGGATGTTCGCTTCGCCGTGTACGGTGGCCCCTCCTTCCTCCAGCCCGAGAAGATGTACGGTTATCTGGCCGCCCACAAACAAAAGGTAGTTCACTCATTGTGTCCTTTAGCCTTTTATACACACTGACACTTAAGGTGCGCACAGTCAAGTCCTGTCAACCTGATTGTTTGGCTGGCTGTTCGTTGGTGTCTGCATTCCAGCTCTTGATTGACTGACAACACAACCTTTTGAATGACACACATGATCTTACCAATTGCACTCCACTGAGTGAGTGCACTGCAAAGGCATCGTTGAAATCCTACATGGGTGGGGGGCAGCCTTCCAAACAAGGTTGTGCTCTCGTTCTCTGCGCTTGCACTTGTTGGTTGCAAGCTGCAGTTTTGCCTCTGGCAATGTTTTGGCTGAAGCCTGAGTTAAATTCTAAAAAATCAAACATGTCAGTCAGAATGAAGGACATTGTCTCGGTTTGTTACACGGTGTACTAACAATCAGAATTCTACACACAACATGGTTATAAATCCAACTGCATCAGAAATAAAACTGTTATGGAGTAGTGTGTTATATATCTCTGACTCATCCTGGACATCCTTCAATGCTTTGAACAAAAGCTGTATGTCATCAGTAAACTCAAAGCAGTCTTTGAGTTATTCCTTGGAAAAGTACATTTTAACCAATTTATTCACCCATTTTTGTGTACAAAACAGTAAAGTACAGTTTAATCAAACCCACTTGCAACCAATAGTTTATCCATACTCTTGTCTTTCTCATCCATCTGATGCGACACAGTGTCTGTATCCCAACAGCTTCGCCACAAGCCACGTCTTCACTGGATTACAGAATCGCTGCAGACCTCCCTGTTTAATGTGCATTTCACCAAGTGCGAACTACTTACTGATGTTCCCAATCCCAGCCATGCTTTAAATGGAAAACTATTTGATGTAAATAATTAATACTGTCCTATAAAACTTATGTTGAACATGTTGCTAAAAAAAATTAGAATTTATATTGGATTCCTATACTGAACCAGAGCTGGATTCTCTACAGAAAAAAACAACAAAACTACAATTCACCATACAGTAAATTATGGAGAGACCCTGTTTACTCATGCAGCTGACACTACCCTTAAATCACTGGATGCTGTCTCATACAGTGCGATTTGATTCATTAGGCTCAACAGCTTTCACACTCATCACTGAGTTATATGAGTTAGATGGTAAATATTAAGTGGTTCTGAACTGGTGGGTCGCAATTCAAAAGTCGGTTGTGGAGCCATTTTGAGCGGGTAACATATGTGTGCGTGGAGAAAAAAAAATTAGGTGAAAAATAAAATGCCATTCAAAAAAACAAAAACTAAAATCTTTTGAGGATTTTCAAGGACAACTTCAAGAGCTGAGGACATCACAAAGTGTAAAAGTTATTCAGGTTTTGAGGCAAAGCAGGTACTCAGCATCCTACAACTCAACTCACCATATTTTATTATCCTCTAAGCTCCACACCACTGCTGAAGACCTTATCTTATCTGCAGTTGTTGAAATGGTCAAAGAGATGCTGGATCAATTTGCATGCTGTTCAGTATGTATCCGCTGAATTGGCAATTACTACTATGGTTAAATTCAGGTTCTTAATTTTAGTATATACATTGTGTGGTTAAAAAGCATACAGTACCTGTGGAGATAAATATCTTTCATTTAATTTGATTTTTAGCCTCAGATGCACTTTTGTTGCACTTTTGTATGTCCTGTTTGCAACTGTGGATGACGGCATTATGTAATACATCAAAAAAAATGTTGTGAAATAAATTTAACTGGCTCAAACATTTCAAAAAAATGTAGCTGTGACTTACTGTAATAACTACTTAAAAATGTGGACCCTGAGGTCAGACTAGTTGAGAACCATCAATCTAGAAAGTAGAAAGATTGAGGTAATTTTCATCTACATCACATCTCATTAAAATGCAAGTAGTGTACAAATGGGAAGACATTCACCAGCCTTGACTTCCAAACTACCAAACGTTCTTTCCTTGTTCGTAATGGTTCTGTAAAGGATGCTTTTATACCCTGACTGACAAGTGTCAGGTTGGGGGCTGGTTGCCCTTTTTATGGTAACATCATTTAAGCATACATTAGCCACTTAATACATATTTAAAAAGGCTTATGATACTAATGGAGCCACTGCAGCTTGATTGGCAGCTGGGTCTGTGTCTTTTTTATGTGCACTTTGCATTTTCTCAATGGGTTTAGTCCAGGTTCTCCTCTGTCTTTCCACATACCAAACACCTGCAGGTTAAGTGAAGACTTGAGTTTGCCTGACGGGATCCTGTACTGTACTTAAAACATTTTCATCTGTTGAGCTTTTGCTCGACATAAGATCTGCAATTTAACATTTGGTGAGACATTTAATTCCTTTGTCTCACTTGTTTTTTATTCAGCCAATGAAGCAGCTTTAGCCGAGTGCATCAGCTCAGCAGCACACATTTTCAGTTGAAACAATGAATCAATGCACATCCATCTTGTTTTAATCAACCATTCATGCTGTTGCTCCTGCTGTTGTTTTTCATGAGAGCCTTGCTGCTTTTATTCATCCACCCACACCACATTCACCTGCCTATAGATATTTTTAACCAGTGCTACCTGACTAGTCTGTTTCATATGCAGCAGTGACCCATACATGCAATGCTGATTATCAAACTAATATTAAATGCATTATGACATATTCTGACTTTCTGCATAGCACATGTCGTTCTTTTGGATCCTTGAGTCAAAAAACTGCAATCTGTCAAAAAGAAAGTATACACACTCAAAAGGCAATTGAACATGTGGTTCACCATGTTAGACAGCCATGTTGAAGAGTGGCTATAAGGTGCAATCATAAACTTTGAAACTGTTCCTGTTACACACAAAGTGTTTAACATTAGTGACCACTGACATGTGCGCATTTGCGCTTCACTGTGGACCTGAAACCTGAGCAGAGTGCATATCAAATTTTGAATCAAGTTTTTGGGGAACAGACAGAAGTCACACATCGAGCGAGTAGGCAAAATGGAGATCATCGATTGTGTTGTTGTGGAAGAGCAACTTGCATGTGTTCAAAGCCCTTTGTACAGCTGTGTTGTTATGTTGGAGAACCCAGTTGCCATGGCGCCACAGTTCAGATTGTTTGGACCAAATGTTTTCACTGAAATCCATCAGACTGTCACAGTAGAATTTAGTGTTTCCAGTCCAATGGAACAAATTTTACGGTGCAAAAGCCTGCGAATGTCAACTAAACCCTAGTTGCACCGTTGACCTGACGTGTCTTCCTCAGTCTTGGAAAATTACATTCTAGCTCTCTTGAAATGTGTATGTTTCTCAAAATACCTCGCCCGTCTCATTGTTTCGTTGCCATAGGCTTTCTGAAGAACCTCAAGGGTCTCCGTTGCTGCTATCCTGAATTTGACACAAAACCTAATATGCACTTTCTGCTCAAGTTTGTGGTGAAATCACAGCTGTGCTCGAACCAGTGGTCACATCGAACAACGGAAACACAACAAACCTTTTTCCACCATTGGAGAAGTAACATATTATTCCAGCAAGAATACACAAAGCCAAAAAAGTAATGTCACCATCGCAGGGAGTATCGAAAAAGCCATTGTTCGTGCTCCTAATCTCATCATACTAGCAGTAGCAGCCAAGCTGGCCTCAAACCGCTGGAACAGACTCGCTTGTCCATTCAGTCATTACTGTGATAGAAATCAGACTTGTAGCTGCTTGTCTATTTGACACTATGTAAGTACCATTTTCATTTTTCTACTTCACATTTTTGTATTTAATTATGTGACACCTAAAAGTAAATACAACTGAACGTAATGCTATCCCTCAAACTTCAAACTAAAAGGAGAGTGTTCTTATCCAGAAACAAGTTATTACATTCAGTGTCATTTACCAAAGACGTGTGAATCCTTAAAGTCTAACAAACTTGCTGAATATTTCCCCTCCTCATTAATGGTGGTAAATGTATACTGTGATAGTTATCTATGTTAAATAATCAATGAAAAAAATATATATATATTTTGGACCATATCGCATACGTTCAGCATTAAAGGCATTTGAAGGCTTATCAATATTGGGTGGACCAAGTAATTGTTCTTTTAGTAGTATCATTTAGTTATCTGATTTGATAACAGTGTACCAACCATAATGTTGAAGAATATTTGTATGTCATGTTATGCTTTTATTTGATATTTGCACCATATGTTGACAGGGAATGAGGGTAAGGAGAGCTGGGGAATGATATGCAGTAAAGGTCCAGCTAGCTGAAAATTGAATGCATTATACGCCTTAACCACGCTGCTATTGGGTCACCCGGATGATCTTAGAAATCGTTGAACTGATGAGGAGAGCAACAGTTGCCAATAGGACATATACTAGATATGACAGCTGTTAGGATGAAGTCCAATCCTCAGACCATCATGCTTACACACTCTCACGTCTTACATTCTCAATTCAGACAAATCAGATTAGATGCTTTGATTATTTTATTTAAAATGAGGGCAAATGATAACTCATGAGGTATACAAATTAATGACTATGTTAAACAGTAATATTAAAAACATTTAAAAAAAAAAAAGTTATTTGGTTATTTGATTGATATAAATATACCATGAAATTATGTCATTAAATTCATATTTCCTTTTATACCAGGCAAAGGTCCTTGTTCTGGGTTTAAGGACTTCTTGTTAGACATTTCAGTAAAGGATGTTTCGTAAAAGTGAGAAAGAAACACAATAACTGTCATTGCATTCCGCTGTATTCAGCTTTATATAACCCCTAGCATTACATGGCATTAAAGAGTCTCTGATGGTAATATTCCTCAGCTGTACCAAATCTGTTTTCCCCTTTTAAAAATTAGCTCTAATTGCCAAAGACACAGCTTGTTTAACTTGTCACAACAAGCTACTGTGGTGAGCGCACTTGACTTTTTTTTAGTGTCTCAATATATCATCCTCAACCGTAGCGTACACTTTCAAACCATTTTTGTTATTTAGGACACGCGGAAGTGAAGCCTGATTTAGGTCATTGTCCTGGATGATTATTTCTGGGCCAACCAGGAAAAAAAATATATATTTCTGCTGACTTCATGCTCCATGAGTGTGGAACATCCTTTTAAATCCAACCTAATTTGATTCTAACAGAAATGCATAGTGTGGATTATGTCTGTAACACAGTACTTTGGATATTGCACAAAGAAAAAAAAAACAGAGCAGGAGTCTGTCAAATGAGAGGGGTGTGTAAAATGACATGGATCTGTGTGTATTTGGTCTTAAATTGTCTTAATAAATTACATTTCACCCTCTCAGGAGGACAAGCTGTGCAAAATTCTAATAATAAAAAAAGCATATCATCACAACAGAAAAGAGAGTTTCTAAACCACAACGATTTGACTTTATCACACTGATGCTCCCTGGCCGCTGGCTTCAGTCAGACCTCATTTCACGTTTCAGAAGTCTGAATGGAAGTGGGACGTTCCTGTGTGTGTGTGTGTGGGGGGGGGGGCGGTGGGTGGGTGGGTGGGTGGGTGAACCACAGAAGTTGAATTGTATGCATTTCACAGCAGGGAGCGAAAGAGAGCGAGCTGAACTGGTGTCCTCTGAGGGAGCGATGAGCCAGTCTGTATTTGCATGTGTGTGTCTGTGAGGGTAAAAAACACAGTATATGTCCTGAGTCCATTCATGGTCATGGTGGTCAGTTCAGGTCAAATACCGCACTCTTCTTCTTTGCCTCTCAACCTCTGGTTGTTTCATGTGATTGTTGTCAAGGAAGAAGACAGGAAGATTAGAGATGCAGAAAAAAAACATGAAAGTGAAAGTGAATAAGTTTTTACTATGACAAAAGCCGAGAGAGGCAGAGAGAAAGATGTGCGAGCGGAGAGGTAGCCGAGGCTTTCAGGTGTGATTTGCAAGCGGAGCGCAGAGCGTTTCATCTGAATTCAGCCAGGTTCTCCAGAGAAGACATTGATCAGAATGAGATGTGAAGCGTGGTGAGGGAGAGGATGAGCGGGAGCTGGAGAGATATGAGGGGTGCTTGGTGGACGAGGATGAGAGAAACAAAGAGAAAGAGGAGGGGCGGGCGTTAGGGATGCAGGGGATGAGGCTGTGCTTATTATTAATGTTCTCAATTCTCCAGTAATGCCTCAGAAGTAGGAGATTTTAAAAAAAAGAAAAAAAAGTCTTTATACTCCATGTCCCCCTATTTCTCCCCGCTCTACCTCAGTAATAAACCTCATCCCTCTGTGTTTTCAATCCAGCAGGCTCCACTTGACTTTTAATGATACTACATTGGTTTTTGACTTCTCAGGGATTATTGATATGGTGCTCCGATACCACTAGTTATTGTCATTATATTAATGTGGCCCTGAGGGTATGTGGGGAGGATTGTGGAGGCTTCTCAATGCATCGGAACAATAGTCCAAGAAACAATACATCCCCCTGGTCCTTTATTCCCTGCTATACACTCAGTTCTTCCTTTCAAAGGTTCAATGTATGCCTCTGTGCATTTCACATTTCCCACATTTGGGGGACTAGATACAAAAGATGCGGCATGCCAATGTCTTTGCAAGCATTTAAGTTTTGAGGGTTACAATGCTCCAGAGCAGGGGAGCGTAGGGAAATATTTATACGGTCTATAGAGGAGGGAGATTTGTTACATATTTCAAACTAAAATCTTTCTACATAATAATGATACAACTTTAGAACTCAGCCCCTGCTGAAGAGGAGTTAAGATGTTGTCATTATCCATGAATGAGAAATAAGGAATATAGAATGAGGGAAACATTATTGTGTTCTTCTTCTATCAATAATTCAAAATGCCTTCTTGGTGGTCCAAAGTCACAAGAAATACAGGCATGAATAAATCTCTCTTTTGGCTTTCACTGATCAGGATGACACCATTACTGTAGTTCTCTATACATGTGGTTGGATAAAAGGCTTTCAAAACAAAAAGCAAAAAGTTATTTTTAGGTGAAGTTACTATTGGCCGCCTACTCCTCCTGCAGAACCACCTGACAGCCAGCATCACGCTGACTTTACCTCAACCTTCCTCATCCCCACGTCTTCCTCCTGTGTGTTACCCTGTACCTGCTGCCCCCCATCACCACCTGCTCCACATCCATCCATCGCTCCCTTTCTCTCCTTCACCTGCAGAGTAATCCACTGTCCAACTTTTGATTTGTGTGCTCAGTATGTTTCGAACATGTATTTTTACCTTCTACATATATAAATAACTTGTTGATGTGTTGCACCGTGGGTGGGGGGGGGCAATCTGTCTGCGTTACCTGTTGCTGCGTGGCATCATTTCATTTCGGCGTCCATTTTAACAGATCGGAGCATCCACACTGCCCGCTGAGACACAGCGGTTCGCCATTTATAAAATAGAACCAACGCCTACGTTTTTTACTCATGCCGTGACCGGTTCCCAGCTGATATATACAGGGAAACAATATATGGTCACATTTGTACTGTATAATCATAGCAAAAACCCAGTGTTGGCTCTAATTATATCATGACGACACTTTACCGGGTGAAGAGCGTGTTTTTCCCTCTGCTCTCTTCGTCCCTCCCTGCCGGTGTGAGTGACTGTGTGTGTCTCGCTATGAATGGGGGTAAACACAAACCATTTGCCTGCTCTTTGGTTACAACTCATCACTTGTCAGACATCAAAAATTCTATGCTGATGGCCATTATAAAGGAGAAACTCGTTGTTTCAATGGTAGGACCTGCAGCTGCAGCATTGCAGCTGACACGCAGCCGGTGTGGACATACACGCACAACCACGCTGCAGCTGAGCAGCACGTGAAAGGTAACGCACACAACAGGCAGGCAGTGTGTTCCAGGCTTTATACTCACCATAGAGCTCTAATTTGTAGTGTAATAGGTACATCTGACATCAATCATTTGTGAAACATACACATGCATTCCGAGTGACCACTTGTGATCCAATAATATTCCTGCTCTATATGGAAAATGAACACGTACATCACATAAGTAAACAAGTAAATAAATATGTTAACACCTACAGAAACAAGAGGAGACAGAAGTCAAAGCAGTAGGCATTTAATAAAATGAGATCAAGAGATAGCGGATCACTCGCTGAGGTTAATAGCTGCTTTCAAGGCAGACAGAGATCTGTATACTGATTCGTGAAGAGCTGTGAGAAGTGTAAGCCTTGGATATAGCTGCATATGTATATTATGATCCACATTTTGTGATAAAAACAAATGATGCGAACATAGAAAAAAAAATTCACATCACATTTGGTCAACCAAAACAAACTGTCATTCAATATTCAACAACACAGATCTAGAGCACAGTGAATGCGGTTTAAAATAGATACAGTCTACTGTCTCCATGTTCAAATTCATTTGCTGTAAGGCTGCACATCCCCTCAACAAAATTTAAGTCAAGGGAAACCAAAGAATAGAAATAATTTCACTATCAAGTGGAAGCATTGATGATACAGGTAGGCAAATGAAAGCAGTTTGTTCTGCATGGAAAAAACATCCCTGTTGATATTGTCAAATGTACAGTGTTTAAAGCTCAGTCAGCAATAACAATGATCCATAAAACATAATCCTTATCAAAGTTACAGCCATTGCAGCACAGACACTTTGGGCAAATAAGTGGAAGAACTTAACTGCATGGTTAGTCAGTGCAATTCACTCACACTGAATGAAGTCCAATCAGTCCAGAACATTGAGCATGAAGTGACCCGCTTTCGTGTTCAACACTGTTCACACTCAGTGTGTCGGTGAGTGTGTCGTACTCTACGGAAGACCATGTGTATGTCAACTCAGTGGGAACCTACTTGACCAATGTCACTCACAAGTCAAGGGCAACACATCCAAATGCAAACATATACACACACAGACACACACACAAACTCATATACACACATACAGTACATACTTAATTTCCGTAAAATGTTCCTCTCCACAGCTTTATGTAACTGCTCAACCTGGAGAGTCATAGTTTCCTGTCTGCCTCATCAACATTTAGCCCACGTTTCCAAGAACCAGTGCAGAAAAACAGGGCAATTTCCTCGACATAAACTGCCTCCTACAGTAGGCAGTTTATGTCGGATGTTAACGGATTCACACAATGAATTTGCACTTTACACCTCAATGTTCTGCTACTGATGTGTGTGTGTGTCCAAATCTGTTTATTGGTCTGTGTAAACTTTATTAGCCAGACATGATTACCTACACATGCAATTCCAGGGAGGTTTTACCTCCCTGGAATTTTGTTCTGGGTTTTGTTCTTTTGGAAATGTTCTCAGTGAAAGTATACATAGTAGACTGCAGTATAAAAGTTGTTGAAAGAGGGTAAAGGACATTTGATGTTTAATCTGGATCAGAGTTAGTTTTTTTTGTCTCTCTCTCTATGTAAGGGCTATTCAAAGGCAACTGGACGTGCTTGAAGTTCCTCAAGACATTTCACCCTGACTGGTGGGTTGATCCAGGCTTTTAAACTCTTATGGGGTCATTAACACCTTGTTGTTGAGGTCACATGTGAGTCACTAACCCACCTGTCCATGTGACTCTAAAGACCCTCATGAGTCATGATGTGGATGGACGTTAAGCTGCCTGGTGATGGATCCCAGGACTACATTGGAAGTGGTTGATAAGTGTTCACGTCCTGTGTTTTGTGACGGTTGACCCAGTTTGACCTCGATGACCTCTTTCACTCCTCTTTTAAACAACTAGTGTCCCCTGGATAAAAATATGTACATTGCTGTTCCCATATGATATATCCGTATGATATCCAGATTTCCTTCAGATGTCGGTGTACTGCTGACAAGTTGTATCTCCTGTGTTGTGCCAGGCGCTGATGAAGTGATTGCTTCCCCAACTGAGCATTTCTAATTTCATTGAAATGCATACACCGTATTGTTCTGCTTATTGTATGCTTTGTCCTTGGGGTGAACACATTTCTGCCTCAGAGTGTTGGGGGACTTGAAGTGTAAAGGGACGCTATGTTTGCTGAACATGCTCCTGGGTTCTTTTGATACTTCTGCAACCTGAAGGGATAACAATGTTGTTCCATTTATTGTCCTTCTATTCTGTCTGTTCTGTGTCTTTTTGAGGGATTTGTGAAGGCCCGGTTTGGGTAATCGCACAATTTAAGGAATTTCTTGATGTGTATTTGCTCTGTCCTTCTGGGTAAGTTCTGAGCCCACAACTTGTGCTCCAGTGGGTGGTGAGAATCCGAGTAAAAATTGATCTGTGTGTGGGTTTTCTTTATACTTGAGGCAGCTGTCATCTTCAATATGCAACGCACAATCCGAGAAAGCCAGACTACTTCCTCTGACGTGCTCCCAAGTGAACTTGATGTTGTTTTTCCCAGCATTGATGTGCTCTGTGAAGGCTTCCACTTCCTGTGTTTTGATTTTGATCCAGGTGTCTTACTTATACCTAAATCAGTGGCTGGGAGTGATTCCTAAGGCGATCAGGACCCTGCTTTATACTTCTTCCATATGGAGATCGGTGACTATTGGAGACCGCTGAGCTCATAGCACAGCCAGTGTCTCATGGCAAATAAGCTTAATTGTAGTCAAACGCTCCACATACTGGGTCCTGTCTGCCTGTCCTTTGATCACTTTTTAGATTTGTTTTTAAGTGCCCTCTTTTTTAACACACAAATTAAACACACTGATGGCTTCTGTCCAACAAAAATATGGCAGAACTTTATGAAAAATAAAAACAAAATGTGTCTGGTGGTATGCAACAGCTGCCGCTTCCTCACAGTTCAAAAATACTTTGCATTGATGGTCTCTCCCTTTATGCTATGTAGCCAAGGAGTTGACCGTACGGTGTGAAAAGTGTCCAGCGTTTCACACTCAGTGTTTGGACCGTTAGGTAAATTTAGTGCACTGATTGTTTCCACACCTGACAGAGTGAATGCGCTTATGCACTCAAAATAGGTCATAAGTAAGCTACTTGGAAACTATTAATAGCTTTAAACTATTTCCAACTAGTAATAGTTTTAAATTGATCAAACAGCTAAAACTTATCTCTGTTCAACATAATTATATATTTCAAAGTTTTGCCCGGGGAAAAAATGCCTTAAAGTGGCTTAGATGTAACTCAAGACATTTTTCTCTATAACTAACCCCACAAATTGATGGGATTGGGTCCCTGCATATATGATGTATTAAACCCTGGCTATCTCAATCTGTGTCTAAGAGACTGTTTGTTTTGCTCTTGATATATCATAAAAAACACCAAATGACTGGTGGATATGTATAAACACATTTTTAACCAAAAATTACCAAAACGTTTACAGTATAAAAATAAGATTTTGACAACCTAAACAAAGCCTAATTGTCTTTTGTGACCCTTCACTACAGCTGCTTCACTGTAAAAGCTGTCGACAATGTCAGTATTCAGTTCACCACGCACTTTAAAAGCTGTGGATATATAGGTGAATAGAAAATGTAAGCCTCGACTCTAGACATTAATAAATGGAGACTAACTGACGTGCATCATAAATAATCAAATTAAAGGAACTAGTTTAACAGTTGGCCTTATTTGTGTGTGAAGCTGGTGAGGGATGGCTTTCTCTGTAGTGGCACCTCCTATCAGCGCAAAGGAAAGCGTACCCTGTCATAATATTCATAGGCTTAGAGGTAAAGGTCCAATAAAAAGAGACAGGTGCCGGCAGTACTTAACATTATAAAAACTGTAGTAACATTTCACCTTGTGTGTAACCAGTGTCAATGTCAGTTTTCCATTTAATAACTCCCTTCTTTTTCTCTGTCCCTCTCTACCCAGCTCCAGTCCTTCCTGCAGGTCAGCGTGTTCCAAATCCGGGTCGACGAGTGTCCCGGTTCAGAGTGTGCCGGTGCAGGTGGCTGCACCAACATTTTGAATGTGCGGGACACACCCACGGTGGTGGACTGTGGGACTATGAGTCTTGTATCGGTGACAGTGGAATCCACAGCGGTGTGCTCCTGCCCAGGTCGAGAGCAATCCCATCAGCCCTGCGCCGCATATCCCAGAAACCCCTGCTTCAATGGAGGAGTGTGTGTGGACACTCAGCATGGCTACAGGTGAGTGGTAAATGAACGGAAATTCTGAAATCAGAACAAGGATGAACATGTCAAAGCAATCCATCACCTTTTCCCATGACAAGTAAACCAACAAATTATTCACTTTTGTAGTTAACCACATGATATAAAACTGAACCCAAAATGTTGATATCTGCATGCTCTGAGATAACAGAGTAAGCGTCGCACAGATGGAAAACGTATGTGTTTCTATGGGTAAAAACATGCTTTTAATTTGACATGCTAATAATCAATACTCTTTAATTTCCTTAATGATCTATATGGGACAGAATATCTAAAGCATAGATTGCTTAAAAGTAAAAAAAATAATGAATTAATATAATGATGCAATTTGTAGAAACATAAAATATGATAGTGTTGCTGTATGTCTTTAGTAAATGTATACTTTTGGTTTGATTTTACTGAAATATATTCTTTGAACTTGTCTCCAAACATGGATATTTGTAAACAAACACTATGGATGGCTTTTATTTCACACCTAAGAGTTTTGCTTCTATCAAAGTCAGTAAATGTCAAAATGTTTCTGGCATTTTCTTTGTTTACTGAATCCCAACATGTTATCATGGTTTAGGAGCCAGCGGAGTGAGATAGAGTTGAGACAATCACAGTTATGGACAGGGTGATGGAAAAATCACAAATACCACAAAGGGTTATTTAGAAGATGATTGTACAACCTAATGGTTTGGTTATCTGTGTTTCTATGTGTGTATGTTTTTAGAAATTAAAGTTGAGGCCATGTAGGGAACTCAATTCTTTAAAATTGTATTATCAAGCTCTGAATCACAACATAAGGACACGGATAAATCAAAGACAATTCATCTGTACCATGCCCGAATACCATTTCAGTGACTTTACAGAGTAAGGTCAAGACTTTACAACAGTATAAAGAGAAACCCAACAATTCAACAGTTCCATTATGAGCGATAGAGGAGAGTAAAAAAGGACCTTTTAACAAGAAGAAGCCTCAGACAGAACCTGACTCAGGTTGGTGGCCATATGCCCTGAGAGGAAAGAGAGAACCACGTAGAGAAACAACAGCCAGTAACAGCAGATCAGAAACATGCAGCTCTGCAGCCGGAGACAGTCTTGTAGAAAGGTATTGGGAGAGAGAGGGCAGAGAGGAAAAAGCACAAACTACAGGAGAGAATAGATACAAAGTCAATGACATGCAATAGTGGCAATAAATACATGGAGAGTTAAAGAGATGAGAGGAGAGGAGCTCATTGCATCATGTGAGGTCCTCTAGTCGCCTCGGCCTATAGCAGCAGAACTAAGGGATGATTCAGGGTCTGTGGAGAAGTTGTCTCCCTCTGAGGCAGCATATTCAGAATTTTGACAATTTTGTGTCGGTGAAAGAATTCGGTCTAAGAGACTTGTTTGCGTGTTAGTTGATGGACATATTCATGTCATAGATAACTCTAAGGGTCCCCGCAGTAATGCTGGACGTCAAAGGAATGCCCTTCATAGTGATTATATGGGTAGATAGTGGGTTTCTGAGGTGTTTAGGGCCAAATACAATAACTTCAGTTTTGTCTGAATTGAGAAGTAGAAAACAAAACATGCTAGTTTGACTAACTGATTGGTATCATCTGGCTTCAAACATATATACATATGGGTGTAACTCACCTGGCGATTCTTTTGATTTAACGATGAGAGGGTTTCTCATTGTTTTTTCAAAACAGTATGCGTCCTTTCCATTGTTGCTGTCCACATGACACTAAACAACCTTCACGACAACTCCAGAATACTTTCAAGATTCAATATTGTATTGCTATTACAACATAGTCGACATGAATTTGGTTAAGTGAGCTCAAACAAAACAGAAACAAAACCCTCACATCACACATGGTGGGATATATAAGATGTAACTGAAAAAGAGTAATAGTAAATAATCAAAACAAGCTTACCATAGAAGTGCTATCACTACAACTACAATGTTTATATTGTATCCTGCTATAACTCCTGCTTTTATAAAAAACCTGTCTAACCTGCTTCGGATATCATTCTGTTTTTTTTAAAGAAGGAAGGACGTTCAAAAGAAAATAATAGAGGTTAAAAGATTCATGGGGGATCTTGTGCAATGTTTTTCCCGTAGTGTAATGATGCAGATTTCAGCACGGAAATAGATACTGCTGAAGATATAAATCTTTGAAACCAGGTCACATTTGTTTTGTCACTTTTAAAACTGTAGATTTTAGCAAATATTACTTTGGGGACTTTGCTGGTAGGGTGGTGGACTGTATGTGGGAGTCACAAAAGATAAACAAAACAAAATGTCAGTAATATTTTTTTGGGGACAAAAACCGAGGTCTGTGACAGAGCAGTGAAGTGTATCAGACTTTTTACTGCAGAGGCAATACTTAGCAGGCTCAAATCATGGCTGGTTCTTTGCATAACATGTCTTGACAAAAATAATATGTATAAATATCACCAGTCTGTTTCTTAAAAACACCACAAAGCAAAGTTAGTAGTTAGTCTAACTAGTAGTACCGCACAAATGTGCAGATTAATGAGAACTCTGTCCTTAAGAGTAAAGCCTTATAAACCTTGAAGTTAACAAACCATTTGACATATCAGTTCTAGACACACATTCTGTCCTTTCATCCATTTTCCAGTGATATTAGCACAAAGATTATCCCACCCTGAAAGACACGAACTATTACAAAAACATTAAAAAAGGTGTAATTGCCATTGGAGGATATTGGATATGGCTAATACGTAGGTGTGGTAGTAAGCCTCTCCACTGCTCAGCTAATCCCACAGCTTGTGAGAGGACCAGGCTGGAGAGCAGACATAACAGAGAAAAAGAAATCCCAATCATCTCATGTTGTCGTTGAAAAGAAAGCGTGCAGCGTGCAGGCCTGTCCAGAGGTTTGTATGCTCTTTCTTGGACGTCGGGATCAATCAACATCTTTGAGTGCGAGGTTTATGACAAGGTTTTGCTTCTGCCAGATATGAAGAATTCCCAGTGCTTCTACAGAGTTCTACTACCTGGCCTCCAGACTCAAGTTGCTGCAGCATGTGGGATGTGCTGTCTGGTAATAAACCAGGTTCTAGTTTAGCTGATGCTGTTACTGTCCTGCCTGCAAAATATTATAATATTAATAGGAAACCAACGATCACTTATTGTATTCAGTTTTTATTTTGAGCCTAAACTTAAAATATAATGGATTTCTGGTCAGTCATTTCTACCCATGCAGAAGGATGACAATATATTTTACAGAAAAGGAAAAGAAAGAAGGAATGAAAGGAGTGAATACAACTAAGCATATGCTTTTCAGTCTGTGTGTGTGTGTGTGTGTGTGTGTGTGTGTGTGTGTGTGTGTGTGTGTGTGTGTGTGTGTGTGTGTGTGTGTGTGTGTGTGTGTGTGTGTGTGTGTGTGTGTGTGTGTGTGTGTGTGTGTGTGTGTGCGTGTGTGTGTTATATGGGTGAGTGTGAAAGAAATTAGCAATTCCAAACAAACAACCTGCCCAATACCACTTAAGAAAACCTTCTTTAATACGATGGCAGTAAATGTTCTGATCTAACTGCTGAGCTATTCATGTGAACTCCCAGGTCTTTACACACTAGTTTCACTCATTAAGTAGTATGTTGATTATTATGTTGGTTGAATGAGGTTTTGCACAGTATTTCCACTCGTGCTAATGGGAATTATTGAACGCTGTCCAGAGTTATAGCTGTTACGGGTTACTGTTACTTGAATGGGTTCAGTATGTGTTGGCAACAGCAACACTCACATCATGAGACAAGGAGGCTCCATTTACACCAAGCATGTGTGACAGTTTTTTACAACCGTAGTGTTGTAGTGTCGTGTGATTTACAAGTTGGGCTCAGACAGGAGGTGATGTGAGATGGAACTGTGGTTGTCTTTGCTGTTTTGATGCTGTGACAGAGACGCGACTGTCATGGCAGGACACCCCAATGTTACGCAGATGTGAAACAGACAAGGTGATAGGAGATTGCAAAATATTCCATCTGCCTGGGTGAGACATATCTTACCATCCTTTGGTTCTGTAACAGTTAGGTCATATTCAGAGGACAAATCTCCCCACAAGGAATTTCAAAATATACCTGAATATGAGTCATGCAGTGTGTAAAAGCATCATTATATTTCTTAACTGCACAAAATAGCAATTACAACAATTGCAATGAACCCACCCTGGCCTTTCTTCTTTTCTACTGGACTGCTACTATTCAAAAATGTTATATTTCGAGTCATGTCCTTGATCCAACTGTTACTTGTTAAAAGATACAGGGCCTGATTTACTAAAGGTTTGCGCGTGTAAAATCGGGCGAAAACTCCACACCACCCGCAAAAAAATGTCCAAGCAGGTTTACTGACGACGTGCAGTGAGGATCGTGTCTTTCAAATGTGCAATTTAACACACGTCGTCCAATTTGCGTGTTTGCCTGCATGCTTATGTAAGTTTGGGCGTTTCTACTTGAAGGTGCAAAATACTGGGAGGGAACAGGCAAATAGAACAATTTAGCACCTGCAACGATATTTACTAAACATGAAAGTAGAAATAGGAGAAGTGATCGCGTGTATATTTTAAAGGAAAGGAACGTATTAATCAGGTGCGCAAATCTGGAGAGACGACTGCTGTTGTTGTGGTGAGAAGGAGACGCAGGGAAACCAAAGAGTATGTAGGGAATGTGTTTTACACCCGTGGAAATATTTTTGAGATGTCAGAGGCATACATTATTCAGACATATCGTTTGTCCAGCGATGACATTTCTGAGTTATTGAATTAACGAATGATGAATGACAGCCAATAACATGGATTATCTTACCAGCAATTAAAAAACTTCTTACGACTCAGCATTGTCCTGCCTCTATGTCATTCCAACATATCGCTGCGGGTATATTGTACCCAGTCCCCTTATTCAGTTGTCCTGTCCCGGGTACCGAATGTGTCCCGCAGAATTCACAGGTAGCTTCATAAGGCTCCCGAGCGCTTGAGAAGCACTAAATGAAACATATTCACCTGCTCATCAAAGAAAGAGCTGAACCTGCTGATCGGTGTTTGTTATAAGCATCTCGTTCTCCGTCCCTCCTCTTTTATTTGCCGACGTTTTATTAGTAAGGTAGTCAAGTTTTTTCACCTTTCTGTTTTTCCCACAGTATTGACTTTCTTGCTAATAATCTCCTACATAGCGTTTTGTTCTTGTTATATTTATCTTTCTTAATTTCAATGGGATCGGATTTCCTTTTCCTTTTGCGGTCGCTCTGTTTTACATCGCTGGAATCCCTTTAACACATGTAAACCCCTCATTTAAATAAAGCACCTGATTTGCACCTGATATCAGTGATGCAATTACTCTTAGTAAATCACCTGCAAAACGGGTGCAAAATAAACGTGCAATTTTTTTGAAAAAACACACAATTTAGTACCCTTTGTTTTGAGATCTTAGTAAATTAGGACCATCGTGTAAAATCTCCAGATATGACAGCACAAATCGGCTCAAATTGAGCATTCACTGGCAGGATATTATCACATTTTGCAGCAGGTGGGTTCATAGCATTTCGGTTGCAATGGCTCTGTTATAGATGCAAGACATCAAGGGCCCCAGTTCCAGACAGAGTTTAACTGTCTGGCCTATTCACAGACCAAAAGAATAACAACAACAAAAAGAGTTCAGAATATTCTTGGGGAGGCAAACTCAAAATACAGCTCTGGTATGCTTCTGTTTTTCCTACCATTATAAATAGAAAAGCTTGTCACAACCTCCTTCGAGGTGAAAGATCTAACATGTTAGCTGTCACATACTGCCAGTTCTTGTTGCGAATCTCCAGCAAATAGTGAACTGAAGGAGAGTATCCTCATTAGCATAAACCAGTTTGTAAACAAGGCCAAAAGTGGGGTGGGAACATTTCAACAAACCCTTTCAACTACAAACAATCATGATGAAATAAGAAGCTCTTTGGTGCTTCTAGTGGTAGAAGACGCACGATGACCCTGTTTAAACTTGACGTAACTCAGCCCGATGCTGTGCGTATCCTCCGGCTGGGCTCTTTAATGGTGGAAGTGAAGGGCTCTTTGCAACCAATTAAATAGAACACCAGTGTGTGAGCCGAAGCTTTTATCACTGTCTCCACTGGAACTCCATGCAGGCTTTGAGTACTATGATGAAATGAATAGTCAATTCTCACACTTGCACTGATTTCAGAGTTTAAGAGCTGAAATCTTCGTTTTGTACATCATTGCCCTCTTTAGCGGTTGGAGGAACTCTTAGCTAATTAGCTATCCAGCCTGAAGGTGATGTCAGCGTGGTATTCGTCCCATCTTTGTGAAGTGGCATGTTCAACAAGCCCAAGGTGCAACACAACACACGTGTTTGGACACAAGGGAGATGCAAAGGAGACAGAAAGCTTATTAAGGTCGCGGTTCAAAGGTTTTTTTGTGTGTGTTGTTTTGGAGGCTGTAAGACGGTATTAACGTTAGCAGGGTAAATTGAAATGAAATGATCAAATGATTTGTGTGTGTACGTGAACACAGCAGTATTCTCGCGGGTATATGCATAGGCAAGTTGCGCATTCATGAAACCAAATCTAGCAAAGATTTATATATTTTGGGTACAGATTATTCCCAAAAAATAAATGATGTTTGGCTTTAACACCTTTCATGGCTCCGACATGAAAATAAATAACTAGAAATAACAATTTAACTAAATAACTATTTAAATAATAAATAACTATAAGCTTCACTACGTCCCCAGACATTTTCATTTTATGTAATTGTATCATTTAATAGAGGACATGGAGAGGCTTGATGAATCTCAGGCCAAAAGAGTTCCATCGAAAATAATTGGGTGAACCTGTGAACTTTTAGCAAGAAATAATGCTAACATTAGCTCCTTAACATCAGTCATATAAGTTAAATGTCACTTAACGCAGAAAATATAATTATATATTTAAAATATCCAGTGGTGAAACTTAACAAAGTACATTTACTTATGTCCATAGTTCTCACAGGATAGCACCGATGTAAATATATGATTATCTTATATAGTTTGACTGTAGATTAAAGTACCCGAGCTTGTAGTTATTCAAATTAGCATGACCTTAAACATCGACAGAAGTAAAAATATGCCATAATGCAGCCCCTCGCTTGACCTCATCACGATGGTAGTTTATTCATTTATTCATTTATTCATTAGTCGCTGCTCCTAAGTGTTTTACAAGTTAAAAAAAACAACTCGTCAAAACAGGCTGCCACGGTTGCTTTTATTTTATTTATTTTTTAAAGCGATTCGTTGTCACCTTTTTATCAAAATGTATTTTATTGATATCAAACATGTTGCATGCGTCACTTGCCCTAAATGCACAACCCCGGGTTTGAAGTTGGTGGGATGAACTATTGTGGAGATATGTGAAGGACAAACAGACAGAGATTTCTGAAATTACATAGAGATGATTATGACCAAAAAAAACAAATACAGTTTTTACCTTTGAGGTGTCGACATATGAAGGAACATTTGTTTTACACATACAGAAAATTCTGATGCACATACATGTACATATACACAAATTGCACCTTGACAGAATTAATAAGAGACAATAAACTCACCGCTGTTGCTTCTACTGGGGTTCTGTACTGAGACGGACACGCATGTTCAGCCACACACACTCACATTCCTTCTCCCTGTCGACATATGTGACAGCAGATGAACATGAAGCCTCATCACACACATGTCCACTAAGCTTTCTTGCTGTGACTTGTAGGACTTCATTTTACCCTTCAGCTTCATTTAATTAAAGGCAGTGACTGAAAAGGGCAGGATTTGAGTCTGGAGCCTGGATGTAATGTGGCTCACTGCTGGACCCGAGCACGATGACTGACTGGATCCATGTTCGACATAATCCCAGGATTATTCATGTGCATGCAAACACACACACAATGCACAATTACACACACACACACACACACACACACACACACACACACACACACACACACACACACACACACACACACACACACACACACACACACACACACACACACACACACACACACACACACACACACACACACACACACACACACACACACACACACACACACAGACAAATACACACTCATTAATGTGGACATGTTCCCGCTCTCACTCTCCCTGCTAATCTAATCTGGAACCAATGGTGCATTGCTTTGCATATTAAGACACCTGTACAGATCAGTAACAGCTAACAGAATGAAAGTCTTAATAAGTTGTCATGAATAATTGTACGTTTTCTGATAATGCTGCATCTTGCAAAGTCTGTTCAGCTTCCATTTTATCTGTGACCACTTCAGACCACATCATCATCAGACAAAATTGTAGCTTTCACTTTTTATTTCAGTTTTGTGCTTTGTCTTATCACTGGGTCAGTTTTACTATATATTATTGCTTCTGTCAGAATATCATAGTGTTTTTCATCATCTTTATTTCCCAGTTCATTTCTCCTAAACATTTAAATAAATTAATAATAATAATAATAATTGATGTGGCAATGAGGCAGGATGACATAAGATCAGAGATTGTTGCATTAATTATAACCACAATGGTTATTCATTGATATCATGTAGGATGTCAAATGGCAACAGCGATCGGAAGTCACCAGAGGTTTTCTTTTTAGCCCTTTCAACAGCAGCAGTTGCACTTTATTTCATTGTTACAACAAATATTTAGAAAAATTAACCAAGTAATCTCTAATTTAAATGAAAAAGCTTTAAAACGATTAAAATAACTCCGTAAAGACACATTTGAAAAAGCAATGTTACAATCACATTGAACTGTTCCAATGACCACAGAACATCATACAGAAACCATCTAATTCAGTTCTACTGTCAAGGTTAGTGACTTGAAATCCACCAGTGATATACACTGCATGGCTTAAAGTATGTGAACATTTCAATGTGCACATACATATGAACAGAAGAGTCTTCCTCCTTAAATTTGCAAGCACTTCTGACATAAAACTAAAACAAATATGTGGCTGTCCATTTACTGCTGATGTCATTTTTCATTGAAGCAATAAATCTATCAGTACATTTTTCTTTTTTGTAAGGGGCCCGAAAAATGTTTTGTTCTTCTGGCTACCAGCTTGATCATCACTGATATAGTTGGTAGCCAGGAAGAACCGCAGGCTGTTGAGCTGTCTGGATAGACAGGGGGCGCTCGAGATCCTGCACCAAAGCAGAACCTTGTTCTCTTTGTATGGCAACTTGTGAAAATGTCATCCCAACAAATGACTGCAGAGGATGTTTCTGATGTGGTAACATTTCACAGTGTTTTGGATGACTCAGCCATATTGAGAGTATACAGCAGAAGAAATGCAGTACATAGAGGTACCAGCAGCGACAATCGAGAGACTGAGCTTCTGAGAGCAAACAGCGGCTAGTGGTGCTTTTGCTTAAATTACCCTCTGATGCAGACGGAAAACTGAATCTTTCTGCTGCAGTGAATTTCAGCGTGGGCAGTTTGTGTTGAATGTTGTTGCTGATGCCGACACTGACCAAGAGAGCCTTTGTGTGTGTGTTACAGTGCATGAACGTTTTCTCCATTTGTCAGAGGTCTACTGGAGACTTTCTGTAGGATACTAACAGTGATCTGTAGAATACAACTGAAACCAGCAGAGTCGAGAAGGCAAACAAACAGTGAGTGAGTGTCTGTGTCACCTAATGCTGTGTTTTTGCCGAAAAGGGGCTAGAGTGGTGATAGACCTTATGGCAACGTTGGAAAAGCAGTCTTCTCCACACATTTGTTGCAATATATGACCAGTACTTGTAGCTTTCTGATAAAAAACAAAAAACACTTTCCTTTTCTTCTGCTCCCTGTAAACAACATTGTCTGGCTGCTGATTCCTTTCTTTTGTCGAATGGGTGCTACATGCGGAGAGATTTAACAAAGGGAACTAAAGGATATGAGAGTTGGGCATCAGAAGCTCACGTGAACTGCATGCTAGCGTGTAGGCGCGACCAGCATGGCTCTGTGATGAGGAAATGTCAGCTTCACCATGAAGCACACACACTGAGAAATGTATTGCAGCATTTATCATGAACTCCAATGTGACATGAAGAAGAAAAGTGGTACATTTTCCCTTTAACATACATTTTTTTTATTTGTGTTTTATTTTTTTATTATTTAAATCAGCTGACATCCACACCGGACTCCCACACTCTGTCTGTCACCTCAAAAACACAATTACCGGCCACATTTACCTCAGTTTCAATTCATGACATAATACCTTATTCAATACATATGTGCACAATTTTCTTCATCTTTACAGTTACGCTCTTATTAATTATTTGCAACAAGAAACAGAACATATTGTATTATGACACGTTTAACGCTCCTGTTATCTCATTGTTAGATGTTTTAGGGTCAGCCCTGGAGCTGTAGCAAACTTCAGAATTATCCTTTGCCTCTGTATTCAGCTGCTGGTAAAAAAAAAGTACAGGATATTTGCTTGGCTCTGGAGGAGCTGCAGCATTTATTCTCCCACTTCTGAATGCTCATTGGCCTCTGTACCAACTCTTTTGAACATATTTGGTTGCTCCATTGCACCAAATTTTAAACTACAGGTGAGCCAATGCGGTTTTCACTTAAACATGCCATCGTTCCATTCACACACAATCAGTGGAAATCACTGTTATTGTTGTCTTCTTTATTAAACGGAATTTATTTTATTTTTTTCAGGACAGTCTAGGTTATCCAGATCTTTCATCATTAGATTTTTTTTTATGACAGCCTTTATAGCAATCGAATAAAATAATCTCATGAAATTATGTTTTTAAATATTATTGGTCAGCTGTGATTTCAAAACTGCCATGGGTGAACATTTTTTGAAAACACAGAGAAACGAAGGCTATCATCAGATAGGGTAAGTTCTGATGTCTATTTTTTATATGCAGTATGTTGTTAAGCAGTCGGGACTTTGGGAATTATTCAATTAAGAGTAGCGAGAGGTGGAGCTGGATGGGTGGGAATTTGGACACAATTTGCATCCCTCGTGTTCTGAGGTTAATCCACATTTAAAAATAGCAGTCAACAGATCTATATAGCAAAGTATAAACCACTATATGTGGAACGTCAGATTTCAGGCTTGTACATTGTGTGATCAAGTGAAGATTTGTCTTCCTTTTGCTTTAGAGACCTTTCAAAGATGACCGAACTCAACCAAAGAAGCTAATTTAGGCCACTTGTCTGGTGTTAGAGAATTCTGAGAATGTTGCATGTGTTTATCATAATAAGACTTTTTTTTTTGTTTCGATAAACACTTGAAAACGGCATTTCATTTTGTGTTGTTACCTAACACAAAACAGTGAACAGGGCTGAAAACTGAGGATGATGAATTGCTGCCTCTAAAGTATCTTGTGCTGCATACAAAATGTGGATGTGGGCAGAATGGAGGAGCAGGAAATGTTTCTTGGTGAAGTATTCTAGATGACGGGGAGAGAACAAGGCAGAGCAGGCGAAGTTGTCAACCCAGACACGCAAATGTAGTATGATTGTCACATGTTCAATCACACTACAGTACCCGAGCTCTGTAACATCTGCTGTGTGATTCTCCAGGTTCACAAGAGGAGAACAGAAACAACACAAGATGTCAGGACAAGAAAAAAAATGAAGATACAAGGGGAAAGAGACGAATAAAAATAAATAAGGGGATCTGTGGTGAGACTAGAGAAATGGGAAAACAGGGAAGCTGAAGACAGTTTGGAGGAGTTAAAGAAGAGCGCGGTACTATAGGAGCATAAATGGGAAAGGGAACGCAGAGTTGGAAGGAGAGAGGAAAGGAAATGTTAAAAGGACATGACAGAAAATGGGAGGGAAAAAAGGAAGAAAATTTAAAAAAAGACTGCAAGAGACGAGAAGTGAAGGGAGAATAAATAACACATGCAGACAAGATAAGAGTTAATAAAAGATAGAATTTCTGTGGGATAGTTTTTTTTCTCCAGAGGCTTTCAGATATGACCCCATCCCAACACATACAAAAACATACAATCAGATTATGGTGAAAGATTGAAGAAACAACATGCAGATAACCAAGGCACTGGGATTAATAATGAGATTTGAGGAGTGAAGGGGTTGAGGGGAGGGGTGGGATTACGGCTCCCGGGCCCCACGTTAACAAACGCAATTCCCAGCAGACAACGAATGAGCAAAACAAAGCTGCCTTAAGAAGATTGGAGGGCTTCGCAGTTGTGACTAAAACTATGTCTCAGATTGTCTTGTTCTCAGAGAATTAGGGTGACATTACCAAAATGGAAATACAGGGATGGATGTTTTCCTGGTGCCTCTAATCGCACACATTCATGCACACAAACAGAACCTCTGAGTCTGAAAGCTCAAAGCCAATGACAAAAAGATTTTGCATATGAAATTTGATAGTAATCACAAAATGACAAATACATATAATGGTAGAAATAAAGGACATGCTTAGATGTTATTTATTTATTAAAACTTGAAGTGTTCACACGGTCAACTTTAAAGCAGAGAGGAGACACCAAGCTAACTAAGCCAAAAATCTCTAAAAGTCACCTCAACTGTTGCAACCTAGTGACGGAGTGTTTACAGAGGACCTCGTGAGAGGAAAGCTGTCTGAGAAAATAGATTTAAGTTAAGCTCCTTGATTTTTATTTTGGCATATGTATGCCAAATAGTCTTATTCAGGGAGGCAGACAATATTGTTACTGTGTAAATTCTGTAATTTGATTGGTCCAATATCACTGGGCGGGCTTTTAAAAAACTGGGAGTCTGACAATGTTAGCCATTGTTTAGTCCTATCTTGAGCACCAGTCTATCTGCTTCATACACCCCCCCCCCACCACACACACACACACACACACACACACACACCACACACACACACACACACACACACACACACACACACACACACACACACACACACACACACACACACACACACACACACACACACACACACACACACACACACACACACACACACACACACACACACACACACACACATACCAACCAGACAAAACAAACTATTTCATCTTGCATCACACTACATGAACAGTTATTTGACTAAAACTAGAATTACCGCATCACACTTGTATGCTTGCACCAACCAGTCAAGTTGCAGTTTAATTGCATGTCTGTTCAGACTCATATAACATATGTAATAAAGACTCTGAAGGTTAAGCTTTTCTATTATTGTTGTGCTGTATTGGTGACATTACCAAAATGGAAATACAGGGAATACAGCGTTTCAATTCTTGTTGTGCTGTATTGGTGTGGGAATTCATAGTGAAAAACAAAAGTCCACATGTTTGGCCACTAAAGCTGATTCTGATACAACATGGAGTTGTAGCCTTGACAGTAGACAATGCTTTACATATTGATGTTGCTGCAAACTGTAAAACTTCACACTCATCTTCACTGACTACAATCAACTCAATGCAATCAACACAGTTTCAAGGTGGAAACCCAAAATTAGTGTCACCAGCTCAGTATTTGACCGAGTGTTCAATATGGTCACGATCGTCTTGTTTCTTAGTCATGGTGTTGAACAATGGCCAGAAAAGTGCTATTCCACAACATTATGATGTCTCAGTGAAGTTGACCTTTGACCTTTTGGATAGAAAATGTTATAAATTAATTGTATTCAAGTAGTAAAATTGTACATTGTAATTGTGTAAAACAATAATGAATAATTGATTTATGCATTCTTGAGTTATATGTATATATACATTTAAAATGATATTGAATAACAGTTTGAAATGAAAAAGTAATAAGTAGCAGAGCTCTAAAATCTTTCCAGCATATAAAACAGCTACTGCAGCAGAAACTGAGTGATTTGCAAGTAAGTTTGTGCTATACATAACTATGTGTTCCCAACTTCGATTAATGCAATGGAACCAGCATTAGAAACAGGGCATTGAAAGACAAAACATGGAAATGGAACGAACATAGCCAACCTCTCAACATAAGTTCTCAGATGTCAGTAGACTGCAATGATGGGAAACACTCGCCGAAGGACATATTCATGTGTCCCCTTTGTGACAAGTGACAATACCCTTTTTCTTCACATGTTTGTTTGTTTGTCCTGTTTCTGCCTCAGGGGAGGGAAGTGGCATACACTTTCTTTATTTCCAAGTGTCATGTATTGTACGTGAGCTGTGTAATTTGTAGCTCTGTCTGTGTGTGTGTGTCTGTATGTGCGTATGCTTTTGCGTGTCCTCTTTCAATCCTTTAGAAGAGCAGAGGCAGGAAATTGAGCGAGAGAGTGAAGGAACATTTGGATAAGAAATGAGGTGTCTACAGAACACCAATGAGATGTGTGTGTGTGTGTGTGTGTGTGTGTGTGTGTGTGTGTGTGTGTGTGTGTGTGTGTGTGTGTGTGTGTGTGTGTGTGTGTGTGTGTGTGTGTGTGTGTGTGTGTGTGTGTACACGTGCATATAATGGTGCAAACACACATCTTTTTGTAGGTTCGAGGAGCCACAAGTCTAAAACTCAGAATATATTGAAGAATCAGTTGAAGTGTAAACGACATAAACCAAAGAAAACACATACTTATTACGAGCGTAAGAATTCCTCTGGAGAAATACTTTCTTATTCTGTGTCTGGGTAAACAGTTGTGTGTTTGAATAATTAAAAATTACTGGCAACATGTGGGGAGGGTATTTTCTTTTCATTTCGCTGAAAGACACACATACAACTACGAACCAAGGAAGGGAAACAAAATTTGACAGCAAAAATGGATTTCCTGCGTTATAGAGAAAATTGTATACATTTTTTATGAATATATATTTTTGAAAGAAAGAAAGAAAGAAAGAAAGAAAGAAAGAAAGAAAGAAAGAAAGAAAGAAAGAAAGAAAGAAAGAAAGAAAGAAAGAAAGAAAGAAAGAAAGAAAGAAAGAAAGAAAGAAAACAATGTCCTGTTCGTATACCGAAGGATGAAACGCTGCTGAAGAGAGAAGGTGAAAGGTGAAATTTCGACAGAAAGCATTGATACAAATGAGGACTTGAATGTGTGGGAACACAGAGGGAAGAGTTTGCGAGGGATGTAGTGATTCTCCCTGTGGTTTCCCCACTAATGAGAACATCTGCATCAGTGAAACATACGGAGAGAGAGCGAGATAGCCGAAGGGGAGCGCTGTCTTAGAGGAGGAAACAACTCGACACGCAGTGCAGACATACTGCTAAAAATACTTGAAGAAAAAAAATTACAGTAAGTGGTTAAAAAAAAAGGGCGAGGAAGATTGGGTTCAGAAAGTTTGGCGCAAACACATTTTCCTGAAATGGCTCTAAAATCTCATTCAAATAGATAGTCATTGATTTTTTCACTCACGAATTAATGTAATTTTCCTCTCTTGATTTGCTCTTTCCCTCAAGGTGCCAATGTCCAGCTCAGTTTGATGGGCCTGAATGCCAGCAGAACAAGCATAGTTTCCATGGCAATGGCCATGCTTGGTTTCCTCCCATTATGCCTTGTTTTGAGAGCCACGTGTCGCTGGAGTTCATCACAGACGTGCCTGATGGACTGCTGCTGTACAGCGGCCCGTTAGCCCAGCTGCAGGCCTGGGACCACGAGGACTTCATGGCGATAGGTAAGAAGTGTCTCAAGCTTGATAATATGACCCATCTGACTCAAAATACCGTAACTGAGATCGGATTTAGACAAATTGACTGATGTGTGTAGAAAAATTGCGTTGTTACAGTTGCTCAACATTCATTTAAGGTAAAAGGGAATATCAATAAAAACTGAGACAAACATTTTGAGCTGGTTACAGCTTTTTTGGCACTGGCACCAGTTATTTTTCTCTCTTTTTTTTCCAGTGTAAAAGGTGGAACTGGTTCTTGTTGAGGCACCAGCCGGTCAAACGGGGGCTTATATTCCCTTTAAGTGTTGCCTGATAGCCTTGAGAAATTGCAGTAGGAACAATGCATAAATTGCACATATTTCTAGCCTGTTGGCATTATTTCACACTCATCTGCATACATTTCAACAATACTTAGAATAATGATGTGACATTATGCTGTGTTTTGCAACATGTACAAATTTCAAAATATATTTTGCTTGAGGGAAGCATTGACTTAAAAAGTGGAGTTTTTGGCCATTATTAGGGGAAGTGAAGAAAAGAGGGATTTAGTGTGGGAGGATCAAGAAGAAAGGGAAATAGGGGAGGTATCATCCATACCGTGGCTTTACTCCAAACAGACAAAGCCGAATCCAGATAAACTACAGCAGCGATTCCCAAACAGAGGTACTTGTACCCCAAGGGTTATGTCTGCAGTTGCCAGAGGTACATGAAAAATGGGAAGTAGCTAACTAATTAAAAAAAGTATAAATGTAAACACCTGAGCATCACATTTTGTAACAGAGTGTGAAAACTACAAACTACAAATACAGCAAGATATACATGAAAAAAAATAATGGGTAAATAGGTGAAATGGACATTGAAAATGAATAATTAAACAGTTCAAATAGTTTGACAAAATTCTGATTATGGTAAAATAAAGAAATAGCCCAAAATATAGGCTGGGTTGTTAAAGTAATTCAGTCAATTGTTGAAACATCACACATTTAATTGGACCTGTACAGATGCAAACTTGACCAAACCATGGGAGATACTGTTGAATGGCAGTTAACAGTTTCTATCTCGACATGGTTCTTTAATCAGATTCGAACTGAATGAGTTTGTTGACGTTCACACAAACAAAATCGTTAGCCTAGAGAGCTAAGAATGAAATGCCACTTTGTGATATGACTGAGCCTTCAGAAAGAGAAACGAAGAAGAAAAACATTTTGGTACAGCGAAGGGTTTTTTTTCTGCACTTGCGCCAAGTTGCTACTTTCATGACTCAACATAACCCCGGCTGCATCGAGATGTTTGTAACGGCACAACAAGGGCTGTATCATTAAAGACGCGCTCATTATGTGACATTTTGGTTTCAATTTTGAGTTGAAATTGCAGCTGCACCACTGCCAGTTGAAACCAGGACTGAGTGCGGTGCCGGTGCTGGGCAATCTGTGTGGCTTCAGTGGGCAAAGCACGTGTGCACACATTAACAGACCTATTTAAAATCCCACAAACAGGTTTGGTGGATGTTCTACATATTTAATCCCACTTACATAAATAATGAAAACAAGATCAGGTAAGCATATGGAAAATGAAGGTGACTCTTGTCCATTGATAGGACGTGAATCAGGTAGTTGGTGCAAATATTACAGATGGTGCAGATTTCAATATATTGGGGTGTTTTCGGTTCACTTTGACATTTAATTAATGCCAGTATTTGGCATCTATAAAACATCATTTTTTGTTTGTAGTATCATACGTTCTGTGATTACAAGCCTGAAACTACTTGAAAAGTAGATTTGTTTCATAAAGTGTGGATGGCTGCTGCACCACAGGGGGGATGAGAGGAGCTGATTTGATTGGCTGTAATTCAAGTTGGCTGTGACACCTCCGTATTATCTATTCCTCCTACGTTACCACTGTGCCATGATATGACAAAAATGCAGCTGTGTTTGTGTTCACCAAATCAATAAAAAAGTTGGCCACGCCTACTTGAATTTCACCTGCGCTGCACCTGGATTGACAAAAATAGAACCCTTAATTAAAATTACAACAGTACATGCCTGAAACTGAAAGCTAATTGTACACATTTGTCACACAGGTAAGGCAGAAATGTACAGTACAAATTGACAAACTCACTTTACTTGAACACTAAGTGTTGTTACTATAATGGAAATCAATTTCATGTTTAATTCCCTGTTGGTATTAACTTGCCATGTCCTCTGGATTTAGTACACACACCCACGCTCCTGCTACTCATGAAGATGTGCACTTCACTGTGGATTTTGGTTAGAGGTTCGTCAGGGTTTTATGTGTAGCTCAAAGGAAAATGACGGTCCTCTCTTTTGTTGTGGCCGCAATAGTCTTGGACTTGGAAGACAATACAACTTGTTGAATGGAGAAATTATAGACAGGTGGAAACAGAACGAAATGTTGTGTGCATCTTGTTATATTTAGTGTTTTAATCTGAGAGACTAACACCTCCTTGCTTCTCTCGCTACTTCTTTCTTGCATTGGTGCTCTCTCTTTGGAGAGATACTGTTGTTCCATCACTGCCAAAGTAATATGTGTAGGAGGTGATGTCCGCCTGGAGAGCCGGATGTGTTGTATACGCTTGTTTGTGTGCATATTATGAGCAGGTTTGCAGTGTAAATTCTGACTTATTTCTTTAGCTTTTGTTGGTGTCAGGGGATCTGTGTGCATCGGAAAGCCAGCCAGTGTGTGCTATCGGGTCCTAAAGACTTAGGATAAGGTTAGTTGAGCTGTTAGTGGAGTCACTGTGCAGTGTGTAATTAGTGAGGCTGTACATATTTAAAGCTCTAATTAACTTGTTTCAAGGTTGACCTACTGCGTGTAACAAATCCATCGGCAAGCTGAGACTGTGCAGCTTAATTTTCCTGCATTACAGTCTGTCAGTCTGTCAGTAGACCAAACAGCTTTATGATTAAATGTCTTATGGAGGTTTTTTTCCAATATTTGCAGACAGAAGCTGTTGATTGCTGAACCATGGCCGAGTCCTGACACCATTATTTACATTAAAGGGTAATTCAAGTTTATTACAACATGGGTTTTATTTTCATTAGTCCGGGCATCATTTCTTTTGGTCTTGATGATAACCAAATTGCTTAGAACTGAGAACATTGCAACTTCCCTACAGCGAAGTCCAGTAGGCATGGCTGGGTGGATGACGCTTTGTCACAGCAGTTAGCTTCAAAGAGATTCACACAATGTTCCTTTTGGTGTCCAAAACATATGCACACGGTACCTCAAGTGTTATGCACTGTGACGAGGTGGGTTGAACAGAGTCATGTAACGGAGTACAAAGATGGGTAAAGCCCACAACGGGAGGACAATGGGAGTGGTTGGATGGAACAAACCAAGGATTGTCACCCTGCAGACCGGGGTTCTGAGTCCATGATGTCAATGTTTATTTCTTTTAAGTAACCTAAGCCATGATCTTTTCCTTTTTGGTGCCTAAACGTAAGGCACCTTGTGCAACAATATGAGACATGAATGATTTTGAAAAAAACATCAGTATTTACTGTATTTACTATTTACATACCCCTGGAATGAGAACATGTTGCTTCACGACAGGTCTGCAACATTGGCTAATATTACAGGACCCCCAGCTGATGAATACCTGTTGTTGTTTTTTAAACAGATATGATTGGCACCATACATTGTAGCAGCCTATAATATAGCATGCATATGTCACAAATCATACAAGGTGCAGATCTGCCTCTAGAAATAATTAAAGTGATTATTCTGCATTTAAGTTGAATTGAAACACATGAAAACAACAAGAAAATGATGAATGAAAACAGTGATTTAACAATTCCTTCAGTCACCCTCATTGTCCTTTTGTATTTGTGTATTAAAGTACATCAGATCACACAGAATTTGAAGGACAAATGTAACCCAAGTCATTAATGAGGCCCTCATCCATATTTTTTAAAAGAGGAGACAACAATAAAGATCAGGAGGGAAAATGCACTCTTTTTTACTTTACAAATGTTAAGAAAACACAATGCCGACACTGACCACAATCTGAGCTTGTCTTTTCTCGGACAACATTTTTTTTATTAAACAGAACTGACAGGATACAAGGGAAAAGGAACTGCCTTTCAACCTCAACTTAAAACTTCAAGCATCTACTGATGCTCAAAGAGCTATATTGGATTTATGCTCAATTACAATAGGAATCAAACAAAATATGAAGATTCACTCCCAAATCAAATACACTGTGAACTGACTGCTGAAGGTCTCGTTCCGACATGAATGTATTAGAAGTACAAGAGCTGCGTTGGAAATGATAATGTGAGGGGGGACGCACTGCAACTTGACTTCAAGTTGAAAGTGGAGTTTGAAAAGGGAATTAGAATAATAGTTCCAGGGTACAGAAGGATTTAGAGAGAAAGTGGGGAAATATGAAGGACAAGAGGGAAGAAGCAGAACAGTAAGAAATGTCAGGTGGCTGCGAAGGAGACTGTGGTACAACCTGAACTGCTTTTTCATTTATGAATGTCAAGTCGCTCTAATATACCTCCAGCATTTATTTTGACTGGTAGTGTGTGTGTGTGTGTGTGTGTGTGTGTGTGTGTGTGTGTGTGTGTGTGTGTGTGTGTGTGTGTGTGTGTGTGTGTGTGTGTGTGTGTGTGTGTGCGTGTGTGTGTGTGTGTGTGTGTGTGTGTGTGAGAGAGTGAGAGTGAGTGAGTGATAGCATCCATCTTGTTATTAAGCCTTGTTAAGCAATACAATCCATTGAGCCTGATCATACTCCCCTCTACTTCACACTGCAAACACACACACACACACACACACACACACACACACACACACACACACACACACACACACACACACACACACACACACACACACAAACATGCACACTTGCGCACACACACGCACATGCACACAGACCTTCAGCTTCTTATTGAGATGTTAGTTCGCTGTTCCAAAGCCACCCACTCATCTGCCCTTTACCCTGCTGGAGGGCAGCTGTACCATGCCAGCCCTGCTGTAAGGGGTAAGGCACTCACACACAAATACACAACATAACCGTGCACCACATCCAATCTTGGGCCACTTGGGGAGAGGAGATTACATGGTTACAACACAGCACTGGTGTATTTTGTGTGTGTATGAGTATAGGGCATAATGATGTACATACCTAAGATGAGCTCTTGTGTTCTAGGTAAGACCAGAACATTTGATGTTCCACCAAATTCATGTACTTCACTGGCATGTGAAGCCCTACATTCCCATGATGGCATTTGAGGCTTAGGACGGCCACCTTGGTTAACAGTTATGGGTCATTTTGTTCCAAGTTAAGCTCTTGTTAAACATGTTTTAATGCATTGAACTCATCCAGACGTCAAGCTCAAAGGAGCAGCAGTTCAAAGAACAATATTTAGTTTCATGGAAGAATGCTGTACAGATATTTATTTCATGAATGTCGAGTGACCTTTTGAAATAAGTGATCATGAAGTGCATTTAATATCACAAACAAACAACAGCCTAACCAAACTGCTCCTGTTTGAGAACACAGAGCATAATGCAAGTATGCAGCCAATGCTTGCAGCCAACTATTTGCATACTAATTTACATTATCATTAGTTTAACTGGAAACAATTATCAGCTGCTAGCATTTTATAATACCGTTTATAGTGCAGGCAGAGACTTACATGTCTAATGAATATTGATTTCTCTGTAGAAGATGTTCCTCCAACAGAAGGCCGGTGATATCAAACACATAAATGGTCGTCACTCAATAACCAGAGAAGATTTTTTTTAGTTTTTATTTTCCATAAAAGTGTGGCTGCAGCGCTGAAATGACAAAACAAAGACCTCAGCAATTAGCATGTGGCTTGTGTCCAGCTGTTCTTAAAATAATATTTAGTGGAGGACAGCATTATTATCATTGTTATTATTACTTCTTCTGGTTATTATTAAGGTACAGAAATGTCGAGTGAACAGTTCTTATTTCTTCTAATGTGACATTACGTATTTAACAAGCAGGCACTATCCTTGCTGCTCCACCACTTGTTTCATTTTAACAATGTCTACACCACTTGTCATCACTGCTGTGTTTCCCAGTGGGTATCCAATCGGTAATATACGTATTTACTCCATTATACCTTTAATACAGTTACAATTGCAGCATGGAAGGCAGATTATGGGCCCCATTTCCATCAAGCACAATGAGTCCAAAGCAGTAGGTTTTAGGTTTACAAACTCTTTAAGTATCTCAAAGGACCCCCTTCTTCCTGTTTGTGCAGCTGGTAAAAGTGCAACAGGGATGGCTGTTTTGGAGCTCACAGCTCTGAAAGAGCTGGGCCAATCACAGTTAGGCCACAACAAATGAAAAAAATACCACTTCAGGAAATCCTGAAGTGAAATACACGTATTTGCTTTCTTATCGTTTCTTTCGTATAATGACTGCAAATGAGCAAAAACCCTGAAAACTACAATTACGGTCATGAGACAACAGGACAGGTTTAGATCCGTCCGCTCATCTATCTTGAACATCATGCAATTTATAAACATATTGTCAAATTATTTAATGTCAAATTATTTCATGAATGATCTCCATTGTGTTCCTACTTTTTAAATGTTATTCATAAAAATGTATTTTGATTGAATTACATACATTATACACTGTATTAGTAAGAACAAGGGCTTGACAGATAGACAGTTGTGTCCCTTTTACACATACAGCAGTGTGTGTGACCATGAGGACTGCCTGTTTTGTTCAACACTGCCACACTTTGACCGCGGCTGTGTTAGGAGATTGTTTGGTACGGTAATGATTTGTGCACGATGGGAAAAGCAGCAAATGACAAACATGGTTTGAAGCGGTTGGACCTGCGGCACTTGAGCAAACACACAGGACCCCCCCCCCATCCCCACACACACACACACACACACACACACACACACACGCACATACATGCAAAAACTACCAGCCTGGGATCAGTGCTCGTCCAATCAATAGACAAATTAACAAGACAAATTAAATTTGTGTAATTACAATACCCATGTGGAATAGGAAAAAAAAATTGCTTGCGGGGATTCAGATAAGGAGTGTGTGTGTGTGTGTGTGTGTGTGTGTGTGTGTGTGTGTGTGTGTGTGTGTGTGTGTGTGTGTGTGTGTGTGTGTGTGTGCGCGTGTGCGCGTGTGTGCGTGTGTGCGTGTGTGTGTGTGTGTGTGTGTGTGTGCGTGTGTGCGTGCGTGTGTGTGTGTGTGTGTGTGTGTGTGTGTGTGCGTATGTGTGTGGATTTAACTTTTAATGTGACTGCCACAGGGATTACGTCACGGCTGTCCTGCCAAGCGTCCATACATGTTGTTCACACTCACACCCATAACCCTCCAATTAACCAAGCATAGCATTCCAAATTTCCCGCATAATTTGAGTCCAGCCTGAAAAATATCAATAGCAATGTTTAACAGCATTCATTGCGGTCAATGGAGGAGAACGACTCGCTTCATTTACCCTGTGTCAAAGATCGCACTTTTAAGTGTGCATCATTGTAGTGGAGGTGAAACAAAAGGAACACACCTTCTCTGTCTTGGAGGTGGAATTACCCAGCAGGGAGAGTGAAGTGTGTATTTCTTGATCAGATTTCATCTATTTTTGGTGGAGCTGCTGCTGTTTTTTTTGCTGACTTGCGGACAGGACATGGTACGATGAGAACAGTAATCTGTAAGTAAGTCTGTTGCTGCTGAATAACTGAACTGCAATCATAGATGATGTCTTCTGGGTTTTGATTTTCTAGTCTAATTTGTTTTGCAAGGTCGGTGATGTAATTCAGAGCGGAGATTTAAGTTGACTGTTTTTTGAGTTCATAAACTGGATTTGAATTTAACTGGATTATGGGAAAACTGGAACGGATGTGTGTTGACTTAACTGTGCATTGAATCACTCACACTGCTTGGTCAAATGAACACATCACTTTGACAACTCAACTGAATTGTGGTCTGTTTGTTATTTGTGATGCTGAGCTCAATGTCAAACTGTTGTGTTGATCTTATTTGAAAATTCTATATTTGAATTTTTTTTCAATGGTTTGAAAAGACCTTGAGGAGTCATCGTCCCTATTACAGTTAGACATTACTCTGGCTGACACCCCTTATAAGCGACATTGTAAATGTACAATATTTAGCCGAGAGCACTATATTCTCTCCACTCCATATAGCTGTGTATTAGTTCATATTTCAATTTGACCCACTGCATCACGGACTACATGTCATTCTGTGTGGTCACCGTGCCCACCGAGAAGGTGCGGTGTTTCTCTAAGAACAAGCCCTGGGTGACCCCGGAGCTGAAGGCCCTGCTGAATGAGAAGAAGAGGGTCTTCAGATCTGGGGACTAAGAGGAGCTGAGGAGGGTGCAAAAGGATCTGAAGAGGGAGATAAGGAAAGGAAAGGACTGCCACAGGAACAAGCTGAAGGAGCGTCTCCAGCAGAACAATGCTCGTGAGGGGCTTGTGAGGCGCCCCCCACCCCCACCCCCCACCCCCTCCACGTGACATCAAAGGTACCCTCCACACACCTTTTGCCTCCACTCCACTCCACTCCACTCCACTCCACTCTCAGTCAGGTGTCAAACACCTCCCCCCATCAGGATCAAGAGGAGTTACCCCCCACCCCCTCTCTCACCATCGTGTCTGATCAGATGAAGAAGGAACTGAGGAGGGTGAAGGTGAGGAAGGCTACAGGCCCGGATGGCATCAGCTCCAGGCTGCTCAGGGACTGTGCAGATCAGCTGTGTGTGGTGCCGCTGCACATTTTTAACCTGAACCTCAGCCTGGAGCTGGACAGTCCCGGTCCTCTGGAAAACCAGTTCCAGTCCCAAAGACCGCACACCCCAAGGAGCTAAATCATTTCAGACCTGTGGCTCCCACCTGATGAAGAAGATGGAGAGGATCGTTCTTGCCTACCTCAGACCTCTGGTGAGCACGTCACTGGACCCCCTGCAGTTCGGCTACAGAGCAGCGTTGGTGTGGACGACTGCACAGATCCCTCTCTCACCTGGAGAACACTGGCAGCACGGTGAGGGTCATGTTCTTTGACTTCTCCAGCGCGTTCAACACCATACAGCCATCACTGCTAGGGGGGAAGCTGGAGGGAGCTGGAGTGGACGGCCGCCCGACAGCGTGGACCATCGACTACTTCACCAACAGACTGCAGTATGTGAGGCTTCCCAACTGTGTGTCTGATGTGGTGGTCTGCAGCACGGGGGCCCCACAGGGCACGGAGCTCCCCCCCTTCTATGCTCCAGGTACACATCAGACTTCAGGTACAACACTGACTTCTGCCACATCCAGAAGTTCTCTGATGATACAGTCATCGTTGGACGGGTATCAGAAGGGAACGGTCTGGAGTACAGGGAGGTCATCACTGACTTCGTCGACTGGTGTGATCTTAATCACCTCCGGATTAACGCCAGCAAGACGAAGGAGATGGTGATTGATTTCCACAGGAAGGTCACTCCAACTACACTGGTGAACACCCAGGGATTGGACATTGACATTGTGGACAATTATAAATTCCTGGGTGTTCACCTCAACAATAAACTGGACCGGTTGGACAACACGAATGTCCTCTTCAAGAAGGGCCAGATTCGACTCCATCTGCTGAGAAGACTGAGGTCCTTCGGAGTCTGCGGGACTCTGCTGAGGACATTTTATGACTGGTGGTGCCGGCCATTTTTTATGCAGTGGTCTGCTGGGGCTGTGCAGGTACAGAGAGGGACAGGAGGAGAATAAACAAGCTGGTCAAGAGGGCCAGCTCTGTCCTGGACTGTCCCCTGGACTCCATAGAGGAGGTGGGTGAGAGGAGGATGTTAGCCAAGCTGACATCAATCATGGATAACACCTCTCAACCTCTCCTTTAAGCAACTCCTTCAGTGGCAGACTGCTGCACCCTCAGTGTAGGAAGGAGTGCTACCGCAGCTCGTTTGTTCTGACAGCAGTCAGACTTTTCAACACCACAATAAAATAATGTTACGCTGGTCATTTCATTCCACAGGACCTGTCACTTCCCATTCATCGTCCAGCTGTATTTATTAATCTTTATTTAATTTGATTTGTTTTTGTGTATATAGTCTGCGTGTGTATTTATTCATTGCTCTTATTTTTTTCTATGCTGCTGTGATGACTAAATTTCCCCACTGTGGGATTAATCAAATCAAATCTAATCTAATCTAATCTAATCTAATCTAATCTAATCTAATCTAATCTAATCTAATCTAATCTAATCTAATCTAATCTAATCTAATCTAATCTAATCTAATCTAATCTAATCTAATCTAATCATATTGTCCTGATATCAGAAAGGATAATTTAGTAATCAATAAATACTATAAATGGATAAAGGATCTAGCAAGCAGCAGCACACCTACTGATTCACTTTGGCGTTACATTCAGTTTTTACAGAGCTGCTACTGTATGTGGAAGTGCACCCCCACCCGCGCACCGAGCACTGCAATGGTTTTCAAATAGGAACTGCTGCTGGATGCGGAGATCCAATATGCGTTGGCTGCAGGGCTGGCTAGCTAGCTGACAGATCATTCATACAAGAAGCTCGCTGCTCTACAACTGTCTGATTTGTACGCACACGGATTCCTGTGTGCATTAGTGTATATGGGACTGTTTGTGTGTCTGTTGGGAGGATGTTGTGGGGGGAGTTATGTGTAGCAGTGTGATTAGTAATGCAGTCCATATGCTCCCGGTTTGACTCCTGTGTATCCTCAGGCCGTCAGAAGAGGAAGACATTTTTCATATTTAAGAGCCTCCAACTCTGTGGGAGTTCAAACTCTGCCTGCACACAAAGCGTACGCTTCTACGCTCTCTTTCTTACTCTCTCTCGGTCTCTCTGCCTCTTGTCTGTCTCAGAGTAGGAGGTAATGAATTACGTATGAGTAGCAGAAAAGAAGTACGGTCGTGTGGATAAACCCTTTAAGAGCAAAGTCTTGTCCTAACCCTGGTGAGCCTTTAAAAGTGATGCCGGCCCCCAATGAAGATGCACCCATTTGGCCTGCCAGCCCACTGCACTCCCAGGGAGCCTTTCACTTTCTTTTCTTCTTTTCTTACCCGTTTCTGTTTTTGTTTTCGTGTGCGGCTCCTTAACTGAGTTCACCTTCATTTAACTTTCAGCCTCCAAAGAAAGGTTTAACAGTTCATTTATCAGTCATAGGAATTTTGTTTTTTTTTTTTGTATTATTATTTTTTTACATGGCTATCAGGCTGTTGTCAATCTGTATATATATATATATATATATATATATATATTCATACCTATATTGAACAGCTTAACATATCACTAAAAATGAAAGTTGTTCTGGAAATATATTCATGCAATATCTTACTAAAAAACAACAAACTGAGGAACAAACACAATCCAATTTACTTATATTTGTTGTGTCAGGTTAAAAACAAATTATTGATTCCAGAAATTTACAGTGTATGATTTCAGGTAGCAGACATCATCTGTCTGGCTAATACTAAATACAAAAAAAAAAGATGTTCTCCCATTTAGTTCCATATTCTGGGAGACATCGCTGAATAATAATCACAACATCATAACATTATCTGGAAGAAACAAACAAAACAAAAAACATTGACACTTACATAGCTTTAATAAATCATAATTGTAGTAAGCATGTTTATCTAATTAACAAACATAAAACTGAAGTGATTCAGGTAATCTTGATTCTAACTACTTTGATGAAGGTAGAGGATGTAGCATCTCTGTACTTCCTCCAGCTGTTTTATTTGACCTCTTTTTCTGTCATCATGGTCATATGTTTTTATCCACATTGTTCATTTCACGTTTATTTGCGTTACTGTCCATCGTCCTGCCTGTCATCTGCCATCAGTTCCAGTTTAGTACTAATTCCCTCTCCCTCCTAATCTTCCCTCTTGAAGTCTCCACTCCAGTTTCTCCTCTTCCACCCTTCCTCTTTTTTTAACATCTTATTCTCTGCTCTACGTACTTCTCTCAATTTAATCCCCCAGCCTCCCTTTTGGCTCTTACAGCTGTTTGTCGCTTGCCCTTGCTTCTTTTTTTATCTATTTTCACGCTGCGTCTTTTCTTCACTGCATTACTCCTTTGAGAACTCTGAAGTCTGTCCTCGTCTCTTGGGGAAATCTGACGTCAACCATGACAAGTCAATAATCAGTGGGCCAATCTATGAATGTGTATAAACTCACATTCACACATTTTTACATCTGTAAAAACGTTGGTTTCCTTTTTTTTCTACATGTTTATGCAGTATCGGCGCCCACATGTGTGGCTGCTACAGTGCTGGTGTGAGGAGGGTTGGGAGGTAGATTGCATTGGCATATATTGGGGTTCAGCAAAGGACCAAATTCCCCTGAGTTTGAGGAGGTGTGTGAGATAAAGAATGAAAAAAGTGAAAGGTACCAGGTGGGACAGTAAATGAGAAAGGAATGAATGAGGTGACTGAAATGTCAGGGGAGTAAGGTGGAGCCCAAAGACAAAAGCATAGAAGTAAAAAAAAAAAAAGGAGAAATCTTTGGATTGAACTGATATATGAAATGTACCCTGTTTATTTCAGCCAATGGTCTGGCCTCAACCTGTATATTCAAATTAATTGGGTTATTCCTGGGGTGCAGCAGCAACTCATCTCTCAACTGGAGTGAGCCAAATCAACTTGCAGGTAATTGAATGAAGGTTTGGAGGAAAAGTGAGGCTAACAACAAATGTACACTCACTGTGGTTTAAAAATGACACTGCCAGGGCTATTTTCATTTATTTGTGTACCTATATGAGAGGCAGCATAATGAAGCATTGGGCACTCATCACAAAGGCACATCTCAGCTTTGACAAGGTAATTAGAGAAGAGCATCTTATCATGTGCTCAACAACACCTAATTTAATTTAGCTCAAGGTGAAGATGCAGTGAGATCCATCTCATGAAATGAGTGGAGAAGGTGGGGGTAATATATTGCACACAGATATTAAGAATCAACACCGCAATACATGTCAATATGTCATAAGCAATTCTGAAAAAAAAAACATCACTTCACAGAGGAACCGTGAAAAGCAAAATGTAAAGGAAAAACGTTGGTGAATTATTTGAAAGCAGCACAATGTAAAATGTCAGTTACGCTGAAAAAGTTAACGAAAGTGTGAAGCACGTCACGGGGTAAAAGAGAGAGACAGGAGATTAAATAGGGCTGATAGACAGACTGACATTGCAAGAGATGCAGCAAGAGAGATGACGAAAGCACGGCAGAAGTCAGACACACAGTGGATTGAAGAGCGGTAAGATGGGAATTTGATTTTTGTCAGCTTCCTTTGACTTCCAACTTCAACTGACTCCAGCATGGGGACACATGTCAGATTGCAGAAGTTAGTGAAATTCACTGGAGTTTTGTCTCCATTTTTTTTCTGCTGTTAATTATAATTCTAGCATAAACTGAAACCACCTTGGTTTGTGAGACCGGGAGCTAACAGGAAAGTGCCAAATGGGAGTTTTCAAAATGAAACCTAAGAACACATGCTTTAGTGCAAATGGAATCTGTTGTTCTGGCAGTGGGAGTGTGGGAGTGTAGCTTCAGGGATGCAGTGGTGGAAATTTGGAACAATAAGCTATTGGACATGAACTGTGACGGCCTATTATTATTTTTAATTGAATACAGTCAACAGAGACTTCCTGCAGTTTTGATATAAGCCATAATTTTGAAACATAATTACAACATATTTTGTGAAGTCACATTTCTTTCGTCCATATTTCTTCAATTAATTGTAAATGCATTACTCTATTGTGCTTATACTTTTCCAAAAGTATACTTGTTGTCCTCACTGCCACAGGAAGTATAGAGTGTGGACTAACAAAAGGTGGAAGAAGGGCTATTCAACCTCAGTAGGAATAACAGTATAAGGTAATAGATATATTACAATATGGAATACAACAGTCATGTAGTGCATCCGTTTTCTTTTACTTTGATTGTATCATTGTAAACAATTCCAGACATAATTTCCAGACAGTGCATTGGCTTATTGTTGCAGGTGGAAGTAAAAAATAGATGCCTGTCAGTCTATTCACTTTGATATTCACAATCAAGTGTACGTCTCTATGGTTAGAAAAAAAACATTCTGAAGCTCTTTGTTAGTTTAGTTATTTGAGTTTGTTGTGGCCAGCCCACAGCAACGTGATGCAAAGGGTGGGTGAAGAGCGAATTAAATCCTGTTGTCACACACCCAAAGACTGTATATAAAAGTGGACGTAGCTTCCAGGTCTGAAAAATTAGGCCACTGCGGAAGTGCCTTAAGCTGCAATACTACCAAGTGCCACCAGAGGTTGGCTCCAAAAAGCCTCCCATTCAACTTCTCTCATAACATTTATTTTGGTGTTGTTAACTAAAGTCGCTCCTTCTAATTAGTTTTCTGGCGGTTTATCTAAAAATAATCCTGACATTAATTAGAAAATAAGCCTCAAAAAGTTGTGCTTTTCATTTCTGTTTGATTGACAGGCCTGTGGTGCAGTCAGGTTACGGATATTGGTGGAGGGGACGTAGTTTCGCCAGGTTTCCAACCAGATCAAGTCAGATCTACCGCTCGCTCTCCCTCAGCTCATCCAAATATGGTCACTGTTGGCTCCAAACTGCTCGGGACCAGGAAGATGTTCGCCGTTCAAAATCCAAAACCTAGGCTTGGATGTTTTTTGTTGCCACTTGCTCACACCCCATGTTGTCACTGGCACACACCTGGGGTTTCCTCGATTCTCATATTCTGTCGCCAAGGTTACTTTTAGAGATAGTCTATCCTTATATGTCGATGGTGCAGGCAAAATTGCGGGCCATAGAAACATTCAAAAGGACCTTATCCAGACTGCTTTGCAATACAACAACAGATTGTGTAAGACAAAACAGTTCCTGATGGTGACTCTTCATTGGCAATAAAAGTGACAGCAACCAAAATAAAATAATTTTAGTTTTATTCTTTTGATGTAATGTAAAAATAGACCCAGGGAAATATTTGAACACCCTCTGAGAACTATTACAGAACTAAAAATAAATCAATTGATGGCCGTAATAGAAAGCCTGTTCTCGACAGTCCATAAATTGACTGATCAGATGTGGTCTGTAGATATAAGCTGCTGTAGCATGAAGTGAGAAGCCACGTCAGCCGCTCCGGTAAGCACAAACACTCAGATACCTAGTGTTCAGTGTTATGTGTCTTTTGAAGTTCAGCGTGCATGATGATGGATTGCCAGTGCTGGTTGGTAGACATGGGTTTCCACAATTCCTTACATGTGGTGCAAAGCACACAAACAGTCTTAACCACTTCATTAACTTTTAATTTCCCATTTGAGTAAGTTAGAAAATGTAATAACGTCTGCCTGATGTTTTGGACTGCCATGAAATGGGAAAAAGCACACACATCACAACAGCCTCTGTGCAGTAATCCTCATTAAAGCTAATATACAAAGACAACATTAGCAATTTGGTATGTTATGCACCAGACCATCAGTGTGAAATCTTTTTTAGTTGCTTTCCTGGTTGCTTTCTATTTCCTGCTCACCTGCAGCTCGAGCTGGCAGCTTGATTTTATGTAAAGCCCCACCCTGCAAGTATCCCATTGGTTCCTCAGGTATGTGATGTAGTAAACTCTGGCTGTTCGAATCTGTGTTTCAGAGACTGTCACTGCAGTTCCAAAGTGGTAATGTGCTCAGCCATGGCATTCACTGCTTATTTTCACTCATAATATGTCTTCTAGCATATAAACAAAACTCCACATGACACATTAACAAGGTTAAAAACTTGATTTTCATTGGAAGGGGATTTTAATATGTGACATGTCATGCACTTCTTCATTCTTTGGCACATATTAGCGTGCTATAGTGGTTTCAGTGAGGTTTGAGAGACTTTAATACCAGCACCAAGTATTGGTTGTCAACAGACCTTTTCATTTCTGAAAACCTAATGGTTTCCAAGAAAGTAACTCATCGCTCACCAACCCTTTCCTCTATCCTCTTTCTCTCTCTCCATCCAGAGCTAATAGATGGGACCCCCACCTTGAAAATCAACCATGGCTCCGGCACAGTGGTGCTCCAGTTGCCAGGCAACGTAAACGTGGCAGACAGACGGTGGCATCGGCTGGATGTCCGCAGCAACAGCAAGGTGGGACACTTTATCCATTTAACACCAACCGCCTTTTATTTAGCAAGTAAGATCCAAGTATATTGTCACTGTGCCACACTGGCATGTTTTTTTTTTTTTTATCCAGTTTCACATTTTGTATCTGTAAAAAAAATATCTTCCATTAAAATGTTTTATCTTAAGTTAATATATGATGGTTAGAATTTTGAAATGTGTAGATTCATTAAAAAATCATCCATTTCACATCCATACTAACTAAAACATTTCAAAACAATTAAAGGATATAACTAGTTTCAGTTTTGCTAGTAATTATTATTGAGCAGGTATATTTTAGCAGCTGTTATGTAAATACCTATTTGTGTTGTTTGAGGTTGCAGAAATCACAGATTTAATGTATAAAGTACAGACAACTAGAACCGAATTTGCTTGTGTTTATGAGGTAAAAGAAACCAATAAACTACTAACTGAATATAGTTGTATTGCTGAACTTTAAATGTTTTGGCCTGATTAAGCAGCATCTTCGCACTCACTGAACATCCACCCACGGCCTTGGCCTCAGCTCATTCAGGACTACCTGAGGGCTGCAGGGGGCAACCCTAACCCTAACCCTGCAGCCCTCAGGTAGTCCTGAATGAATCCTGGTTTGGTAGTTACATTTATAACGTGAAATTGTGTGTAATACACAACCTGAATGTTTCTTGGCCCAGTCAAGATGCACAATGAGGCACAAGTGAAAAGAAAATCCATTTGTGACATGACTGGAGCCCCAAAAACAAATTAACAACTCAACTTTGCTCAATAATACATATTTGGTCAGCTGCTTTTGGAAAAAAAAAAAAAACTCAATCTGACAATCTGTATCACTGTAGCAGTGTGTTTGGTACCCTTTACAATGTAAGAGTAACATGCTTTAAATGGGACTCTCCACCTTGAAAAAGCAAAGAGGTAGTGTGACTTCTATTCAAAGGTCTAGCAGACTCCATCATTTCTCCTAATAATGCACAGATGATGAGGTTGTGTTTAACATGTTTTTGCTTTCATAGTAAGCTTTTATTTATGGAGTTGGGAAGAAAAAAAATCTAAAATCAAATGAAATACCAACATGAATGAAATATTTTGTATAAATCACTCTATATGTTATATGTAGTGAATCTGATGCAGAAAACAAGTGGGTCCTGTTGTTCACTTTTACATCTTGTATGTGACATGCCTGAAAATACATTATGTATGATTTGGCAATATTTATGTTGGTATTTACAACATTTACATATGGAAGTTATTTTACACCATTAATGTGAATGCATGTTGTATGCAGCCCAAACCCAGTTGTAATGAATGGTTAGACTGCACATTGATCCTGGCATTCGGGACGAGTTGAACATCAGCAAGAGGTCCCACTTAGCTCCACTACACTGGAGTAATAATTGCCAACAATAACAACATATCACATTTTCAAACTAAACCTTCTCATCCCGTTCAACTTGTTCAACTGGTGATTTCTGTCTTTGTAGTGAAAGATGAACATTATTACATGTTTAACCTTACAACTGAGGTTGCATAGTTATTTCATATCATAGACTCTGACGATCATCCATTTGGCTCCATAGAAGCCTAATTAATATGTCTATTTCCCAGGGATCCGAATGGGGAAGATGTTAGAGATTAGGTATTATAAAACTGTCTGAACTTTACAGTACAAAGGGAGATAATTGTGGTAAGAGTGAGACGAATGGTTGCAATAGCCCCCTCCTTTGACATTCTCTGCCCAGGATAATTTCAAGTGAATTAAATTAGAGTGAAATTAAGATAATGTTCATTTCACTGAGAACTGCCTGCCTCCTCTCACCTCCAGGGATTCACACCGTTCCCCCCCTCTTAAATATCAACAAGACAGTTGGTGATCCTATTTTTAGAGGCTTTGATATAAACCAGCCTGGAAGCTTCGAGCTTCACAGTATCACTGTGAGCTCAGGACACCTAAATGCAGCTGGACTGGCTGCGTCTCAGCCTTCTTTCATCCCAGCATCCCAAACTCATCTCATGGAGGGCCTCTTCAGTGAGAGCAATAGGCTGAGTCGCATTTCTAACAAGTCTTTTTCAAAAGTCTCTTTAAACCTAAAATTAAATAATTACACTTACTGTGTGTCACCTTTGATTTGAATTGCTTCATTTAGCTGTTTTCCCCCAAACCCCCTTAACAATCACTGTGTACACTACCCTTAGTGCAGGCTAACCATTTGAAGAAGAGCCATGCCATCAGCAAGCTTACCTTTTCCACTCGTCTGCCTTTGAAATGTGTGCAATTTCTGCCTTTTACCAAACCAAGTTCTGTACCGAACCGTCATGATAAAGCACACCAGTTTTGTTCCATCTTTTCAGTTTGTTTAATTTATTTTAAATGGAAGGAAAACAGCTTTAGGGTCAGCTGCAAATCAGCACGTGTCTGAACATAGAGTGCCTTCGCTCAATATTGAGACTGTAAGCAGACAAACGAATGCATGCGCCGTGCCTTGTGGATAATGCAATAGCATTATTCTGATTTGCATGAATACTAGAATGCATCAAGGCTTTTGTTGTTATATTGGGGATTATTCGGCATCACGACTGTATTATTCTAAATCACATGTGAATCTATGAATTTGTCCTGAATTGTCAGCAGCAGCTTATCTAACCTGATTGTGTCACAGCAGGAGATGAAAAGCAGCAAGGAAAGTGCTGCTGTCTGGAGATTTACAATCAAATTTAGCAGCCAAAAATCAGGATCAGTGTTTTTCTGACAATATAACTGAACACTACATGAACATCATGCAACAACACACTGTGGAAATATTAGGTCATTGTCTCAAGGAAACATAGATAAAAGAGGGCACCTTAAACCACAACGTGGAAACTCATAAAAAGCATACATTGTTATCATAATGCTGTAAGGTGTTGATGTATAGAGCATGTATTAATCCTACAAACAACAACCATTGTTTATTTGATATCATCAATCTCAGTGATTCCTCTGAGCAATTAGCTGGCACAGCTGATATATTTTATTAGCTGCACATGTACCTCCTGTTGATTTGAACTCAAATTTAAACTTTGAAGCAGCACAAATGACATGATGTCAAGTTATTGCAAAACGTAAAAATATACTTACACCGTAAGTACACAATTTTTTTTTATTTTTTTATTTTCTTACCGTATTTTGTCCAGCAAATCAGTTTTCTGGAAAACGTCCCCCTCTAGCAGTTTCAGCGTCTTTACGAGTCTCCATCTCCACCAGCAGGACGTAAAGCTTTTACAGTGAGAATGTCTGTTACTCAGTAGGAATGTAACATTTCAGTCAACAAAACTGCAGAAATGGAGTAGAGGAGGTCACCTTATTGCAATTCGCTGGTGTTTAGGCTCAGAATGAAATCTACTCATAAACAGTTGGTGTCCAGCAGGTTTAAAAGAGCAATTTATGACAATGTTTTGCGACACAAAAATGCTCTTTCATGTAGCTCAGTATGTGTATTAATCATGTTTAACCAGCACTGTCCAAATTACAAAAATGTTTTTTTCAATGTTTCCAAGCCAGCATATGTCACTAACTTATAACTTTGTATATCTGATAGAAAATAAAAACTCTTTAAACATACTGAGCATAACAGTAACAATATTGTTGCTGTTTTCTGTCAAGATTATGAGCTTGTATTGCAAACATATAAAAGGTACTTGTGTTTCAGTAATTGACACTCCTTTAATAACCATGTGCATCTCACCATGTGTGCTGTCATGTACCGCACATGTAAGATTTTTTTTTTTACTGTAATTAAAAACATTACTATTAAATATGACTATTGTCATATTTAAAGCACAGAATAATATTTAATGAGTTAACCAATGGACAAAAATAAGATTTAGTTGATTGGAAATAGGTTGTGAAGTTTTTTTTTTGCTTTATTTGTTAAGTTCCTGTTTAATATGTGAAATCGTGTTTGCACTCCCAGCGAGCCTTTCACTTTCTTTTCTTCTTTCCTTACCCGTTTCTGTTTTTGTTTTTGTGTGCGGCTCCTTAACTGAGTTCACCTTCATTTAACTTTCAGCCTCCAAAGGAAGGTTTAACAGTTCATTTATCAGTCATAGGAACAATAAAAAAAAAATTGACGTGGCTATCAGGCTGTTGTAAATCTGTGCATATATTTATATATATATTTATATATTCATAGCTATATTGAACAGCTTAACATATCACTAAAACATGAGACAGCTGCCGACATAACACTCATAAAACATATGCGAGTCAGACGCTGCTCCACTAATAGAAATAGGGCTAAAAGACCACTTGACAGCAACATGAAGTACATTCATTAGAATGCAGAGAACCAGGGGCTTTAATAGTGTATTTGTTTTCTGTGATGATGTCAGGTCTCGACAACATGTCCCTTTTTTATTTTTTTTTCAGGAAGTGCGTTTCACCCTGGATCGATGTTCAGGGGCAGCTGTGATGGAGATGGAGGGTCTGGGCAGCTGGTTGACCACCGAGGACCACTCGTCCTGTGAAGTGACGGGTGTTACACCTAACACTGACAGGTATACACACACACACACACACACACACACACACACACACACACACACACACACACACACACACACACACACACACACACACACACACACACACACACACACACACACACACACACACACACACACACACACACCTCAACGGGCACATATGCACCTGTTATTCCGAAAGGCAGGTGTGACTTTTTGAAAGGGAGATTTCAGAGTTACTTGATTAGATTTCAATCAGCATATTTACATTTTCTTATTTTGAATGCAAATGTGTGAAAGTTTACCAATAATCTTTGTCACAATTGTCAAACAACTGCATGATTATCACAACTAAATTGGATCAGAGTCACAAAATGCTACAATATTTACATTTAAGACAAAACTTAAGTTTTGCTGATAGAACATGAATAGACTTTTATTCTTGTGCCATACTATTTGGACATGGGCTCATACTATATATACAATATTATTATTTTCTAAGCAACACTAATCTATAGATTTATATTATTTTGATATACAGCCCGTAAATGTTTTTGCTTTTGCACTCATATCATTCCTTTTTCCGACTTCCATTTATCAAGTGATTGCGAACATCTGCTTGGTGTATTAATAGACAACTTATTACTAACACATGCATTTTAATATAATGATGATATGTCAGTTTTGTGTTTACTGCATACTCCATTGCAAGTGGCAAACAAATTACTTAAGGTTAATATATATTTCTAACGCGTTTATGAAGTCATTAGTCATTGATTTCTTAGAATCAAAATAAACCATCAGATTTTATTTATTTTTGACATGTTTGGGTCACTGTTTTAAATGTTGGAAAACTGATTAGAATAAAACAATTAAAAGCTAAAGCAGCGGCTTAAAAAAAAATTTAAAAAAAAATTGCATCACTCCAAATTTGAACACTTCCGCTTTGTGCATTTAATTTTCAGATTGTTAAATGATAACTCAATGTGACATGCGTACGAGGCTCCAAGCATCAGTAGTGCCTTTTGTTCCATGTGTATGTCCATACCTCTCTGTGTCTGTTGTAGACACCTGAACATCAGTCAGGTGCTCCAGCTCGGTGGTGTGAACGAGGACATCCCCTACATTTACCCTCAGCTTCAGCACAAACACTTCACCGGCTGCATCCGCAACCTCATCGTGGACAGCAAGGTAACACACTTCATGGCACACACACACACACACACACACACACACACACACACACACACACACACACACACACACACACACACACACACACACACACACACACACACACACACACACACCCACGTACACAAACACACAACCATTAGCACACTAGCATTTGGCCATACTCAAACTCACACCTGCACTCTTGCTGATAAATGGATTAATAACAGGTTTCAACATTCACAGCACCCTTGTGCTATGTAAGAGATGTTTTTGTATGCTTTTAACTGTAACCTCAAAGCTTTTTTCAAATACTACACACATGCACTCCAAGAGTGAAATGGTATGAACCTTTTCTGACTTAAAGTGAAGACTTTCAAGTAGCCTGCTGCTGCTCTGCTGGAGTTAAAAAGTCAAGAACTCCATGCTCTACCATGACCATCCAAACCCAACCCAAACTAAACCCAAATCATTTCTGTGTGAACACAGGCCTCTGGTATGATAGGCTTGTGTGAGCTCACTCAATTTTAGTCATAATTGTATTTTCTGCTGCAAATTTTCACTTGAGATGAAATAAACCTGTGACTTAGTGATAAGTGTTGCCTCTGTCAGTCCAAAGCAGTTGAGTTTTGCCTGATGTAACTGGTATTTAGACTTAAATGTCAGTCTTTTCAGACTGTATTCCCAAAGAAGCAGACTTTGTCAGATGTGACTTCTCTGATCATCAAAACTCATACGGCAGAAAATTTGAAATTAAATGTTAGTGCTTGAAAGATGTTTGACTTCCTGCTCCAGTGACTAAGGTGTTACTTATTACTCTTTAATATATTATCTGTGTCACTCACTGCTAATGCCAACATCATATTATCATATTGCTTGCATCTATTTAAAGTGACAATTGTGATTTAGACTTAATGTACACCTGTCATAAACTGCCCGCTTCCTTTTCAGTTTGATCATGGCATTGTTGTATGCTCTATACAAGTGGGAGGTGAGTGTGAACTAAACAGGGATCCTTCTCTTTTATGACACTTTCTAAAGAGGCAATGGACATTTTGACAGGATATTTTTTTGCCCCAGTAGGATCTGCACCGGCCTTGAACACTGCAGTGGTGACTTCAATCCACTTCATATTAAATACGAGAAAAGAGTACCTACTGGCAGGAGCGGATCTGAGAAGACTAGTCTTTAAATGTTCAAGTGGAGGATGTTGAATGAATGGTTTGTGCAGTTAAAGACTGTATTGTTCTCAAATAGTTATGAAATTAGGTAGGTAGGTAGGTAGGTAGGTATATACTTTATTAATCTTCGAGGGGAAAATGTTTTCGCCACAGCAGCATACATACAGAAGCAATAATAGAAACAATAGAATAAAATAATAATAGAATAGAATAATATAATAGAAAAGCAATAAAATAAAATAGCAGTAAAAAAATATAAATATAAAATATAAAATGCACAGTATATACAGTATATATACAGTACATTATATATCTATATATATTATATACAACAAACCAATAAACACAGTCAACATATATATGTATATATACATACAGTACAGTATATATCTATATATATATAATATACAAGCAACCAAGAAACACAGTCAACAGTGTTATTGTACTGTGATGGATTTTGCCAGAGGTGAGTTATTGTACAGTCTTATTGCAGTGGGCAGGAATGATCTCCTGTATCTGTCCTTGTGACAGCGGAGCTGGAGGAACCTTTTAGAGAAAGTGCTCCGCTGTCCCTGCAGCAGGTGGAGTGGAGAGGGTGGACAGGATTATCCAAGATGGACAATAGTTTGTTCAATTAAATTATATGAATCACAACAGCAACTCAGTGTGTTATGTGACTATTGTATTGTGAGAATTAGTGTCAAACAGCTCTGCTATTGTCTGGGTTATGGTCACTATCGTAAAGTGTGCATGTGTGTGGATGAAAGGAATAAGACTAAATGAAATCAATTAAAAGTAGGCTTACAGTGGGTTATTGTGTCTTGAGGTGGGTGACTTAAGCAGCAGTCGACAGCGGAAAACAGCTTATTGTTATAGTTAAGTGGTTGGCTATGAAGGAAACAAATCCTGTATGAGTCCGTTATCAGTAAACAACAAGAAGGAGCACAGCTGAAACTTGGACAGTCTTAACAGCAGATCAACAAAGTCAACCAAACAGCACTGCTACACATGAGCCTTTAATACACTTGGGCTGCTGAGTTAATTGATGAGACACGCGTGCCAGACAAATAATAGAATTCAATAATGTGAGTCTTCTACTACTCAACTTATCGGTCACTTCTGGACGATAGTGGTTCCATTTAATGAGTTCTTCTCCGGCACCGACACATTTATAATTAAGCATTTTTCACTCGCTCTGATACTGTACTGTACACACACTCTCTCTTTCTAACATTAGCACAACTGTAATAACAGGACCAGTTTTCATTAAATCCAAAACACAGCCTGTCATTTACTGAAATAGAAATCCAATTATTCATCTGCATTTGTGACTTTTACACTAATGATGCAAATGTCTTTTTTTAAATATGATTGCATTAATGACAACCCTCCTTAATGATGTCTTACGGTGGAATGTGAGTGCACTTGTTTTCTTCCTTTCTTCTATTGGTCCTTTCATGTTGGAAGGACTCATCACAAGTTTGTGCATTCGGGTAACAACCCAGTGGTTTAGTAGTGAAGAGCAGTTATTTTCGCTGACAGCCATGCTCACGTGAAAAACAACCTTGACCAGGCAGTTAGTTTAACAAGCTTTGTCCAGTAGTCTGGTTTAGGTGTTAGGGGCCACAGGGCCTCCGGGGGGGTGAGTGTGGCTTTCAGAACTATTGACTCCATAAACACATTTTATGTGTATTCATTCAGTAGGCCTTTTGAAAGCTCTATTAGGATGTTGAATCTCCAGAGTGAGGCTATAGATGGATATAAGGCTCTCTGCAGTGCTAAAGGCTTGGAGTCAGTGGGGTTTACCTTTGTTGGAGACATAGCGGGAGGCTGCACAAACACTGTGTACTAATGAGAGAAATCTGCATGATGTGTGTGGGTGGACATGAGGATAATAAATCTCCAAAGAGCCAGCAACAGTAGGCGTACTGATGATTAATATTATTGATGGACATGTTCGGGCATTGTATGCTTTTTTTTTGCTCTTAATTTTCTCCTGTGGCGTTGGTTTTACATTAGCACAGAATGTGCTAATGTGTCATCCATTGCTATAGCAACATCATCTGTTTCCCTTTGCGTGTCAGTGCCTGTAATATGACAAACATTACTGCTTTACGTTTTTTGGGAGGTTTTGACACATCTGTCCCTCCATTTTTAGGTATGAAAGTTTTCAGTTACAGCAGTTGGACTAATGGCTTTGAGTCAAAGTTGATGTTTCTCAGCAAAAGGTTTGACATACAATGGACGTTATAGGAACATTCTCAACCTGTGTTGAAAAAAAAGTCATTTTACCAGAATATATGTTAAGGCAAAGTATGTCTATGTTTAGGGAAAACTGTGATCTAGATGTTACATGACATTTGCACTTGGCTGGCACACAAAGGAAGCAATTGTACAACCCTGTTTCCAAAAAAGTTGGGATGCAGTAAAAATGTAAAACGTAAAAGAAAAAAAAAGGAATGTGATGATTTTCAAATGACTTAACCCATTTAATTGAAAATAAACTAAAGACAACACACCAAATGCTCAAATGGAGACATTTTATTTTTTTTATAAAAAAATATATGCACAATTTCAATTTGAAGCCAGCAACACATCTCAAAAAAACTGGGCCGGGGGCAACAGAAGGCTGGAAAAGTTGTGTAAAGATAAAAAAAATAAATAATAAAAAAAAAACCATCTGCTGAAACATCTCAACTAATTAGCTTAAATGGCAACCGATCAGTAACATGACTGGGTATAAAAAGATCCTTTAAAAGAGGAAGAGTCTCTGAAGATGTTGACAGGTTTACCACTCCCATGGGCAAATAGTACAACAAGTTAAGAATAATTATGTTTTACACAGTGTCCCAATTTTTGGGGAAACATGGTTGTAGATAAAATCCTTTCTGAAGTGACATCAAAACTACTGGGTGACAAATTAATGGAAATGGAAATCTTTATGAACTGAAGCGCAACTGTGACACACATACACAGTTAAGTTGAGGCTTGCTTCTAACTTTGTATGACCCCTTTTTCTATGGTAGCAACTTCACATACAATTGTCAACACTTTAGATTTCCATCATTTTAATTTAATAAGGTCATCAGTATGATTACGCTACGGTTTCAATGTTTTTTTCTGGATTACTCATCTAAAGAGCTTTGTCCCGATTTCAGTCACAACATATTACTGCAAATGTTTCACGATAAAAGCCTTGTTAAAATATGGGTTTCTGTCCACTGAAAGGGCTGAGGGCTTTTAAAGTGTTGAGTTTCTATTAACAGCATAATGCAGTAACTTCAACAAGGCAAACTGAAGTGGCTCAAGAGAACTGCCAACATTTGAGAAAAACTGCACCTTTGATTACACATGATCTCAGATCCACAACGACAAATGTTAGAACAACGTGGTAGACTGCCCGTTTAACACATTATAACCTTTAGGATCCAAGAGCAGTTTAATCAAGGGCACCTGGACTTAGAAGTAGATGTTTGAAGATGTTTCACCTCCTCCTGTAAACGTCTTCAAGCATCTCCTACCAAACCAGTTGCCTTTGATTCACCCTGTAATGACACACCGCCGTTACCTATGCTGTATTTAGACATTATTTATGAGACGTGGTGTGATAAAGATGCCAAAGAGAGCACACACAATTTTATTAACTGTATTTTATTGTTAGACTGTAGATGCTGGGAGCCATCTGCACAGCTGGGACATTGGGTTGTTCCTTTTGTTCTCCCAGGGAACAAACAAATAGACAAGTGCAGCGAGTGCCTGATTGAACAGCCTTGATTGTGATGATGTCCAATTAGTTATGTATCAGAACAACAGAGTATATATATATATTGCCAAGCTAAAGATAAAAGTTAGTTTAAAAATGGCAACAACTCCCCTCTGTCTGTTTTCTCTTCCCAGGGTGTTAGGGCAAAACAATTCCCTGGGGGCTCGTGCATGCATTTATAGTTCCGGGAAGAACCAACCACAGGAAGCGGGTAGGGGGGAAGTAGAGATATGTGTTGCTCTGTTTATTTAGGTAAATTATGGATTGATAATTTCCTCTATTTATAGAAAATGTAAATATTTGTAAATTATTATTGATATCTTTGGGTCATGTAAATAGGTATTGTACATATTAATTTTTGATATATATATATATATAAAATTACCTGTAGATGGTATGTCTGGGCTAATTAGAGTGAGCAGGTGTATATAAGGAGCTCAGTTTGTTTGTGTAGGGGACTGGTAGGTAATGGTGAACCTCTGGTGTGGTGTTTTAGTGTAAAACAAAACAACAACAACAACAAAATTGAAGCTTCATCTGAATCATCCTGATCTGCTCATTTCCCTCTATAGCCACTTGGGCATGTTAACAGACCTGTTCTTGAAAATCATGACCTGGATGACTGAGAATCTGCACAGATAACCACAGACTATATATGAAGATAGTTTTGGATACAGTGATGTCACCCATTCATTTGCATAGAGCCAAACTGAAGCCGAGAGTCTTCAAGTCTTCAAGTCTTTAAGTCAGTTTTATTGAAGGCTTTTAGACTTTGTATCAGACGGTGTTGTTCCCAACACCTGACTTTAATCAGGACAGACTCTGTGTGGGGGTGTGACACTCTCCTTAGCTCAAGCCACATATTATAATTTATGCAGCAGGTGTATATTTGCATTTGACTCATATATCAGCCCAAGCGTTTTGCTCAGACACACACACACACACACACACACACCACATTGACACAAATGCACATTCAAATCAATTGCAGACAAACCATTATGGTTTTATTTTATTGATTGCTGAGGTTTGTGTTTCGGTCCTTAGCAATCAACATGATCAGACCGAACCCCAGCAAGTAGAAGAGCTGTAGCATTTAAAGGTCAGCAACCAATACCATGCCTCTTTGCTAGAGGTCAGAGCCAATCAGCAGCTCCCTGATGATCAGCTTGTACAATTCTTTCCATTTGCCGCAGCACCAACTGAACTCATAAAGTTTAGGTTAGGCAGAGAGGAGATTGAATTTATTGTCCTTCAGGGCATTTTTTTGATGAGGAAAACAAATTCAGGCATACAAGTATCCACCGTCCGTTCAGCCTTCTGAGCAGCCGGCCATGCTGTTGGTCCATAAGAAGACTGGTCCAGTGTTTGGTTTCATCTCAGTGAGAGTCTCTGAGGCTCTCTGTTTGACTTTCCCTTCTTCCTTTGAAAACTCTCACACCCCTTTTGGCTTACCGACTCCCTCATCGGTCTGTCCTACGTCGTCCCTTTTCTCTGCTGTCACTTTACCTTTTTGTCTCCTTTTTGTAAGCTATTTACTTATTGGCAACTTGTCCGATTACAATCTTCATGTCAGCTTTACTCTCCCCTTTCTTTCTGTTCCCTTTTCTTTTTCCATTAATGTACTGTACTCATATTCTTTTCTTTTTGTTTTTTCTTTTCCTCTTTGTTCATCATTTCGTTGTTTCTTTTAATTTCCCGTCATATCTCTCCTTCCTCTACCTTTTCTTTTCCTCTCATCTTCTCTACATAATTACGACCCTTCCATCTCCTGCCCTCTATCTCCTCCATTCAGCTGTATGATTTGGGCACCCCGGCCGACTCGCAGTCCAGTTCTCCAGGCTGCCTGACCACCGATAGCAGCTGTGTCAACATGGGCTATCCATCCTGTGGCCACCGGGGTCGCTGTCACGGTGAGTGGGGCTCCTTCAGCTGCCAGTGTGTGCCCGGATACACAGGACACCAGTGTGAAGAAGGTAAGCCAAACTATTTTTTTTTAGGCTTATGCATTAAAGTTTGGGGTTGACGGTATCATCAACAACAAAATAAAATCATCCATGTGTACCCAAAAGATAATGTTCTCCTTAGCTAAATACTTGTTGACTCTGCTGACTTATAGCATGTGAAAACAAAGCAAAATTGGTAGTAGCTGAGCAGATATTTCATATTTGGAAAAACGTGAATTTTATATGTGATACATATTGCAGTGTCACAAATACAAATGACCTGACAAGGTGATAACTTTGTAGCACATATACAGTAAACTTGATGGTCAAGCAGATAAAAAATGAGGCTCCAGAGCACGTTACAGACTGTTTCCTGTCACAGTTTCCAGTGATGCTGGCTGAGTAGGTCAACTTTTATTTTATTAATGTATTTATATTATATGCCATGTAAAGTGTTAGTCTTCAAGAATGTATTAAATCTACCAGACACAAATTTACTGTGAACATCATTGTAAACACAAAGGTTGAGAATCTCCCATTTTGCACATGAGTAACCTAAACTGTGAAAGAGAATGAAGCTGAAGTGGACTACAGACAACGTTTGAACCAACCATGTTATCACCCACTGCTGTTCAGTGCTTTCCCAACAAGGTACCATTAAGGTAGACTGTACAATGCCATCCTCTTCATGGCATCCTTTATGCATATGCCACTTATTCTGTTCGCAAATTAAACAGGTCACATGTTTACCTTTCTCTCTGAGGATTCTTGATTACTGCGGTGTCATTTTTGTTTTACTCAGAGAGCAGCTGGCAGGCCCCTGGCAGCACCCAAGTTAAGGATCCTTATGAAGTGAACAAGATAGCTCCTTGTGAGCTTCTCTGTGTTGGCCTTACGGCTGTGGAGGCATTTGCCTGACTGTAGTCAGTTGGACAAGACGGTTGCTGGACTGAGGTGGGATCTTTAATGACCCTGGTCCTGTACTGCGATCGCACACTTCCTCCAGGTTGAGGAGTACACCTCAGTTAAAGCTTTCTGCTGATAACAGCACACTCTGCCAGGCTATACATTTGGGTTTGGTTCATCTTCTACCTCATGGTGACACTGATTGGGCTTAAACGTGCTGGTACAAAATATCAACTGTTGCCTGTAGAAAACATTCTTCTTTTTTTTTTTTTAATGATTTCTTCTTTGAGATGATGACAAAAGCAGGTCGAACAGTTTTAAGAACCAGCAATGGGGCAGACAAACAAACAATTAATGATTCAGTAGGTGACTGAAATAATGAATACATGAATGAACAAATGTGAATTAATCACTCCATATTCAGAAGAGGATTTGATTCATAAAGCAGCATGGTGGGAAGTCAGTGACCAAGTGGGGACACATGGATGATTTTTGTAACTGATGAATCAATCTTTGAATTGCGGTTCAACACACACACACACACACACACACACACACGCACGCACGCACGCACGCACGCACGCACACACACACACACACACACACATACATACAAACATTTTCTGTATTCTGCCTCTAAACCTGGCAAGACAGGAAAAAAAAATTGTTTGTTGGCTCGGGGAGTTAAAATGAAGAACATGAAATGCAATGACCGCAGTTCAAGTCTGATTGAGAACCTCTCCTTCCCCTTATTTCCTGTTACATCTCTACTGCACCCCCCCCAAAAAAAATAAATAAATAAATAAAATAAAACACACACACACACACACACACACACACACACACACACACACACACACACACACACACACACACACACACACACACACACACACACACACACACACACACACACACCACTCTGCTTAAAGATAGAGCCCCTTCATGTCTGTTTTGCATAAAATGTTCATGTCTTGCAAAAAATTGTGGTCTGTGTTGTTTAAATTCTCAAAAGCACATATCACCTTACCGTTGCCGTGTATGTTAAAAAAAAAAAAAACGTTTACAGTTCAGTTGTTTAAAATAATATTAAGAAGATGATTACTTTACATTTTGCTGTAACAATAAAATGATAAAAAGCAGACATGCTTTTGTTTTACAAAGGGCAACAGTTCTATCGGAATGAAAGAGTCTATATAAAAACGGACATTGTCTCATGTTCTGCAAAGTGAAACCAATACAGGACTCTGTTTCCAATACACTCCCATTCAAAAGGCATCAGTCAATACTTTTTTTTCATCCCTTACAAAAAAAAATACATAAACTTTAGAAGTGCAAAATTCAGGTGATCACGTGATTATGCACATCTGACACACGTTTTGCCCTCGGTAAACATGTGGTTTTGGAACATGTTCATGGTGTAACGTGTGAAGCTTACGTAGATTCCCATTTGTTCCACATATTTTCCCATGTTATCATTTGTTGCAACATGTGATAAACATGTATCATACATATGATCACGTGTCCCATGGGAATGAGCCTGGTTTGATTGACATGGGTGCAGTCAGGTTGGGTGGGTGGGTACGGTGTCTTCAAATTCTCAGTCTCCACCTCCCGTTCCTCCCTGGCTAAAATATTAATTTATATAATTATAATATATAAATGGACCTAAATGCCCAATTCAATGCTTCAAAATGGCCATTTACAAACCATTGTGTGGGTTGCTGCTTCGTTTGAATGCAGCCATACCCATCCAGCGATATCCTACAGTCCATTTTTTACCATTATGTTACCATCTAAAGCTCACTGCTGCCTCTTCACGGGAACCTTTGGTCTCAGCCTTTATCTGTGTTTGCTGTCTACAACAGTTCCTTTGAAAGGAAAGTAGGGATTCAATAAATATCCCAATTTCTAAAATTTAGCTCTCCACAGTCTTCTGTACTGAAGACTGTACTATTGGTATAAAATGTATTGCGTTATTATCCTTTTATGTTCACAAATCCTATGTAAACAGCCCTGTGAACTTTATGAACACAGTAAAACACAAGATGAAGTTTTGGGAGTTTCAAGAGGACGTGGCTGATCAGCTGCATTCTCCATGCCTAGAAGAAATCTTTAAAAAATGATGCGACGTTGCCTTCAAGTAGGAGGAACCGCTCAAGTTTGTCAAAGTTTCATGGAAAAGAGACAAAGAGGGGGAGGTGTGAAAGCAATGGATGGAGGAAAATTTAACTTGCATATGCAATGAGATGGAACAATGGCTTTGAGAAGACTTTAGGTGTGCTTGGTTTACTCTGACGGGCATGCTCAAAATCCACTTCAGGGAACATGGGTCTTAGAAAGGAGAGCCAAGCGTAACCCGAGCTAAACCACACATACATATTCTATCTTGTGTATTTTACATATCCTGTCGTGAAACCAGCTCCCTGCATATTAGGCGAGATTTAGGGCCTTTAAGACCTTGATATATTTGAAGTGACCTGAGGTGTCGTCACTGTCGAGTGTCCTAACTTAATAAAGTGTTATGTTTTGCATTTAAAATTGTAATTGTGTTCATTCTAATTGTGACTGCCATTTGTGTGTGTATGTGTGTTTGTGTGTGTGTATCAACACCAGAGGTCCCAGAGTATTCCTTCGATGGTCACAGTCACGTGCATTACCAGTTGGCGTCCCCGCTGCCTGCCCGGAGGACCTGGATCCAAGTCCTGGTTCGAACCCGCAAACACAGCAGCATCATCTTCAACCTGACCTCAAAGGAGCAGAGTGAATACCTCCGACTAGAGGTAAGTCTGCTTGCTGACAGTGTGCATGTGGAAAAAGTGTGATGGAAGACGGTGTGAAAACTCATCTTTCAGACTTTTCGCAATTGTTCAGAACTGCATGTGGTTTTGTTCTTGGATTGAGTGTTCAAAGAACAAATCTCCCTGTTTTTTTTTCAGAACTTTATGAAGGAAATATTTATCTTCTTCTCTTCTTCCTCTAGAGACAGTCTTTTTTTTTTTTTTTTTTTTTTTTTTTCATAAACTGCTCTTACAACATGCAGTTTTTCTGTTGCTGTAGTTTAATATTACCTCTGCAGCTGGTTGGAAACAGGAAAAAAAAAACACTTCATAACATTACTGAACAAGTTGCACATGTTCTCCTTAAATGTTCCAGTCAATATAATTAGTTGACAAGGTACTGTAGTTCATATTATATTCCTTTAATAAAAAGTTAAAGTAACAATCTCATGTAGGGGAAATAAACGTATTTGCTTCATATTGGAAATAAAGTGGTAGAAAATATTTTCAAAAAATACTTTCTCAGATTAATGAATACCACTTAATATGACGTTTAGATAAGAAATTCAAGCGGACAAATATTTATTCAGGTATGAGTGAGGCCACAGAAACTAGCAATATATTACATGTCAGAGATTTGAAGGGCCCACACTAAAAGATGATTGTGTAAAAAATATTCGGTATATTTTGGGGTGGTGGGAGAGGCAGCCCTATGAGGGTTCAACATGAATTGATCATGTTTACACCTGGACTGTGATGTCCCCTGAAAGTAGTGAGTCCTCATGTGACCTGTGATCCAGCAGACAGGCGGTGACCTACTTTATTGGTCCCTCTTGCTTCCCCTGGAACCTTTGCATTATTGAAAGAGATATCCCTGTAAAATTCCCAGGAAATGTTACTGGAGGAGAAAAGACTATATTTTCATGTAATGTAAAAGCTATTGCCTCTAATTGTACAGTGTGGTGAACTGCTCTTGATAAAATCACAGTAAATGTATTTCAAATGAGATGCAAATAAGACGCAAATGAAAACACTGAAACGGATTATCTTTTCACGTTTGACATATTCAATAGTTTGACATTTATATTAATTTTCATCTGAATTCTACACAGTATACACAAAATTAAGTGGGCACAAAAGCTATGGCACACAGGCTGGAGTGAGCCACTCTGATCAAGGATATGGAGGAACATTGATTGCTTGCTGTGGGCCCTGGTGGATCCCGGACAGTCACTGTGTAAATGTATGGTGGTGACGCTCACTTGTTGAATGACCGGTTGCTGCTGATGTGTACAAAACATCTTCTAACCTTCACTCAACGCAGTCAGAGAGCTTCTGCACTTCAACTCTCCTCTGGTACCAAACTAAAGTTCCTCTCAGATGGTGAATTCAAAAAGAAATCAGGACAGTAATGGATGAATACTTTTACTGTTCTTTTCCAGGTGTTTTTTATTCAGTTGGTGATATCCAGATGTCGGCCCTTTTGTGTTTGTAGTCTAAAAGTTGTCCCGTGCGAGAACAATATCACAACAGGAATTACAATATTTTTTTCCAATATTTATATGTAACAATATGCCAGATGTATGCAAATTCATGTAAATTATTCAAATTGATTTCCAGTGCAGTGAACTGTGTGCCACTGTTGTGCTTTCCATTAGACCAAACTCAATCAGATGTATTTAACAAAACCCACAGTAACGTGATGCTTAGTTTTAATTGCGTTGAAACATTTATTTGGGCCACAGTTTATAAAATGATAACATCACACAATCATATCATCACAACACACTACCACTGATCACTGATCATTGAACTATTGGTGAGACTTACTCTATATCAAATAGATTGGAATTATATTAGTTTAAAAAATACTACAGACTATAATTTAGCACACTGTCATTAATCATAGTGGAAAAAAACAAAAACATTCTCCTGGCACATAGTGTAGATTAGAAGTAGAACTGACATCACAGTTCTAAATCTGTCTGTACATTAAGGGCCTGATTTACTAAGATCTCAAATAAAGGGTTCTAAATTGCGTGTTTATTCCAAAAGTTTGCATATTTATTTTGCACCTGTGTTGTAGGTGATTTACTGAGAGTAATTGCGTCACTGATATCAGGTGAAAATTGCTGTATTTAAATTAGGTCTTTGCGTGTATTAAAGTGACTCCAGCCATGGAAAAACAATGACCGCAAAAGGAAAAGGAAATTTGTTCCAACTGAATTAATAAATATCAATACAGCAAGAACAAAACGCTATGTAGGAGATTATCAGTGAGGAAATCAATTATGTGGGAAAGGAATTATGAGAAGATGGCAAGATATTAGGCAAAAAGAAACAGTTTGTAATAAAACGTTGGCAAATAAAACAGGAAGGGCGGTGGATGAGATGCTTCTAACAAACACTGAGCAGCAGGTCCAGCTCTTTCTGTGATGAGCAGGTCAATTCTATCTCATCCTACCTGTGAATTTCTGCGGGACACATTCAGGACCTGGGACAGCACACCTGAATAACGGGACTGGGTGGGATATGCAAGCAGCGATATGCTGGAATGACCCAGGGTCAGGAAAGTGCTGAGTAGTAAGAAGTTTTTTTTTATTTTTGGTATTGCGTGGCTCCTCCTTGTTGTTGGCTGTCAATCATCATTCAGTTAATCCAATAACTCAAACATGTCAACTGTGGACAGACGAAATGTCTGAATATATTGTCCCTCTGTCACCTCCAAAATGTTTCCACGGGTGTAAAACCACGTTCTCTACGTATTCTTTGGTTTCTCTGGGTCTCCTTCTCACCACAATAATAACAGCAGCCTTCTCTCCTCGTGCGCACCTGATTAATACGTCCCCTTCGCTCGTACTAAAATACACACGCAATCACTTCTACTCCTACTTTCATGTTTAGTAAATATAATTGCAGGTGCTAAATTGTTCTATTTGTATGTTCCCTCCCAGTATGTTGCCCCTTCAAGTAGAAACACTCAATATTACAAATGCATGCAGGCAAACACGCAAAATGGACAATGTGTGTTAAATTGCACATTTGAAAGACTCGCTCCTCACTACACCTCGTTAGTAAATCAGCTTGGACTATTTTTTTTGCAGTTGGTGTGAAGTTTGCATGTGATTTTACACACGCAAACCTTTAGTAAATACAGGTAACTGTATTATTTAGTTATTTGTCCTGAAGGCTGCATTTCGTCCACTCCTCTTTCCCTCTGGTTCATATGTTCACGCTTCAATCTCTCTGTCATATTTGTTTTTTTTGGCTTTCTTCGTCCGACTTATTTCCTGGGATCCCACTCTCTTCCTCTCACTGCTTCCCGTTTCTCCCCCCATGCTGTGACCGCAGATATTGATCAGACATCTGCGTGTAAACTGATGATAATTTATCCATACCACAGCTGCCATTGCAGTAAACCTCTCCTCCGATCCCCGTTTCTCTTCCCTCGGCCTCTCCTTCCTCTCTCCTTCCTACATTTCCTACATGTCATCCCGCTCCCTCAGCGCAGCCACATGATGTGTGGATAAATGATTTGATCCCACATCATTTATCCTCCATAAATAGTGCATTTTGTCTTGTGTGTAGACAGTAAGGAAATATGTAATCTTATAAAGTGTTAGTGAATGAGGCCCAATAAAAGAAAACCATCACTGCTTCAATCCCACCACCTGGCTAGTTAAAGATATTACATCACATTTTCTCTCAGCTACCTCTGATTACTGATTTAGTTACTATTTGCCAGACTATTTGGGGTCTGGTCCCCCTTCGTAGGAAATTGTTTGCAGACATTCCATCCTACTTTGCGTAGGCTTTGTGTTCACTTTAACCAATCAGCATGCGCTGAAACCGACTGACACGCTGCAACTATCAGGCGCCATGGTCTCCACAGCTTTTTTTCCTGAACACAGACTTCTTTGTTGGGTGTTTTGTATTAAACTTCAAGCAGCGTGACGAGATGCTGAGTGTTTATTCTGCGTTGAACGCTTAACGATCTGAGTTTTGTTTCTGGTCACGAAGGGTTCTTTTTTTTTTTTTACTGTCCCCAGCCTGTCCAATCACAGTGAAGGAGGGGTGGGACAAATGTGGTTTGCGCCACACTGGTCGCTGATTGGTACGCCCTTCAGAGTGGCTGTGCCAACTCTAATTCAAGCCGAGTTACCAGATTGTGTTCTCAGCAAAGAAAACTGAAGCTGTGAGCGACATTCGATGCGGCCAGGCTCAGTCTTCATCAGTGAATAGAACTAATTTGGTAATGTGTGAGACTTTAGTCCCGTTATTAGAAGCAGTTGTGTACAACCATGTTTTAAGCTTTCCTTTCATTCTGTGCGGAAGATGTTGCATCCGTGGTTCAATGTTGTTCATTATTTTTGGGTGATTGGCTGAAATTGATTAATGCAAAGTTGTGTCAAGATGTTTTTAGAAGTTGCAATGAGAAAAATGGCCCAGCGTTTTTCATCAATCTCAGAACAACATCACATTTTAGGGTCAGCAACTCATAATCAAGGACCTTATTTTGTGCAGAGGGATATTCATCATGGAAAATGCAGCTATCCTAATTACTTTACTATCACAAGCTTCAGTCAGCACTTTAACGTCAGTTCAGCGTTTCCCACACACACGCTCTTCTTGGGCGGCTGCCGAGATTAAATCACTCAGCTTCAACATGAGAACACCTTTTTTCACTCCTTCCAAATGAACAGATTTTTGGCCTGTCATCTGTCAGAGCTGTGTGCTCTGCAGTATCTGCGTGGGGACGAGAGGCTTTTCTGTGCTCAGCCGCCAAGTTAGAATCGACCGATGCCCTGCTTGTATGTGGTGATCAGAGAACATCTGTAAATTGCAGCATCTAGCTGTAGTCTGCATGCAAAGCTTCTGTGGAACATCGGTAAAGTGTGGCATCTAGTGTTGTCTACATGTGAGGTGTTTAGGGAACATTGTAAACTGGAGTTCTGCATGCACATTGATCACACACCACCACAAATAAATTCTCAGTCAGAAACACTGCGCTGCTTTTAGTCCATAGATACAAAAAAAATTAAAAAAAAAACATGTCCCCAAACAAATATTTATGGACTTCACTATATGTACTTAGCAGTTTCACCTTGACTGTTTCCCAGTTATTCAGGTGGGTGCAGGTATCTTCAGTAGTCCATGTTGTTGATTGTGTGTTAATCCATCAGTTTATCCATAGAGGACAAACACAGGACATTTAGATTATTTATCTTAAAGTTGTATTTTGTATTCACACTTCATGCTGGTGATATGTGTTTTGAAATACAACAATTCATCAGAAATACATGTCAAAACAGCCTTAATCTACACACGTGGATTCAACCGTCAGACTTTGTTCTCATTGCCGTACAATAGTGTGAATACTTGTTGTTATAGTGACCATTCAATTAAAGAAGAGGTGATGCATACTGCAGTCCAAGAATTGGTCAACACACACAAAAACATTTTTAAAATGCCCACAGGTGTTTGAGATTAACGCTGGGACACTTTTTTTTTTAATCAAATTTAATTATTTTTTCGTGCAAAAAATGAAATGTGAACCGCAACACTCAGTTATTATTCATGAATTATTGCCCATAACCTCCAATATTAACTGAGTATGTGACCATGGGCTTCAGCTTAACAAATTATGATAAAACACTGAGTGAGGGAGCATCTTTGAGAATTGTTAATTTTCCCTGTAAAGGCAGTGATGCTGTGTCTCATTACCTCACAGGAAGAGTGACCCATATTTTGGCTCACTGGGATCTTTGCTATCTATCACAGTGAATTAATAACATAAATACAGTGACTCTGCGGCACTAGTCTCTTATTCACTGTTGCTATAATGTGAAGTAAAAGTTACCTGAATGACACTCCAGTTCTATAAGAACATGTATAACCATCTGTTGTTCTATATCACAAAGCATATACATTTACCATAATCACTGTGGTCTACATTCAATGCCCACGTTATCAGGTTTACCAGTACAATTTCTTACTATTCAATACAACAGCTCTGCCATTACAGAAATCATCATGTTCATCTTTTCTTTACTGTGTCCAAAATGTGTAAATTCAATTACTTAGGTCATAGTTAAAGGTGGTGCTGTACTGAACTTCATTACTGTGCATTCACACGTGTTTTATTGTCTTTCCTATTTACACACATTCTACGGGGGGCACTGAATATTAGTAACGCCTCTAAATATAATGCTGTCCAGTACACTACCACCACAATATGCTCAGAGCGTAATTATATAATTAATATAATTAAATGAACAATTATGACAGTACGGTCATATTATATTACTTTAGACTGCACATGTTTACCTCAGTAAGTGGTCACTTATTGTACCGAAATCTTGAAAAAAAATGTGCAACATCCAACAATAAACTATAGATCGAGGTCTACACAAAGATATCTCTGTCAGGACTTCAGTTCAACCAAGGAAGCTAATCAAAAAAAAAATCATTGGTCATCTCCTTATAGTAAAATTATATAACAATCAAATCTTGTATGTCACATGCAAGTTTGATACAGTGGCAGGTTATGCCTACTGCTTGATCCATGTCGATGACTAGAAATCCACTGATTCAAAATTAAACATTAAAATCTTGCTGCGCTGGAAGCTCCCCGGCAAGAAGCCACTCTGCAATTTTACCGCCTCATTAAGTTCGCACCGTTCAGCTCATTTCGTTTTACAAGGCAGACCACCTTGACAGGTGGATGACAGCCAGAATGACATACATTACATACCACGTTTACAAAACAAAACAAAGTAGATATATGCTGGTGTTTAAATTGATCTCATATGGAGAAGGTCATCTAAAGGTTTCCTAAAATTGGCACCAAATTAATTTTGTTTCCTATAGGGATGAACAACAATACTGGCACATAATTGGTTTCGACCTATGAAGGCCTTAAAATAAAATATTGGCCCAAATTGAACATTTCTGTTGAAATAAAAGGCCAATAAATTGACACTTTAATTCTGCCCAAATGCTGTGTCTCGGCTGTGAGGGAGCGCATGCAGGTGTGATGTCATTGTGTCTCTTGTGTTACGCATGAAAGAAGGTGAAACACTGTATGTAGTGTGGAGGTTTTCTAAGGTGTCTGACATGGACAGCAAAGCTGCTATTTGCAAGAACCGTCTCAGGGAGAGCATCGTCCAAGTTTTGTTAATAAGTATGGTTTTACAGTTTTGTGTGAACGATTATGTTATATAAAGTCACTTTCAGTGTGGAATATTTTTCATAGCTTAAGTGGAAGTAATTTTCTCATGTTGGCCATTGAATGTGCACGTTTTGAAAAGCATTGGATTTTATGTCTGCAGCTGCCAGTAAATCACAATAGGAATAATAACGTGCTAATTTCACTCCAGGAGAGACTTGATGTTCTTTGTAATTAGGTGAAAAGAAAAAGCTTTTGCATGTATTGGCATCTACAATTGCCAACATAGTTGGATAAAATCCTACTTCCCTAATTTTCAGGAAACTTAAAAACCTGGAAAAATATCAGTAAATTCTGGGAAACTTTCCTTTAACAAGTAAATTGTGAGGCCACAGATCAATGCCAAGCTGGAGCTCCTGGCGTTTATGCAGAGTATTTAACATAAATTACAGTCGTCTGCCTTTAGGCTGGTCGGAATTCAAAACGGTTCCGTTTGCCCGGCAGCGTATTGTGTTTTTCATGATCAAATCAACACTGTGTCTGTAAAGCTGTAGACTGCAGGTTAGATCTCTAGATATTAGGCATTAAAGTATGGGTGTGTGAAGTCAATAAGAATTGTATGAATGTGAAGTTGAGTGTTGCTGGTGATGAAAATGGAATTTGGTTTAATTTCAAAATACAGATAAAGGTGAAAATAAATGCCTCCACTTGTCATGCCATAGTGTATGCACATAATTTGGTTTGACGCCCCATAATTTAATCATGAGAAGTGGATAGATTAACACATCATCTGCACATGTCTGCAATACTGACAGGCTGCAGCATCGAGAGAGCAGTCTGTCGCCGGAAGCATCTGGGGGATGAAACCGTCCCTGCGGTGGGACTGTTTACTCAAAAAAATGGATCCACACACCTCCTGTACGGTGCTCCTGCAAAGACACACAGACACACATTCACTCACATACCACCCAGGGAGCAGAGCGGGAGCCAAATTGCTGCGCTCTGTTCAGCTTTAATTGGGAGTAAAATCAGGTGGCTGTGAGTGTGTGTGGTTAAAAAGCACTGCCCCGGTGGATTCAGAATATAATTAATACTTCATCACAGAACCTTGAAATGAGCCAAGGTTTTCCAACTAAACAACCTTGGAGCTGGCCAGCACTTTACACAGCTGCTTTGAGGGGAGAAAAAGCCAATGATGGAGACATGGATAGAAAATGGTGAGATGGGTGGAGGAGAGAGGCTTGATTTCAGAGAGAAACAGAAGATGGGGATATTGGGAAAAGCTACAGAGATAGTTAACAAGTGATGGTTCATCACTCCTCTTGGTTCGTGTTATGTTGAGAATGAATGGGAGCACTAATGGTTGCCGCCCACTTGTCCCTCACATCTCTCCTCCTTTGTCTCGGTTCCTCTGCCCTTCTCATCTCAGTCCTCTGTATTACACGGCTGCGGTGGCAGATGAAGATGGAGGGGAGTAAATTATGCTCAGTGGGACACTTGGAGGAAACAGTTTGAAATTGAAATGAGGACGACCCACCCAACACCCTATCCCACTTAAAACGGCCTTCGGTCATATTCTCTCTCCATCCGGCACCCCCTCACCCCTCCTGCACCCTCCTTTTCACATGCATACATACAGATAGAGTTTCCAGGATTTTTATAAATGAATATTGCTCCGTGACAGACATGTGATTAGCATCACAACCAAGCCAAACTGGAACTCTTCTCATCTACAGACCTGAGAGTGAAGGGAAACAGCTTTTGTTGTGTCAACATGAGAAAATTCTCATTTCTCATCCATAAATTCCTTCTTTACCTCTCCCTCTCCTCACTGACTCCACATCCTTCTGTCACTCAACTGGACCAGACTGTGTGTGTGTGCCAGTGTCATGACCGACTGACAGCAAATTAAAATGTCAGCCTCGCCGTAGCTTAACTTCATGTAATATTTGTTTTAGGCTCATAGAAACGCCACAAACAACACCTGCAGTGTACCTTTATCACAAGAGCCACATAATCATAAGACACATGTTGTGACTGCTGAGTGGATGAGGAGGTCTTGGAATATAACCTGATTTTGTGTGTTCATATTTATGTTTAAAAAGGAGGTTTTCATTAGCTGGTAGGAATATCGGTGTTATGTAGGGATTTATTTCCATTTCTCTGTGTTTGCTAACCTCCTGTGGAGTTGATCGAGCTTAGTTTCCAACTGGCCAAATTGGCATATTGATTCAATATCTTCCCAACTCAGTAGATTTTGTTTTCCTTTCTTCTGATCCCCATTTGCTTTAAAACCTGAGACTTGAACCTGGGTCAGTATGACAAATTTCCCACTTTGCCTCCAGTGGTATGTTGCCATTAAGATAGTTTGGATTTGATTGGCTGAGATTTTAAGATCTGCTAAAACTTCAGCCAGTGCCCAAAAAACAAGGAGACTGAATGTTATTTGATTTGTGACCTCAGAGCATCAAACACATACACATGAAGGGTGCATATTTCTGCTCAGAGTTCGGCAGATGGCGGTTCTGATTTCAAATAATATTGTTCTTAATGAAAATTCCTCACCCGGAGATTTCCAGATAATCCCACGAGAGCGGGTCTCTGTAAAGAGACTTGACAGCTGCTGTTTTTTTTATTTATTTTGGATACGTGTAGCACCCAGCTACTATTCAGCTCCATTATGCTGGGAGACATCCAGCAGGAAAGACTGAAGCAACATGTTCCAGTTGTTTCACTGTATAATTGCTGCAGTCAGTTTTTGCATTTTGCAAAATACTAAAGTTATGCTTTTGATGTTTCTATTCTGTCAAAATGATTGTGTATTATGTATAGCTGCTGCCCAGTTATACCACAGTGGTGTATTTGTGACAGTGTACATGTACAACCGAGGCAGAACAAGCCGTCTGATCTTCTGTCTGTGTCATTCAATGTTAATATTGCTGTACATGACATACAACACAATGCCAGTAGCTGTAATTAACCAACGTTAAACAGCCTTATAGGGACATTTTGTTTGACTGCTAGGCCTGCATTTCATTTAAATATAACTGTTGTAGTTTGATGTGAAGATATTACATGATATTGCTGATCGCATATTGTAATATATGTATATGTCCAAAAGTTGTGTATTGGTCAATAGTGTGTTGTTGCCTCTTGAGTCAGGTAAATTTGTCATGCTGTCTAAAACTTTGCATTTTAATCAGAAGTTAATAATTACTGTTGTGCAAAAGTATTAATAGAATGGAGCACAATCTATTTTATGAAAGTTCAGCTTTATTACTAAACAATGGTATTAGCTATGTGAAACATAAAACCTACTACCATGACATTGCAATGATGAGTTTTGACTGTTAAGACGTGCATCTTCACTTCTAGTTTACCCAATCAGTTTGCTCAGTGTTTTTGCTGGTAGTTTATGCTATTGTGTTACGTGTGCCTTTGTGCAGTTTAGTTCAATACATTTAGCTGAAGATGATTAAGGCCTTTCTAACATAGGCCCTTGTTTGTTGTGTGCTAAAAGTTAGTGTGCAACATAGTTCTTAATAACCATTGACAATCTCCCAAATATTTGGCAGTCACAACTATAATTATGAACTTAGCTGCACAAAATAATATTTTTTGAATCGCTCTTTAAACCTCTGAAGCCAATGTTATTCTCATTGTCCTGTTTTCACCCTGCAGATCTCCCAGGGCCTCCTCTGTGTTTTCTACAACCTCGGAGATGGGGACTACAACCTCACCTTGCCCACCTATCGCCTCGACAACGGTGAATGGCATGAGGTCTTCCTGGATCGACATGACAATGAGTTGACACTGCGATTGGATGGTGGCGGAGGACAGCGGGAGGTAACAGGATTACGGGGCCGAAGCCGAGAAATCATCATTGACCCCACTGCGGTGATGCTGGGAAACAGCTTCCCCTCAGGAATCAACAAGAGCTTCCAGGGTAGGTGGTAACAGCGTTCAGAATTTTTCTGGCCATGAAAGCATTGCTCTCAGACCTTCCAGACACCAGGCGCCACATGTGTGAAATCTTTGCGAGTACAAAATAATACAAACTTCCCAATGTCAGCGGAGCTCCCATCAGTTTGCCGTCAAGTACGTCTGCGTGGGAGCAGCTGGAGTTGCTGCTAAGTGAAGGACAATGTTAAATGACAATGAATCATACAAAACAAAACCAACCAAAGTATCAGTAATCACTTGGCCGGTGCTAAGTGACTCGAGTTCACCAGATGTGGACAGCTGCCTGACTGTTGTAGTTTGCTTCCTTCATCTCTCTCTTCAGGTATCTGTGAGCTGCAACATTTTGAAGACCTCTTCTATAAGAGTAACAATTATAGAATATGCCCAGATCATTAGATGAATTAATTTAGTAGTTAGGCCTGTGATAGACTGGCGACCTGTCCAGGGTGAACCCTGCCTTCGCCCAAAGTGAGCTGGGATAGGCTCCAGCCCCCCCGTGACCCTGTTCAGGATAAAGCGGGTATAGATAATGGATGAATGGAATTTAGTAGTTAGATTACAGTATGTGTACATTGAATAATGCCCATGTACTTCATTTTACAAAGAATAAAATGATAATTTCCCACTTCTTGAATTGAACCTCAGAAGTGAGGATCTCTGAGCTGCAGAAAATGAATAACTGAATATTTAAATGTAATTTATTTCTGTCATCTTTCTAAAGTTTCTGCTATTACCTCATCTCCACCAGTGATAGTCATAGTTGTTCTGTTCCTCTGTAAAGTAATCAAAACCAGCAGCAAACATGAATAACCAGATTATAATGCAGTCACACCTCCTACAAGTGCAGTCACAAAGAAAGAAGGCCACAGCAGAGCTGGGAGGGCTGATTTCTACCTGGAGTCACAGATAACATATTTAAACACCTTTAATTTTGGAGACACTTGTGATATAATACATCAATCATTTGTAAACCCATATTAATGTCCTTTGTAACTACGTCAAGGCTGAATCATCACAAGCTTTATTTTTTTAATGAAACTTCAGCAAACGTTTCCAATCAGGTCTTAGAAAATGCTCTTAGTTTTTTAGAAAGCTACGGCACCTCGCTGCATCCCACCCAAACATGTTTTGACTACACCTTAAATGCTCTGTCAGGCAGGTCGAGATTCAAAATTGAATAATTTGCCATCTGCATAGGTACATGTGTACACAAGCACTGGAATATATGTACCGATCTTTCATTCAACTATGCATACAACAAAATAAAAGATACACATACTTGCAATAAAAAGGATAGAAGTAATTAGCTTCCTACATTTTACACTGGGTATATTTTTGTTGAATTGTATCTACCATATTATTAAGAGTTCAGTGGAGAGTTCAAAAAGGTTCAAATAAAGAAAGATAAACCTGCCATAAAAGATCAAATCTGTTCAGCCTCTTATGTGCATCTCTATTTATAGACTTAGATATTTCCACTTCCTGGGTTACGGTGCATTTAGTTGTTCCTCAACCTCATGACGTCCTCACTAGTTCCGATTCTCCAATTATTGTTGCAATGTTGCTGCATCCTGGTTTCCTAGCAGTAAAGCTGCTCAGCAAAATGTCATCCAAAATGCTGGAAATTATTAAAAACAATGGAAATAAAACCAAGGTTGTAAAGCTGAAACGTTTCCGTCAGGACAGACACGGCAAACAAATTCAACAGTGTTTTATTGATAGGTACTAAAATAAAGAAAAGGTATCACACAAAAAGAGAAGCACACTTGAGCAGATCATCATTCCCATTTATGCTAATCTGACTTTTTGACTGGACCACAGCAGCCCTGTAAAATACTTTTGTCTATAATGTCTGGGTCTGTGGTGCCAAATTATCCTAGTAATTGCTTCTTTCTTCTCATCCTGATTTTGTTAAGGACCATTTTTATGACTTTAAAGAAAGATTTGATTTATTTTTCAAGGAGAGCAAAAATCAGAGCTAAACTCGCCTGGCGTTCAAGAGATGATTCCTACAGGCAGATGAATGTGAACAGGGTCGAATTGTCAAGAGTTGAAAATTTGCTGTGGGAGATGGAAGAAAGGTTGTCATACAATAGTATAAATCCTCTGAATGCCTCTTTCAGTAGAGTGCTGATGGATCATACAATGGAAGAATAACACTGAAGAGTTGTGTGCGCGACACCATCCACACACCTTGCAGGCTCTTGTGGATATAATTTGTCTGTTTATGTATAAGAGACAGATAATGTGATGTATTTGATGTGTCACAGGGTAAAGTGAAAAGGTTGGTGTGTCGTTCAGGGCATGTGGGACCGTTTAACAAATATTGCTTCTAAGAAGTGCTCCCAAAAATAGATATTTTGTATCCATTCATACGCCCTCCGTTCAAGGGAGAATTGTGACATATTTATGTGTTTATGAATGATTGATGTGACAGTTTAATGACTAATTCACCCAAATGCATCTTTATTGTTAGCTGGGATGTTGGCCATGCTCCACACTGGATGTGGAAAGAGGAAGGTTTGTGTGTGTGTGTGTGTGTGTGTGTGTGTGTGTGTGTGTGTGTGTGTGTGTGTGTGTGTGTGTGTGTGTGTGTGTGTGTGTGTGTGTGTGTGTGTGTGTGTGTGTGTGTGTGTGTGTGTGTGTGTGTGTGTGTGTGTTTTGGGTGTGTGTTCAGGACATGTTTGTGCTGAACTACAAAAAAACAGTCATTATGATTCTGAACATTTATTTAATCTATTCATTATGTTTATGGATCTTACAGTCTTCTAATATGATAAATGGATGTGAACATGTTTATCAACTGATATTCTCTTTCAAGTTCGCCAAATTAAACAACATGTCTTTGACTTCATGTCCGTTATAACAACATTTAGAGATTCTAATCTGATGCTTTGGACAATTAGTTTATTCACTTTTTTGCCATCTTACATGACAACAGTGTGACCAATTTGAAACAGGAGCCAGCAGCAACCTTAAAAGTGACCCCGGGAACTTCTCCTTACAAATAATTGGTCAGGCACGAACCTCCATACCTCCTCTATTTCTTTCAATGATTTGGTTGTTATACAGTACAAGGTGAATTTTCACACAAACACAAAACACACATCCACATCCGTGGCTTCTTGCATGGCAATCCCTGACTTATGTTTTCGCCACCCCTCCAGCCTACATGTATAGACTTCACAACCTTTGTACTTAGTCTGACGACCTCTGTTGAGTGACAAGTGTCCCATGATCTCTGTCACATGACCATTCTCTGTTGACCTCTGGCTATGTTCAGACTGTGGGCAATTCAGATTTTTAGGACAGCATTGTTATTTGCAAGTGAGCAGATCTGGCATGTCCAGACCAAGCAGCAACCAACAGTGACATCACCCATAGTTTTGTGAATGGTGCTTAAGAAGCCTCGAGTTCTGATTTTGGAAGTTGCCATCTTGCTAGTTCGGAACAGTTTGCAGTCAGAAGTGACCATATTTGGGCGAGCTGGGGCGGAGCGAGCAGGGGATCTGACTCAATCTGATTGGAAACCTGGCGAAACTATGCCCCGCCCGCCGGATAGCTGTAACCTGACTAGACTGCAGGCCGTCCATCACAGCCCCCCCAAAAAATATGGCCTTTTGGAGCGTATTTTCCAATTAATGACGGGATTATTTTCAGATGGACCGCCAGAAAATGAATAAGAAGAAGAGACTTTAGCTAGCAAAACCAAATCAACTCATGGAAGAAAATGATTGACTAGTTGAATGGGAGTCTATGGAGTCGGAGGGTTTTTGGAGCCGACCTTTAGCGGCACTCGGTGGTATTGCAGCTTAAGGTACTTGCGCATCTGCCTCATTTTTTCAGTGCCAGCTGCTTTCCAACATGGAAGCTGCTGGCACGGAAGCTTCTGTCCGTGGACTGTTGCTATCGTTGTTCTCTACAGCATAAAAATCAACACTTACTGATAGCTCTGCTAGTGGTAGGATAGATTCTACTCACTCTGTCTCTCTGAAAATGATGTTGTCATTGTGTGCCCCGTTGCAAGTGAACAAGAAATCTGATCAGAGCCAGAAGAGCATCCGGACTGAGTCGCATCTGTAGAAATCTGATTGGAATCGCATTTCAAACCACCTCCAAATATTGTTTGGAGCCAGATTGCAAAAATCACATTTAATGTTCTTCTTTGCTGTTCAGACTTTCAAAAACAAATCTGGATACAATCTGGACCTGACAAGAAACGGATTTGTGCTGGCAGTCTGAACGCAGCTTTAGTCTTCTTCTCACGCCAAAGCGACAACAGGTGTCACAAAGTGTGTCATGATATAATTGGAGACTACACTGTGAACACAGATCGTTTCCCGGTATTTTTTAAGTGGGAACCGCGCGTGGCTCGTGTGAAAAATAGGCGGCGGGTCTATTTTATAAATGTCGCAACGCACACGTGAGTCGCGCATCTCCGAGGCCACTGTGGCTGCTCTCATTCATTAACATGGATGCCGAAATGAAATGACGCCACGCAGCGACAGGTGACGCACACGCCAGGCAGCCAGTGTTCCAGGCCTGAAAGTTTCTGTTGGTCCTTCAGTGTGGTCCAGGACACATTTGCATACTGTTAAAAGATCATGGCCTTCCCACACCACCTCTGAATGGGGTCTGAGTTATCTCAATGCATCCTTGGTGCATTCACAGCTGTACGTAGAGCTGTCGATTCCAAGTGTGAACAGGGCCAGTGGCTGAAGGACTGAATCATGCACACACTGTGTGAACCAAAATGTTGATACAGGCAAAACTGTCAGACAGGAAAGAAGTCTGGGAAAGGATAGATGTTAACGAGACAAAGGGAAGATACTGCACGATAATTGAGAGCGCAAGAGGTCAGAACTAAGAGACACAGACATAAAGTGAAGACAGAGAGCTCCGACTAGACAGTGAGAGATGTAGACAGCTGTGCCTCAGGCGATAAAAGACAATGCCTGAGTTTATTAAATGGATTTTAAAAGCATTTCCCTTTAGAAGAGGTAGGCTTGATGGCGGCAGGGAAAGTGTGGGCGAATATGTGTGTGTGTGTTTGCATTTACTCTACTGTTGGGAATGTCTTTTTCCACAAACACACAAGGGGAATAAAATATTACCTAAATACACCAATTCAGCAATTAAGGGATGAGAACATAAACAGCAGAAATATGCCTCCTCAGTTAGAAACACTGAGTTGGACATAATACGATATCATTGCTTCATCATATAATTTGTTTCAAACTAAAGAGGAGAACACACATACTCATTACATAGAAAACTGTGCACACATAAATGAAGCAAAGCCTGAGCTTTTTCAGGCAGTAAACTGACTCCACACTAGCATAGCAGGCTCTTATTGCAGCATGTGTCCATTTTCTTTGGCACTGGGTGGTTGAAGACAACAGAAGAACTAAATTGACAACTGAGGAGATAGTTTAAACGGAATTTTGGTTTTATCACAGATAATAAGATAACAGTTTTCGGTCCTCGCTACCAGCTGACCCTTGTTCTTGTTTCTGTCTCTTTTCCTTCTTCGTCTTTTTCTTTAAATCTTAAATCATTTGTACGCTGTCTACCGTTTCACTGTTTCTGTTTCCACTGTTGCATCCTGAGTTTCTACCTCTCTTATGTCTGTTCTTTTCCTACCTTCATTCCTACCGTGACACTTTAAAAATGTCCCTTTTTGAGCACCCAAGTTTGCAGAATTCGAAGATCAAAATCTCACCGTGTGAGTACAGGTATCAGCTGAGGAGTTGCATCGTAGCTAACTTAAACTATAACGAAGCAACAGGTTGATAAACCGAACTGTTAACATCAACATTTTGCAGATTGCTCTTCAGATATGTTTTGTTCTCTTTGCTAAGTTTAGCAGATAAGGCTATTGACACGTGTAAATATCACAGTTATCAGTGCACCATGGAGCACACGACACAATATCCAACATGTCCACACATCTTTGTTTTCAATGCTCCAACATTGTACTTAACTTATGTACCTCCACTGTGTGTTTCTTGTTCCACTGAACCCTTGCTTCCATTTGTCTCCCTGCAGGCTGTATGAGGGATCTACGCCTCAATGGCCGTTACATGCCACTGGAGAGCCAGCCACGAGATGGGGTTTCCCAGGTCAGCATACAAGGCCTCTCCGTCGGGTGCTCGTCTGACTCCTGCAAAAGGAACCAGTGTAGCCCCCCCTTCACTTGTGTTGACTTGTGGAGAGTGCACGAATGCAGGTACACACACAAACCCACAACACAAACCCACACATACCAAATGTACCTACAGAGTCGAGCACATTCACAATTGGATGCTCCACATACGTCATTGTGCGTCACAGTCATGAAGACACACGCCTTTAAACCAATTAGCTCCCTTTAAAGCCACTTTTCAGCTTCTGACATTGATATTATTTTTGTTCACAGCCATATAAATGTGCTTTAAAATAACCTGGCCCTGACCCACTTAAGGCTGTATTGTTTATTTGTTGGAAAGCGGTGAAATTCTATGGCAACCACTTCATGGCAAAACAAGCATTTGCTTGTATGTGTTGGACTGTTGGAAAATGTGACAGACAATTAACATCCACTTGTAGAGGAAGACCAGTGAAGAAGTGGAGACTGGCATGACGGAACCGATCAAAAAGCCCCAGCTATAGTGACAATAAAACAAATGGATCTTGTTTCGACTTAGTTACATTTTCAACATAAAACAAGTTTTCATGAGTGCAAATTTTAACCAGTTCACCAATTTTCAAACTTGTATCTAGCTATCGGAATTATTATAGTGTGTAAAACACAGTTGTTAATGTTCTCTCTGTCTTTCGGGGGCAGAGAGAGAGCAAAGTCTGTGGTCCATCCAGCACCACCACTGTCATTTGACATGTACAGTGACATAGTCGGAGGCATAGCAGAACTAATAATAATACTACTACTACTACCGACCCAGAGAGCACTCGTGTTTACGTTACAATGAGTGAGAGTTTGTCTCCTCACTAAACAAATGTGTACTGAAGACCTTTTTCAGGATACCAATAATGAACTGAAATACACAACTAAAAACAGGGCAGGTGGCCATTTAGTGACATTTTTTGTCACCTAACACTATGTTTAGGCCAACGAAGTGGTCAAGGGTGGATTTACAGCAACACTGGTTTAACAACACATAGGTTGCACTAAATGATCAGCGCAAGGAGGTCCCTGGTGAATAACCATCTTCTCTCCTGCTTTTTTCTCTCTGTGAACAATATTGTCTGCCTGCTCATCAAAATTTTGTTTAGTGGGGGCTATAAGGTGACAGACTTGGCAAAGGGACCTAAAGGACTTGGGGGTGGGACGTCAGAATTTATCTACGTGTAAAACAACTCGTTCCACTCTCAGACACTGAAAACAATTGTGTCCTTATTTCGTGCAACAGATGTGTCTAAAAATGAAAATGTCGTATGATCATATAATAACATAACACTTTGATTGGGAGTTGACGAGATTAGTCGTTAATTGATGACAAATCTATTTTCCAAATGTAATATAATCCAAATGTATATATTAATACAAATTACAAATGGTTAATTTACAATGCATAGACTAACATCAAAGAATGTTTGATCATACAAATGAATTAAAACTCATGGGAATCCGGTGGTTAAACTGTGTATGAACTCTGGGCAGTGTTACTGTCTGTTAAAAATTGGCCTCGGAGAGACGTTTAAGTGTTAAAAACACAGAAGAGCCGGTGTGTTCAAGCACCAGCCACGTCTCCCTTTGAAAGAAAATTAATGAGACAGTGAACCCAACATGCTCCGCCACAAAATGTTGGAGGTGAAAATTCATTTTTCAGCCCTCTGACCCTGATGAGATTCACACTTTAGCTTGATCAACATTTCCCATGCAACATTTTATTACTTTCTGTATGAGGGTTAGTTTGTTTGTCAGCAGGAAATGGGAAATGTCATGCGATGAAAAGGCACAGCGAGCTAACAACCCTCTCCTGTGGCACAGACTGACTCAAACACCGAGTGCTCTTAGCCACAGCCACTAATCTCAGCAATTTTTCTGCCATTGGAAACATCGGCCTCTATTCAGTCTGTGCAGCCTCCCAGCTTTTAATCTTGCCTTTCCTTTTTTCCACTCCTCTGATCCACTCACCCACATCCTCCATCCACCAATTTATTTTTTTCACAATGGCTCTTATTCTTGCACTCCGCCCCTCTATCCCTCCATTTCTTGGAATTGTGCAGCTCTCATCTTGCTCGGTTTTTAACCCACCCGCCATCACCAAACACTTACCCGACACACACATACATACACTCTCCATTCTCACCCTGCTTGTTTGTTCACCTTGTTCCCTTTTCAACACTTGACCTGAACCTCTGAAGATGACTAGAGCACGAGTGTAGTTAATACTGGCAGTGACTCGTGTTTGAAACCTACTTGAGGGCTACAGTCAAATCATCAAATGATTACTACAAATACTAGAGCTGCAATGATAAGTTGATGAATTAGTGGCATCAACAGAGAATGTATCCGAATTCTGTAATTCCAACTTCTTAAATATGACTATTTTGTGTTTCCTTCAGTCCTCCATGATACAAAACTAAATATATGTCGGTTGTGGACTGTTGTTCAGGATAAAACTAGACATTTTAGGCTGCACCTTGGGCTTTTGGAAGCACTGATTGATATTTTTCACCATTTTCTGACATTTTAAAGGCCAAACACCAGATCAGTTAATTCAGAAAATGATCTACAGATTAATCAATAATGAAAATAATCGTTATGTTATCGTAAATGTTATGTGCCTAAGGAACCCTCTAATTGGGCTCAAACACATAAGACACCCTCTAATTGGGCTCAAACAAACACGTACACAATGACTGGTAAGTCAGATGTTTTTTTAATTTAATTAAAAAAAAAAAAAAAAAAAAAAAAAAAGCAACACTGCTATTTGCAGAACTCCTCCCCTGAAAAGTGATTGTCCACTTATGGTTTAGCAACCAAGTGGGCACACCAGATTTTTGCTTTTTATTTCTCCGCATGCTTGACAAGTTTGAAGGGACTTGAAGTGAGAGTGATACTCTGTACATGAAGAAAGTGTTATTTTTCACAATAACAACAAAAGTTTAAGGGAGCTGGCTAAAAAGTGATCGTTAGCATGCCCTCCTGTGAAGAAGACTACAGAAACATTTTACTTCCAAAACTCTTCACTTCCAAGAAATGATAATGACAAGACAATATTGCTAAAATGCAGTTGTTGTTTTTTATTCAAGCTCAAGTGTGAAATCAGAGGGGATGCATCTGTCATAAAATTATAATAGAACATTGGACTGCTTCAGGAAGAGAGAGAAAGAAAAGACGATTAAAGACAAATACTAAATATTACAAGGAAAAATTAAAAGGTCACTCCTCAGTGTGACATCTATGTCTGTTCTTAGTTTCATATATAATATGTTTCATCATTCATTTGTCACATTGGAGAAAAATTGCATTGGTATGGTATGAGAGAGAGGCTGCTGAACCGAAGGCACATTGAGAATTGATGAACTGACTCAACACACAACAACTGCACAAAAAGGTGCACAAACCAAAACATGAAAGCTGCCCTTGAGTCATCATAAATAATTTCCTGGACATGCTCTAAGCATTCGTGTAACAGGCAATACTGATAGCAGATAAAGTCAGGCACGCTGGCAATGACGCACTTACATTTTTAAAAGACAGATAAAAAGCGGTCAATTGGACTGAATGGATGTCTTTTATCATTTATTGTATTATTAGAAGAAGAAAAAAATCAAAATTTCACATGGAACGCACTACATAAGGATCTAAAATTAGCCAAATGTGTGTCAATTGATGAATATAGGGCCGTCATAAAGAATGTCGTGTCTGAGGCAAGTGCTTGTTTTTCTAAAAGGTCACTCTTTAAATTGCTGTTATACTGTTGTATTGTGGATTTTGTGGTGTGTATGCTGCATTTTAACATTTATGAGTTTGTACGACTGCCATTTTGGCCAGGTCACCCTTGTAAAAGAGGTTCTTTATCTCAATGGGACTTCCTTTTGTTTTTTCTTTAGCTTTGACTCCTCCAATATGAGAGAGCCAAAATGCTACTATATCAGAATTTAGATGAACATTTAGAGTAACAACAGCACCTCTGGTCACTCTGGAAGTTGCAGAACAACTCTTAACATTTCACTCTTCACAGCTTATTAACAAAAGAATATTCGCAGGAAAACCGACAAAAGACACGAGCCGTATAAAGATGAAGGAAATTGAGATGAAGTCTGAAAAAACAGTGAAAAGGTGTCAAAACTCAAAGCAATCAGGCTTCAGAAAATTCTGACGGCACCTGTCACTAATTACCGTGTGAGCATGCAGGCTCATCTATATGAAAAGACACTCGTCACAGCACTCATTACAGTCACGGCTAATGAAGGCAAGACAAACACACTGCAGAAAACATGTGTTGTCCAGTTGACTGACAGGTGTCCTATACTCAACACCTACACAGACTCCAACCAGGCATAATGAATACTGAGTGCAGTGTTTTGATTATGGAATAATAATCCATTCCACTGCTAATTATCTTTTAAAGTGTCTGTCAAACAGCTATGACTGTGTGTCTCCTTACATTATCAGGATAGCGGGCATTTACAAATTCTGAAGATGATACTGACTGTCTTGGACAAGTTATCCAACTCTATATTCACTCTTGAGGCAAGTCTCAGTACCAGACTGAAATGGCCAGAAGAATCCCATCTACAGATTTCCATGGGAATAAATGTACTGTAGCTCATGTTAAAGTGCTGATGAACAAAATGGCAGAGGAACTCTAAAATAATTTCTGCAGCATACAATAAATAGAGAAGCTGTGTCTTCTCTTCTTTTGGCACTGGTGAAAATCTGCTTACACCTGCAGCCTGTACGAGATGGAGATTAGAGGGATTTCTGGCACTGACAAAGAGAGATTGTTACAAAAACAAGAAGTCTTCCTCAGCCAACAACTGTCACTTTCTCAAGGTTACATGCTAATTTCCTGCATATACTTTAATTAAAGTGAGTTTTTTGTTACCTCTACATTCAATACTTCTACATTTTGTGTAAATGAGACACAAATATTGATAGTATGTCACATTCATATATTTTGCATACAAACATGCAGTACAAATCAATATAGGGTCACGGTTTTGGAAATGCCGCTAGTTGCAATGGACGTGAAGAGAGCAACGTTTTGTTTGGTAGTTCAGCAGCAAAGCCTTTTACTATTCAGAGACCTTTAAGTCAAATTAGCCTTCCTGCTAAATTAGCAGTTCCTTCCGCAGCAAAGTTTGGAACCTAATCTTAAAAGTAGAGTTGGTGTCTGCCTCCTGAACTCAAACTGGGACCTTGGTTCCACAGGAGAGAAGGCTGATGGCTTATCTGCTTCCTCTTTTAATTTTGGAAACTTGGGAACCACAAGTGAGCCTCCAGTTGAAGTGTTCGAAGTGTTTTATTGGGATAATATGGTACAATGGGTCTCTTAAATAGTTTGGGTCATTACGGCTTTTGTATGCAAGGACAAGGATTTTAGATTATCGTCTTGATTTTACAGGAAGCCAATCAAGAGAAGCTAATTTGGGAGAAATATGATTTATATTACTGATTCCCATCAGCTGCAGAATTCTGGATCAACTAGAGTTATTTGGACATTCTGAAAAAAATAAATGACTGCTGTCCAGCCTAGAGGTATAAATCCATGGTTCTCTTTAGCAGTACTGGAGACCAAGGCAATTCCATCCTGAGTGACTACGGGGTTAGATAGTGAGTTTGTGATGTGTTTATGGCCAGATACAATACAATTTTTTCTGAATTTAGAAGTACAAAATTACAAGTCATCCAGGCGTGCTTGAAGTTTGACAAACTAATTTGTTTCATTTGACTTCATAGATAGATATAGCAGTGTGTCATCTGCAAAGCAATGGCATTTAATGCAGTGTTTTCTTATAATTGTACGTAAGGGAAGCATGTATAACTTGAAAAATATGGGTTCAAGTGCAAAACCCTGTTGAAATCCGAGACTAACTTTTGTGGATGTGGACGAGTCCTTGACATAAACAGATTGTAATCTATTGTATTAATGTATTATTTAAACCAGCCTAGTGTAGTTTCTGTAATCCCGGTGACATGTTCCAGTTTCTGTTATAACATGTTCAAATCAGTGGTGTCAGATCTAGCAGGACAAGTATAGAGATGAGGCAATGACAGTACCATAAATATACTTATTCTTGTGACATGCATGAAGCACAGAGAAGCTGTAACCTTTGTGAGTAAGTACTCCAAGTCTTATCAATTGATCAAAATCAGCACCTGAGTTGCACATGCTTTTGTGAGTCGTGGCCCGGTTCCATTTGCAATTTTGTACGTGAGCAGAGAGCACACATCAAAGTTTTTGACAAATTATTGGGGAAGAGAAAGAAGTAAGAAAGAAAGACGATTGTGTTGTTGTGGGTGAGAAATGTATGGGTTTTCACCACGCTGTAAGTGGGCACATTGTCATGTTGAAGAACTCAAGCGCCCTCACACCACAGTTAAGGTAATTTGCACTGACTGTTATCACTCAGACGCCTGAGAACTTCACAGTAGAGCTTGGTGTTGACCGTCTGACTCTGGGGGATGAATCCACGATTCACAATCCTGCAAATCCTGACCTGATGCACATTTTGGTTTTGGACAGTGACTTTCTGCTCCTCAGAAACACGGATGTCACTCAGAACACCTCTCCAGGCTCATTCTCCAATGCGCTAGGCTTTTTAAGGGTCTCCTTTGCCGATTCACAGAGTTTGACACAAAATTGTATGTGCGCCCTCTGGTCATGTCCATATCAAAATCGCCACGTGAACAGACTAGCACTCACAAAAGCGTTCATTACTTCAGGGGTGATTTTGATCAGGCTACGGAATTTGTAACACCTACTCTTTGGGGTTATAGGTTGCTCCTTCTCAGTGCACATCACGTTGCTATGCAAAGCTCATATGGAACAGGGGTCTCAGAACTTGCTGACCCACCTCGTACAGTGTGTGTATATTTAAGTAGTCTTGTAATTCATATTCAAAAACAGCGATCATTTGCGTGTCCATAGTATTCTTCATTTTAAAAGAGCTGCACCTAAACTGGGTTTTGGATTAATGTGTCCTGTAGCCAGCAAAAAAATACAGCAGAGAGGCTTTTCTTCACTGCTAGATCAAACTACAACAACACAGCAGAGAGCTCATCTTTATTTACTCCAGAACACAAACACGACAGCAACTTCTATTTTAATAAACATTTAACCAGTGATGTTAATCAGTAATTTTGACTTCATATCACAATGTGCGTACAGGAAGAGGACAGTGCAAGTTTATGCAGTTCATGTAAATAAATAACTTTATAAATAAGTTCATAAAAGAAAAAATATTTGAGTCTGACAGATTTAACCATCATTTATGTGTCCTCACAGGAATCCAAGCTTTGGCAGACAGTGCAGTGGAGAAAGAGCCAAAACATAATGACTCCCTTTTCTTTTTATCAAATCAAGAATCATTTTGAATCTAAAATCAATTTTCAATCAAATTCTGACCCCAACTATTGTGTTTAACTAAATAATTAGTTTGTCACGAAGACAGTGAGTGTAATAGCTAAGCAGATAAGTTAGATATGGACAAAATTCAGAGAGAGTTATGGAATAAATACAGTACGTTAACCCTTTATAGCCTTATCTGGATGAGTTTTGTGACAGAAGAGGAACAGTTAGGAGATGAATTACAGCACCATTTTGAATTTAATGTTGCTGTTTCATAGTAAAGTTGAGTCAATATTTATAAGCATGAGAAAAACTCCAGAGGCAAGTCTGATGTCATCAAAATGTACAGCTTGGAGCTGTTCCATAGACATTCAATGGGACACAGAATTAATGGGCACATAAAATGTTTGTTTGAGCTGTTACACCCAAATGAGCTTTTAATTATAGTGGTGCTTTCTGAAGTGAGGCAGAAAATGTGCCCTTGTCGGCATAAAATCATCCTAGTTACTGCCAGTGCCACAGTCAGCATTTTCATCTCCTGCACTTCATTCTCTATAGAAGTGTGCATCCGTTTAAGATCACTCATTAACAGGATAATTCAGGGTTTTTTTCATGGGTGAGATGGTAATAAATGTTCTGTAAGACCAGAGGTGGGTAGTAAAGTGTTGCATTTACTTCATTACATTGACTTAAGCAACCTTTTCAAATAAATTGCATTGTTTGTAGTAGATTTAATGTTCTTACTTGAGTAAATCTTTAGAGATTAAAACGGCACTTTCATTCCATTACATTCGGTGGTAATCAGTGCAATACTTTGATTAATTTATAATTTCATGCATTTGTGCATAGTCCTAAAGCCCCAGATCCCAGGTCCCGGATCTGGTGGTGCGCTTGTCCCACCACAGCCATGCCCCCTTATGTCTTTCTCTAAAGCAGAATAACGGCTAAAGCTACAACGGACAATTTACACAAGCAGTTCTCTGTACTCTCGCTGTTTCCTTTTTTCCCATTAAAAACAGCGCTGCCAGATCATATTTACAGACCACTGGTCAGAGTGCAAGCTCCAGCTGTGAACGTTGGGCTGATGTGAGTACATCAGAGAATTGTCTGAACACTGAACTGGCAAAGAGCAAGTGTGTCCTGTGTTGATGTTTAATATGTAATGTGCAGTGCATCCGGAAAGTATTCACAGCGCTTCACTTTTCACATTTTGTAATGTTACAGCCTTATTCCAAAATGGATTAAATTCATTTTTTTCTAAATATTCTCCACACAATACCCCATAATGATAACTTGACAAAAGTTATTTTGAAATCTTTGTAAATCTATTAAAAATAAAAAACGAAAAAATCATGTACATAAGTATTCACAGCCTTTATCATGCCACTCCTCAGTAAAAGACACATGACAGCCCACCTGGAGTTTACCAAAAGGCACCTGAAGGACTGTCAGACCATGATAAACTAAATTCTCTGGTCTGATGAAACAAAGATTGAACTGTTTGGCCTGAATGCCAAGCATCATGTTTGGAGGAAACCAGGCACCGCTCATCACCTGGCCAATACCATCCCTACAGTGAAGCATGGTGGTGGCAGCATCATGCTGTGGGGATGTTTTTCAGCGGCAGGAACTGGGAGACTAGTCGGGATGGAGGGAAAGATGAATGCAGCAATGTACAGAGACATCCTTGATGAAAACCTTCTCCAGGGCGCTCTGGACCTCAGACCGGGGCGAAGGTTGATCTTCCAACAGGACAACGACCCGAAGCACACAGCCAAGATAACAAAGGAGTGTCTTCAGGACAACTCTGTGAATGTCTTTGAGAGGCCCAGCCAGAGCCCAGACTTGAACCTGATTGAACATCTCTGGAGAGATCTGAAAATGGCTGAGCACCGACACTCCCCATCCAACCTGATGGAGCTGGAGAGGTCCTGCAAAGAAGAATTGGAGAAACTGCCTAAAAATAGGAGCCAAGCTTGTAGCATCATACTCAAAAAGACTTGAGGTTGTAATTGCTGCCAAAGCTGCTTCAACAAAGTATTGAGCAAAGGCTGTGAATACTTATGTACGTGTTATATTTCCATTGTTTATTTTTAATAGATTTGCAAAAATTTGAAACAAACTTTTTTCACTTTGTCATTATGGGGTATTGTGTACATACAATTTTGAAGACAAAAAATAAAAATTAATCAATTTTGGAATACAGCTGTCAACAAAATGTGGAAAAAGTGAAGTGCTGTGAATACTTTCTGGATGAAATGTAAATACTAGAGCTAACAATGAACACTTTTGCTCCTGTATTAACTCGTCACCGTTTCCTAATGTAGTGAGAAAAGTAGAGCATAATGCACAACACAAACTACAGGCTACTATTTGTATTTACTTGGACATGAGTGATATCACGTTTCAACCACAAACAGTGTTTTTCAAGTAAAAGTGAAGAAGTGAACAGCCATGACAAAATGTCTCCCCGTTTTCTTCTCAGGAGCCTAATGAGCTGTCTGATATTGGACAATTCAAAAATGTCACATTCACTCATGGCCTCAAATACCTAATTGGTTTAGACATGTTTTAATACATGTCTCCTGGAATATGATATGATAGATAGATAGATAGATAGATAGATAGATAGATAGATAGATAGATAGATAGATAGATAGATAGATAGATAGATAGATAGATAGATAGATAGATAGATAGATAGATAGATAGATAGATAGATAGATAGATAGATAGATAGATAGATAGATAGATAGATAGATAGATAGATAGATAGATAGATAGATAGATAGATAGATAGATAGATAGATACTTTATTAACCCCACAAGGGGAATTTCTTTTCGCTACAGCAGCATTTATAGATACAGGAAAGCAATAAAACAACAGTAAAAAAATAGTAAATATAAAAATGCACAGTATATACAATAAAATATAATAATTAAATTAAATTAAAACTAACTAAACAATAGTGCAAAGATTTAAACAAACAAGAAAACAGACAACCAAAGGTGTTATTGTACTGTGATGGATTTTGCCAGAGGTGAGTTATTGTACAGTCTTATTGCAGTGGGCAGGAATGATCTCATGTATCAGGAATGATCTCCTGTATCTGTCTTTGTGACAGCAGAGCTGGAGGAGTCTTTTGGAGAAAGTGCTCCTCTGTCCCTGCAGCAGGTGGAGTGGAGAGGGTGGACAGGATTATCCAATATGGACAATAGTTTGTTCAGCGTCCTCCTCTCCACCACCTTTTCCAGACTGTCCAGTTTGCAGCCGATGATGGAGCCGGCCTTCTTAACCAGTTTGTTAAGTCTGTTGGTGTCTCCGGCTCCAATGCTGCTCCCCCAGCAGACCACAGCGAAGTACAGTTCACTGGCCACAACAGATGGTAGAACATCTCCAACATCTCGCTGCACACATTGAAGGATCGAAGCTTCCTCAAGAAAAAGAGTCGACTCATCACCTTCTTGTAGACAGCGTTGATGTTGGTCTTCCAGTTCAGTCTGTTGTCGATGGACACACCCAGGTACTTGTACTCCTCCACCATGTCCACCTCCTCTCCCAGAACTCTCAGCGGTTGTGGAGCCGTCGTCTTCCTCCTGAAGTCGACCACCATCTCTCTGGTCTTGGCCACGTTCAGGAGCAGGTGGTTTCTTCCCGCCCACTCCACAAAGTCCTCCACTACTGCCCTGTACTCATCCTCCCGTCCATCCCTTATACACCGACCACTGCAGAGTCATCAGAGAACTTCTGCAGATGTCTTGACTCTTGAGTTGTACTGGAAGTCAGTGATGTATAAGGTGAACAGAAAGGAGACAGAACAGTTCCCTGAGGAGCTCCAGTACTGATGGAGGAACGTACACAGCGATAACAATGGCGGACGAGAACTCCCTCGGCAAATAATAGTGGCGCATCCCCACGGCTAGAAGTTCAATGTCCGGGCTACAGAAACGTTCCTTCACACACACATGGTCGGGATTGCACCACCTCTCGTTCACATAGACTGCAATCCCTCCACCTTTCTTCTTGCCGCTCTGCACAACGTCTCTGTCCGCCCGAACAGTCCTGAAGCCGGGTACGGCCGCGCTGTGGTCCGGGAGATGTGAGTGCAGCCATGTCTCGGTGAAACACATGATGCTGCACTCTTGGTATTCCCGCTGGGTCTTTACCAGCGCGCCGAGCTCGTCAGTCTTGTTGTCCAACGACCTCACGTTCCCCATTAAAATCGCCAGTACCGATGGTTTATATCTCCTCCTCTTCGCCTTCAGTTTAGCTCCGGCTCTGCAACCCCGACATCTTCTCCGAAGTTCTTCCGGGATCTCAGGCCTCGCTCCGGGCAGCAGCAGTAGAGGCCTACTCAGCGCGATCAGCTGATCACGAGAGTAAACAATGACCCCAGTCCACTGTGCGTAGCTCTCTGTTACAAAGAGGGAAAAAAGTAAAAGAGCCACCAGAAAAGTGGAAAAGTTACAGTCAATTGTCTGACCGTCACTTAACACACGTGAAAGAAAGAAACATCTCCGGAGAGAAAAAAAAGAGAAAACTACTTAAAACAAAACACACTCGGGGGAGCTGCTGTAACAGGCTGCCACTAGCACGGCGCCATCTTCTAAATATGCTATAAATAAACAAAGCGGCACGTTATGTGAGAATATTTATGTTCATCTCCCATTAATCTTCCAATTTGTTAAGTGTCCGGTGTGATTTATTTTATTCCAGCTGTTTCTCTCTTTATTTACATGCTTTTTTTTCTCTTCATGTATAACTAACGATATATTTTTATAGAAGGGTTATGCCATGTTCATTTTATCAAATCTTGTCTCATGTACAACTCATCTGAGTAATCTCATTCTACATGTAATTTATGATTCTTTCTTCCACCCCCCTCTTGTTCCTGTGCTACGCTTCTTTTTTGCAGATGTCCTCCGGGTCACATGATCCGTGTGAACGGCACCAGGAAGTCCTGTGTCTACACCCTGTGTGCCACGCGACCTTGTCACCGCGGCACCTGCGTGGCTCAGTCTCCCTCCAAATTTACTTGCCACTGCCCAGAGGGTTACAGAGGACGCCACTGTGAGACGACGCTGGCAGTTTACAGGGAGGACGTGGGGCTGAGCTTCAGCTCCCTCTTCGCCATCTGCATCTGCTTCATGGCCTTACTGGGTAGCTATTGCATCTATTACATGTTACACATGTTTTTCAACCTACACTATTTTGTCCCTTACGACTATTATTTATAATAATACTATCTCCATTGTAGGAATGTGTAAATGTTGATAAGGGCAAGCAGCCTAAATTATTTTTTAGTGAGGACATTCTTATTTTTTTTTATTGAACTTTGTAAACATATACACAGTTCAGTAGGATGATCCGCCACACACACTATATTATTTTATTGTTGCCACACTGTAAAATATTTCCCCATAATTCAACTGGATTCCCATAATGGCAACATTTTAAAAACATACTAAACTACTAACACCACCACCTCTTATCCCTTATTAAGTCTGAGTCAAAGTAATCACAGAACGTAGCCACCTGGAATTATTGTAGTGAATCTAGTGCAGATGACGTCAAGTCAGCAAGGTGGATCTGCTTAATGTGTGGTTAACAAGATAATAATATCCATTCAAGAAACTGATAACCACAAAATGACAAACGAGTGAAATTTCTACACAGCACAGACCTGAGACTGACACCTGAACATAATGGAATCTCTTAATGGATTCTTACTTTCTCACATGCGTACGCAGTGTGATAATAGTGTACCAGATGTTTCTAATGATGTAATATATGTTTCTTTTATCATGAGTGCCTCAGTTTACCCCGAGAGGCTTGTTGAACAGACTTGTGGGTTGAGTGGGACCCTTGGGACAATGTTGTCACATTGAGACTAACAGGGACCTAACAACATAGAGGTGGATGTAATAATTTCTGATGGTGCTTCTGTTAGCTTATGCTTCTCATCCTGAACTACATCTCCTACGATAGCCACATCAGTATGTGTGTGCTCCTAATTCAATGTTAATTTTCTGTTTTGTTACACTAGGAGCACAGATTCAGACACGTAAAGTGCAGCTGAGAGATCAACGTCTGAATCCTTATATAATACTTATGTGAACTCATTGTTTACAACCCCTTTTCCCAAAAAACTTGGGACGTTTTGTAAAATGTGTCTCGTGTTGAAAATTAGAAACTTTATTGTTCTGTTGAAACTGTATGCTCATTTTGAATTTGATGCCTGCGAAACAAGTTGGAACAGGGGCATGTTTACCGCTGTTTTGCATCACTTCTTCTTTTAACAACACTCTGTAAAGGTTTGGGAACTGAGGAGACCAGTTGCTGGAGTTTTGAAAGTGAAATGTTGTCCCATTCTTGACTCATATGGGATTTAAGATGCTTTACAATTCAGGGTGTACTTTGTTGTATTTTTCATTTAATGATGTGTAAATGTTTTCTCTGGCTGACAGGTCTGGACTGCAGGCTGGACAGTTTAGTACCTGGACTCTTCTACTAGAGAGCCATGCTGTTGTAATACGTGCAGAATACAATTTGACATTGTTTTGCTGAAATAAGCAAGGCCTTCCCTGAAAGAGAATTTGTCTGGGTGGCAGCATATGCTGTTTCAAATCCTGTATATATCTTTTAGCAATAATGGTTTCTTTCCAGATGTGCAAGCTACCCATGCCATGTGCACTAATGCATCCCTATACCATCAAAGATGCTAGCTTTTGAACTGTGCGCTGATAACAAGCTGGATCGTCCATTTTTTCTTTAGACCGAAGGAAGTGGCATCCATTATTTCCAAAAAGAATTTCAAATTGTGATCTGTCAGGACACTCTGTTGTTATTTACATTTTACACAGCGTTCCAACTTTTTTGGAGACGGGGTCGTAAAAACACAATTTTGTTAATGTTTGCTGTTTTTTTTGGAAACCCATGAAATATTTTTTAAATCGGATTCTTCACTGTATTTGCATATTCCTTTAATAATGAACTGCATAACTTAAAGCCAGTTATGGATTAAAGATACTGCAGTTTTCACAAAAGTCAGGTTTTCCTCACCAAATGTTCAGAAAGTCTCAACAGGAATCGTAGGTTACGACTGTAAATGTCTGCAGTGGTTCAGTATCGGCATTCTATCTTGCCTGTGGGTGGGTCAGTTCATACAGACTGGTATCTGGTTTTCTGTTGTTAAAATCCACATTGTTCTGTCTGCCTGCTTGTATGTGTTTGCTTGTTGAATATTCATCTACCTGTACCTTCAAGACTGTATTCCTATTCCTAAAGGATCCTCTGTTGAGAAAGCGCCCCAGGCTTATTCATACACAGAGAATTGTCAGTACAATGACATATTCCCCTTGTTTAATTGAGGACAATACAACACAACAGTAAAGAGCAGTATGAGACAGAGCACAGAACAAGAAAACACAAAAGATCAGACGAGCGCAGAATAAAACAAGACGCTGCACAGCAGCAAAAGACAACAAGAGGGAGCTGAATAGATTACAAAGTGGAGGCAGCGCACAACACAGCGAGAGAAGGGAAGGCAGGGGATGCGTGGTGCTGGGAAGGAAGGTGTCAGTGTCACACTGCTGCTGGCTATGTCTGCTAGTCTCATTGGTGATTCAGAGGGCACCTCCTTCTCACCCTGAGAGCAGTCAGACACAGTTCAAATGATCATTTTTCCTTCTCTTCTTTTCTCCTCCATTCCACAATATCTCCCCTCAAATTTAGCGTTAGCTTCACATTAAATGCGACGTCTAACCTTGATTCTGCTGAGGCTCATCTCTATTTTAAGTGTTAATTACTTGATTTGTAGGCGTATAAGGTGCTGTTTACCCAAACCTGCAGAAATTGAGATCAATGCTCCAGGGGCTTCGGTGGTAATTTCAATCGGTAGAGCATTCCGCGCTCGATCGGTCAAGTGCTCCTCACTCTGAAATTTAAGTAGCAGCAAGAGATACTTTTTTTTTTAATGCCTTCATCAAATATTGCTTTTTCAGACTGCAAATGTTTGAAGGGCAGAACAAAAGAAGGGCAGCAACTCTCAAAGAAAACAGTTCTTTTGAGAATGCTATGATTGGTAAAGATTAAAGATAAATTATCCCCAAAAAGGATTCATAGCTGTTCATTACCCTTTGATCTTATTGTGTAGTCAGGGCTGGTCAGCTATTGGATGGCTTGCAGCTATTCATGGTCCCCGGAGCGTGAATCCCTCTGAGTTTGGTAATGCTCTGACACCATCAGAGAGGCTGAACATCTCAGCATCAAAGTACAGTCGCACATAACTCCAAACAAATCAACATTGACAAACATAAACATTCAGGACTGGGAATCCTCGTTATTTTAAAACGCTTTAATGCTGGATCATGTTAGTTTAATGGCAGCTCATATTAGTGGCGGTCACTTCTTATTAATGTGGTTGAGTTGATGTCCATGGCCTGAACATCCAAAGAGGAGCCTCAGAGCCGCCGCGTTTCTCTTCTACTGGCAGAGCCAGACCCAGTGACAGTCTCAAGGCTGCTCCTCTGGGGTTCTGAGTTTAACGTTTCTAGTTCAAAAAAGTCACCACGGCTGCAAACCGAGTCAAAGTCCAATTGGCTATCTCTTGATGACATTAATGATTAATAGCTTACCCCTCTGAATTCATCATGTAGCTTGAATATTGATTTGGGAGTAATGGGAATTCATTAATTCTATTTGCTTATACTGGCTTCTATGTGTGTAGCTGTGCGCTAACATCATCCTCTCCCCACATGTACCTCCTTCGTTTTGTTTTTCTGTATTCAGTTTAACGTCACGAGACTTGTTTTTGACTTCATCCATTTGATGCATCTATTTTATAACAAGTAGTTCTGCAATTATATCGTCATGTTAACTACTTCTGTTCGTTTTTTATTGGGAAGGGAAGATTCATTTCAGCAACAGATACATTTATTTTAACAGATGTGGGAAGAAACTTTCACAATTAAATGACTTTTTCATGAACAAATAGGAGCATAGGTAAGGTGCACAAGAAGTTAATTTACTAATATTACAGTAGGACAGTAGAAAATGTAAAACATTTGGTTTCATTTGTAAAATGTTCAGCTGTAAAAATACTTGTGATTAATTTGTAACGAACTCTATCATATAAAATCACCAGTATAGTGGTTATAAAGTTACATAGACTTTAGGTTTAATAACAACATTAGATTCACACACAGATGCTGGTCAATGAGTTACATACTGAATATATCCTTTTTCCCAAATGAATCAAGCTGTTCAATGACTGCTGCATTGATTCTATCGTACCATGTCCTGCAAGTTAAAGCTCTTTCCAAGGATCTCTTTGGGTATTGTTGAGAATTTGAACAAACGTGATGGCAATTATCTGAGCACTTGTGTAGGAACATAACTTTCTATATGATTTTACTATGTGCAACTCAGTCAGAATATAAATGCACGGTAGTTTTCAGATGGTCATTATAATAACTGCACGTGAAGCTTTTCTTAATGGCCTTAAGAGACATTTAAACCAACTTTTAGGGGAAAAGTTAACAACAGGAAGGCTACGTTGATGATGTCCACACAACTTAAGGGGCCAGGATGTGAACAGGACAGCGGAGCTTCATTATATCTTTAAACTAGTCATAAATACAACAACACACACTGAGAAGTGAACCATCAGAAGTGAACAACACTTGTTATCCAATTAGAGGATAACGAGAGTGATAAATAAATGAAAAGATAACAATACTACTGCTTGGTGTGTGAAATGATGAAACAGCACCTGAAAGCCGACAGTGATTTATGTAGTAATTTGGAACGACTTCAATCTTTAGTTTGATAAATTGCTGGAACTCGAGTTTTGGATGACGAGGCAGGTTAGCAGTGAGCTGCAGGGATGCAGACTATCTGCACTTACTCGGGGAGCTCAGTTTGGATGCAATGGTGGATGTAATCGTCCTGGACTTTTGGATGGCCTGAGAGTGTGTGTGTGTGTGTGTGTGTGTGTGTGTGTGTGTGTGTGTGTGTGTGTGTGTGTGTGTGTGTGTGTGTGTGTGTGTGTGTGTGTGTGTGTGTGTGTGTGTGTGTGTGTGTGTGTGTGTGTGTCAGACACACACTCAGCTGCAGGTTAAGAATCTATAAATGAGTCTTTTTTTTTTTTAAACAATGAAAACCTGAAATCTCTCATTTACCCCCTTTAGAAGCCAGTAGAGCTTCAGGTTTTCTTAGGTAAGTCTCTAGTTGTGCTCACCCGAATTTTGGCAGTCCATACCTTTTTTTCCTGGCAGATCCCTTCAAGCTCTGTCAGATTTGATGGGAAGCGTCTGTTTTCGTCTGTATTCAGGTCTCTCCACAGATGTTCTCTGGGTCTGAGTCTGGACTTTGGCTTTCTATGTGAATCGGTTAGCTTTCCAGCGTGTGCTTAGGAATTAGAGTCACCTCGGCCTTTCTTTACCAGAGGGGTGGTGTTGATTGTCCATGTGAGGTCCTAAGTGATGTGGGTGCCCAGGACCTTAAAGCTGGGCATGTTTTCCTCTCTGTCTCCATCCATGCATTATGGAGCGGTATCCTCACCCTGCCCTGTCAAGTTCTGAAGTGTTGAGAGTCAGTTTGTTGTTGGACCACCATTACAATATCCATTTGCAGATCTCCACCCTGCAGGCAGACTCAGACCCATCTTTGATCAGCCCCACCAATGTAGTGTCATCTGCTAACTTGATAATGGTGTTTTGCTGTGGATTGAAACAAAGTGTTGTGCGTAGTGTTTGATCTTCTGCCCAAAGAGTTCAGAGTCCTTTGATGTAGTCTGGCAAAATCCAAATGGGTTGTTGTGTGCCTTGTATTCGAGAGTGGCTTCCATGTAGCCACTTTACCATCAGGGCCTGATTGAAGGACTGCTACTGAGCCAGTAACTCAGATTGACCGAACAGACGACTCTATTAAGAGTCCTGCTGGTTCAAACCTTTCAACTCACTGTGCTCTTAAAACAGTCCAAACCTTATTTATGGTTTTATTCTTTTTTTCCCCCTTATCCATACCTCACCACAGTTTTATGACAAATATCTACAGAGAATTACCTCGACTTTATGGCTTGCTTTTGTCGTGACAAAAAGCAAGCCATAAAGACAATTTGAATCATGGGACCTTACATACTTCACACAGATGTGTGCCTTTCTAAAGTACATCCAATCAGTTCAATTCACCAGTCAAGACACTTCTAAACGATAATTAAAGCACACAGATTGCAGTTTGGAGTCCCACCTAAAAGGATCTTCATACTTTTAGAAATATGAGCTCTCAGTAGATGTTTAATACATTTGCAAGAATCTTTTCACTTTGTCAAAACGGCAATTATAATTATCCGTTTACATTTGCATCTGATAAAGTAGTAACATTTTTTGTTTTACTTGCATTTATAAACAGTTTACGTAGTGTATACTATGTATACAATTATTCCATTGGGTTAAATTCAATCCTCTCAGTTCTATATGGATGTACACTTGGTAAAATGCTTCTGTAGTCGACAAATGTTCAAATGTTTGCAGTTCAATTACCTGGAATGATCCAATTTTATTTAAGACCTTGTATCTTGCTGATTCTCATGAGTGTCTCACAAAGATGATATTTTGCAAAGCCATATGAGAGGAATTTATTGAATCGTAATTACCACAAAGCTATCATCATTTATAATAGCTTTAAAGATCAGTGTCGGAAATGGCTTATATGTAGCAGGATAGCATAACAAGGAAAACATTGTGCATATTTCAAGACCAAGTGTAGCTCCCACACTGAACCCCAAGTTGCTCCCAGTTGCAGGCGAGCACCTTGGTGTGGTAGCTAAGTTGCTATTGGTATGTGAGTATGAGTGAAAGGCAAACATTGTAAACTGCTATATATGTGCACTCTCTTTTTTTGTCGAGTCCATACTTTTAATCTGGTTATTGGGAATGCACAGTATTTATTTATAAAAAAAAATGATGAGAGTTGTGACCAAAATAGCAACTATAAAACGAACAAACTCTCTCACACACACACACACACACACACACACACACACACACACACACACACACACACACACACACACACACACACACACACACACACACACACACACACACAAATCAGACAATAACCTTTCAATGGCCAAAAGCAAAACACAGTCAATTTCACTTAAAAGATAAGAGTAAAGTCAATCTTTCCTGTAAGTGCTCCAAACAGCAGTGGTCTGACAAGCACAGCAGCACGCCCGGGCCCGAAACCCATTTAATCTTGGCGAAAAACACAGCATATACAACCTCTTATTGAATGTTCCACCATATTTTCTATATATTCCGCAGAGTACCCAAAGCTCTAGAATGGAAAGTGCATTAATACATATTTAAGTCATGTGGAGTTGGATGTGCTGCTGGGGAAGATGTGAATACGTTATAATCCATCCAAGCAATGTGAGCCAAAAGTAATTAATCTGATGTTTTCAGCTAAAGAAAAGTAAAGTATTTTCTGTATGCTCTAACAGTCACTACAGTCTGGAAGGAAGATGCATGTGGACCTTTTTGCCATGTTTGATTAACAGGAAATACCACCATTTATAAAACAAGTAGTTCTGACCCAGAAATGTGATTGGTCAGTTGTACACTTGGAACGTGCTCAAATAAGCATAACAGGACACCATGGTGATTGCTGGTAAATATCACAAGGTCAAGGGTCAGTGTATTTGCTGGAGAAGTAAACATCACTTCAGTGATGCTTATGGTTGAACGCACCATTGTCGTGCCAATAATGATGTTAAAGCACACAATATTAATTAAATATACCATTCCGAATATGTAATTTTACAACTACATATTCAGTCAACATAAATGCTGGAGACGTATCTAATATTGTACGTCTACTACCTCCATAATGTACGTCAGTTTACATTTGATCGGGCGAAATGAAGACTCAATAACTGTCACAGCAGGGGTCTTCAACCTTTTTTCCTGAGAGCTCCTTTGACAAAATGAAAGTGTCCGAGAGCTACTCATGTTTAGTGACATATATTTGCATAGCTGAGCTCAACCCAAACCAGCTGAATACGCTTCTGTTATGTGAAGGGTGGGTAGTGTGTGTGTGTGTGTGTGTGTGTGTGTGTGTGTGTGTGTGTGTGTGTGTGTGTGTGTGTGTGTGTGTGTGTGTGTGTGTGTGTGTGTGTGTGTGTGTGTGTGTGTGTGGGAGAGGGGGGGGGGGGTTACAGATGTTTCCTGAATGCTTGCAGTGCAGGCAACTCTTGTTTGGCCAAACTGGTTTGTAAAGTGTCAAATCAAGACTTTTCATGTCAGATTTAACCAGGAAAGTCTAGCGTGGAGGCCCGTGCTTTACAGTCAGTGTGAATAGGATTGTCTGTTCATGTATTTAACCCTAATAAAACTGAACAGGTTGTCCGCAAAGCCCCTTACAAAGGTCTGTGCTGTGTGGTGATTTCAGCTTAGTGGCCAGACTTGTAAATATAGGTCCTGTGATGTGTTGAGGACCAAAAACGTCCCTCTAATATTTTCCCACCTGCTAGTCAAGCATTATCCTGCAATGTAGGTCCCTAACTTGATCAGAAAGCCACCCTGGAAGAGTGCACCGCTATTATCACTTTGTAGCCAAGTTAGCCAGTTAGCTGGTCAGTTGCACTACGTCAATAGCATATGAATTTTCATTCGTCTGTGCACTGTTAACAACACATTTCCAATTACCTGTAGGTTACAGTGCGAGTTTGTTTACTTGGTCCCTCGTTCCCCGGCTGGTGCTCAGCCTGACAGCATCCGAGGATCAAACACAGACACTGACATGCTCCTCCAGCCAGCTGAGATGGAAAGGACATCTTCTGTTACTTCCCCAAAACATTTTTCATATTTTTAAAGATAAAAAGCTATTTACCCTACAATGACATTGACAGGGTTTTTTGGCTGCAAAATGACTAAACATGGTTACAGTTCCACTTAGAGCCATTAGGTCCAAAGAGAGAAACTTGAAAATTCTCTTAGCCCCAAAAAGATGGAATGATTAACCTCATATTATTTATATGTTTACAAATTTGTAGGCAAATGTGTCTCATCCCAAGTCAACCTTAATTTTGACTTCCTCCCACCATGTTTTACACATTCTACATTTCTTGCAAAAAAAATTCTTGTAGTAAATGTGGTAACAACTTTTGGATTCAAGGATCCTGTCTAAGGTAACACTGTCAGTATAGAGCTAGTTGATTGTAAAAAAATACTTTGACTGCTGAAGAAATTTGCCTACTGATTTTTCTCGATGACCCCTCAGACTTATCTGCTGTACCTGGATATAAGCAAGGCAATGCAATGTAATAGAGATTTTGTATATTATTGTTGGACTTTTACTTTGGAAAAGGATCTGAATACTTCTTCCACCACTGCCCAAACCACATGATAGAATTTATTCACCTATACATAAAAATGTAAATGTGATGCAGCTCCTAACAGATGGAGTGTAACTTGCTGCACATCATATCAGTATCTCGTTTTACTTGTGGTACATATATTAAAACCGTCAGTAGACTGCTAATCTCAGCAGTTTTGTGTTTGTGGACTTGACACTGGTCACATTTATATTTTAGTAAATATAATAATAATAATAATAATAATAATGTGGTCAGATACATCTCTGAACAGCTCTATGGATGATCTAAAATTCCACATGCCCTTAGAGGTGAATCTACACCTGGAGCTGACTTGCACAGCATTAAAAGTACTGTATAAAGTACATATATATATATATATATATATATATATGTGTGTGTGTGTGTGTGTGTGTGTGTGTGTGTGTGTGTGTGTGTGTGTGTGTGTGTGTGTGGTTTTAAACCTTACATCTGCACTGCAGATGTTTACTGTAACTTCCCTGTGTGTTTGTATGCTACTGTTGAAAATCTCCCAGGGTGCGGTGTTTGGGTGAAGGTCTTAGCTACATCTTTATAAGGGCCTAGCTGAGATACAACCACAATTAAGTTTGACACTGCTGGCACTATTTTTTACAAAGGAGGAGCATTATGTTAAAGATAGGACACCTTTGAATCAATAACAAGACCAATGGAGAGAGGAGACGATACAGAGACTCACTAATCACAGTTACCTCAAGAAAACGAACAGTAGAGCAAAAGCTCCAAGCTGATATATTGGACATACTGGCCTTGGATTAACCATTATATTAGGTCATGCAGGGTTTTACTGCCCTCTGAGCTAAATTAATTACAGTGATAATAACACAGTAATAATAATGACCTTTGGGACCAATTTACAAAAATATAAGAAGATCTCTATTCCAGGAATTTAGGGACAGTTTGAGGTCCCAAAAAGTTTGTGAGTTGGAAAGAAACTAATTTTATTTCCTTATGGATGTTGTCATTGAAAGGTGAGAACCAGAGGAAGCTCAATGCACCTGCACATGTTTAGAGAAAGTTATCAGCTGTATATTGAATCTGGCCTGAAAAAACAACCTCGCTTTAATGATGGCACAAAAAAAGAACAGTGTGAAGACAAGTAGTGATAGATCGAGGCACGTAGGGAGTAGACAGTCAACAGAATTATAGTTTGATGAGGTACAAATCCATGATATATTATTGACTTGTGTTGATGTACTCATAGACACTGATCTCATTTCAGGGCAGCTCGGATATTGATTGTCTGACGAAAAATCACATTACGCACACACTCATTCAGCGCCATTTGAACTGCTCGAGGTGCAATGGATTTCCCTGTTCATCACACATTAGCACGCCACGTCACTGTGTATTCAGTCTTACAGAAAGGGGCAGCAGTGCAGGAGTTTTTACACACCTCTGCAGGGTAATAATAATAAACTTTATTTGTATAGCACCTTTCATACAAGAAATGCAGCTCAAAGTGCTTCACTGCAAGAGAATTGCATGCAGTGCTTCACATAAAAATATATATAAAGGAACATATTAGAATGTAGAAAAGAAGAGATAAAACAGATAAAATGCACAAGAAACAGATAACAAGCATAAGAAACAGATAAAATGCATAAAAATGAATACAGGTAGACTTGATTTGGATCGTTTTCTACGATTCAATTTATGATACGAAGTAGCGGAAAAAACAGTTGTAGCAGTTGTACGTCTTGTGCACTTTTCTAAAACTTTACTTCATACAGTTTATAATATTACCCAGGAACACACTCAAGGTTAAATCTCCTTTTGAGCTTTGGTCTTCGTAAATTCTGTTCAATTCTGTCTTCTAATTTTTTAGAGATTTTCTCTTTAGTAGTAACAATGCTTACAAAAGTCATTAGGAATTGGAAAGTACTTCCTCAAAATCAATTCACCAATTGAATTCATTTGGAAGTGATGTAGGTTGGACTTGGGGGAGAATGTGCAAATGTAGTGTGGTGCAAATAGCCCAGGGCATCTGCTGGAGATCCAGGAATAGCTCAGAGGGTTGACCTAACATTGTGCTTGTTGTTAAAGCCCAATGGAATCAATAGGAACTAACTTTAAGGGAGTGGCAGATGGGGTGAGTGGAGGAAGAAAGCAGTTAAAGGAGCTTAGACAGAGGGAGAGTAAGTAGAAGGCAGGGTAGAGTGAGAAAGTAAAACTTAAGAAGAAGTGATGGTCAAAGACAGCGCAGGACCTTGGAGTCAGTGTAAACAAATAAACACATAATCTTTCTTTTCACGCTTTCAGGCGCGCACGCATGCATGCACGCACACGCACACACACACACACACACACACACACACACACACACACACACACACACACACACACACACACACACACACACACACACACACACACACACACACACACACACTGTCAAAAATACCGATCAAATTCTCCATTTCTTTGTTTGCCCTCCAGAGAGGGCTTTGACCAGAGTAGATTCATCTTCTACACACTGACCTCCAGCTTCTTGCTCACCTCCCCATGAAGCTCACTCCACCCACTTTTTCATGCACTCACGCACACACACACACACACACACACACACACACACACACACACACACACACACACACACACACACACACACACACACACACACACACACACACACACACACACACACACACACTGATAAACACACACATGCGGCTTCACAGAATAGGGGAGCAGCAGGAAGCATAAACACGGAGAGACATAAACCCCACCACCATAAACCAAACAGTAATACACCTATTATATCTGCAGTTTATTTGCTTCAGTCTATATTAGACGCTGTATTGTTCCCTTATATAAGCCTAAGCTCCAATGCACAGGATATTGATTCAGGCAGTTCAGTGCAGTTGTCTTCTCAGCAGCTCAAGATCAAATTTCTTTGAGTGCTTCTTGTTCACATCACAAGCTTTTTGTCCTGACAGAAAAATAAGCCCTTGTGAAGTCTGTTGTTTGTTGTTTAACATACACTATTGAATGTTCATGTTTGTCATATACAAATCTGGTTTCTGACCATTCATCTCCTGCAAGACATAGAAAAAAAAGTTTGTGTTTGTTGGTTTGTCTGTTTAAATGCAGGCTACCCTCTGAAAATGTAGGAAGTATAAGAATCTGGCTAAATACATATTATGTGTTAATAACAATAATAATCAAGCAAAAGTGCAATTTGTAGAAAGTCTCCTTCATTTTGGCGATAGTGAGTCACTGTTGCAACCAACAGTGACATCACCCATTCATTTGAGATGTCAAATTGATTTGTGAATGAGGCTTCAATTTCGGAGTTTGGTCGTCGCCAGCTTGCTAATTATGAGCGGTTTGGAGCGAGAAGTGACCATATTTGGAAAAGCTGGGGAGGAGCGAGTGTTGGATCTGACTCAGTCTGAATGGAAACCTGATGATATTACATCCAGCCCACCGATAGTGGAAACCTGATGGTCAATCAAACAAGCACGTCCCCAAAAACACACCTTTTTAGGCCTATTTTCTAAATATTGATGGGATTCTTTTCAGATAAATCACCAGAAAACTAATAAAAAATAAAAAAAAGTGACTTAAGCTAACAACACCATAAGAATGTGTGGAAAAAAATGTGTGACGTTGTATTTCATGAGAGAAGTGGATTGGATGTCTATGGAGCCAGAGGCTTTCTGTTTTGGAGCCAACCCCTAGCTGCCATCGGTTGTATTGCAGCTGATGACACTTCTGCATCTGCCTCATTACGTCCACTTTCATATACAATTATTGCCTACAACTAACACAGTAGGTCACAGAATCTGATTGGTGACATATTTCTGTGTAACACCACCTCAGAGTTTCATCAGTTTGGTCAAATTAACATATTCTTGCCGTGGTGTTAATTGATTGGTAATTGGGTTTTATTTAGTTTTTTTTTTTTTACTAATGATTGTACAGTGTGATTGCTAAGTAGGCCATAGATACAAATGTGATTGGTTAGGCCTATAGTTTATGTAATGGCTTATGTCCATTTTAAATAAGATTATGGTTGCAAGAAAACAGCCACAGCAAAACCATATATTGATGCCATTTGGAATTATTTTTCAGTACAGTTAGTAGATGAACGAACCAGCTGAGCTTTTTACATTTAATCAAAATAGTCTGAACAACGTATCAAAAAACAGCAAACTATATATATATATACATTCTCAGATACAGAAGTGCACTGGAAAATAAATTCAGCACTGGACCGGACTGCCTGCAGCGAACTCTCATGTGCACCCTGAATGACAAGCACACGGAGGATTAGTAAACAGATTATTTTTGCTAGCTAGTCACGTCCTTTTTGCTGCCTTTTATTAGTTAATTACAAATGTTTAATGAAGAAGCATGAAAATGCAGAAATGTTTTTTGCAAGACCCACATGCTCTTGGATGTGCTCTTGAACAAGCTAACAGAACTAAATAGGGACTTGCTCATCAACATGTCGTTCCACAGTGCTGCAGGTGGTCAAGAAACTCAGAGTACTGAATTTCCTAATAGAACTTATTATTTTCTCCTTTTTGATATTTTGCGGGGTCGCAAGGTGAAGGTCTTCAGGCTCATTATGCCCAGTGAACAAAATAATAAACGTTGGTCATCATCCTAATCTTAGAGCAGCATGTTCTTGTATCCGCACTATATGTGACCCAGCCTTAAATCCTCCATTCAGGCTTTGGAAACCTCCAGGCTGCTGGACCAGCTGCTTTTCAAACTTGTTTCAATTAATACATTTTTTTCTGTCTTCAGGAAGCTCAGGGCACCCCTCAGTAAATGTGCAGTGGGGGCGGGGGACCGAACCTGTGACCTTGTTTTAGCCGGTTCACCGTCTGTCTTGTGCCAAGGCTGCAGCAGTCAGCTACGCGTCTCCTGCTGAAACAGAAGGCTGTCTTTCGGTTTCTTTATCTTGCTTCTTCCCTTGTTCGTCATTAACAGTCATAATGACTCTCTAAAAATGAAACAGTGAATCTCTTGAAACAATTTTGTCTAATAAATCTGCCAGACACTGGAGTTGTGGTGAGCGGGGACAAGTTGACAGTAAATGAATATTGATTTTCCCTCTCGTACTGTGCAGCTGGTTTCTGGCTGAGTGAATTTACTCTTACAGAGTTGTCAGAGGGTGGGCTGTTTAATGGGGTGTTATCAATTCACCAGTGGTGTGAGGGCCTTCTGTTGGTGTGCTTACATGATGGATAGGCTGCTGGGTTTTTGTTGTGATGTAGGAGAAAGACACGCGGATTAAAAATAAAAGGTTGATAGCGAAGGAGAGATGAGAGCAGCGCCTGTTTAAAACATGTGTTTGACTTGGTTAAGATCACAGATTTTTCATGGTGCACGTCTTACCTCAGATTAATAGGATTTGAACAGCCTGGGTATTTACAGTTGCGGTGTGTGATTGCTGCTGTTCTCAAATGGGATTAAATGCAGCTCTCTAACGTACAGTCTTTGCAAAAGCAGATTTTAATATAGCACATGACTCAGAAAGCAATTCACTCGGTAATATGACATTTGGTTGTGGAAATTAATAAATATTATCTCCACAATTGAGATTCTAAAAGTTACTTCTTTTGCAGTTGTGAAGGAAAAAAGTCATTTTGATTCAGTTGTTTGCTTTGAGGGGAACAAAGCGCAGCTGAATTAATTAACAAAATGGCAGTGAAACTGTAAATGTGTGGGTGGAAAGCAGGTTAATATTATGGAAAGGCTGGTGAATTGTGGAATGTTAACTAAGGCAAGAGGTGATAGATATTAGACAAGACACGGGATTTTTTTTTTAGACACAGGAAAAGGTCAGAGCAACACGTGAGTTGGAAATACATGCAGATAAATTGAAGTGTGCAGCTGTGCTGCCAACAGTCTGCTTTTTAAAAAAAAATTTGAATCACCTCAACATTTATTCGTGAAACTGAAAGCAATCACGCTTCTGTCTTCCACTTCTTCTCTCTGGCGTATATTTTTTTAATTAGTCTTAACCCATTCTGCAGTACATATAATCCATATTAAATGTGAATAATTCACATTTCAAAGCTGCCAATTAGTGATGGGAGTGTAAGTAGTTCCAATAAGATGCCAGGCCAGTAATTGTCTACCCTTCCAGTATTGCAGTGTTACTATTCTTGTAATGCCATTTACAGTCGAACAGCAATCACGATGTGCCTACGAAGCCTTTCAGTCACACAGTTACAATTACCTTAACTGAAGAGATATTGGCAGATGAAAAGGAATGAGTTCAACATTGTGAAGAATTTCAATCAGCATCTTAAATGTTAATGTGAATATTAGCCTTTAACTCCAAATCTGATTCTGGCCTGTCGAGGAAGTCACGTCAGGCACTGATACGATGTTAAATTCCATTTTTAATACCTGTTTACCTTTAAAACCTTTAACCAATATGAGTCTAATGAGACATTTAGATCCAGTCCACCACAACTATATATGAATATAGCACCCTGTTATTCTGGGAGTCTGAGACATTTTATAATGAATATATACATATATATATTATTTTATTTGTATTTTTTTGGTGTTAATAATAGTTACTTTCTTTATGTAAATTCAGTTTCAGCAGCCATTTTGTTTAATGGTCCAGAGCAAAGGAACTGTTGGTTCAGTTGCCCACGTTGAGAGAGGTAAACGCAAACAAATGCTCAGAGGAGAGTTATTAAAGAACCTAATTTTGTAAATGTTGTTAAAGAGAAATGTGGTCCTATATTTTAAAAAAAATAGTTGTACTAGTGGTCAGTAATGTAAGCCGTACACTAAATCAACACAAGTAAATACTTGGATTTGTGAATTTAAGGAAAAGCATACAATACTTTCAGCTAAAGCGCAATTCACTTAGTGATTTAGTGTCTTTCAGCTTGTTGTTTTTACTTTGCATGACTTGTACTGTGCTTCACTCTAAACTCTATTATCAGAATTAAGATGCAGCTGTAAAAAATCTTTAATAAACAAACGGTAGAGTAACATAGCAGCAAGCAGTTGAACCTCGTTTTAACATTTGGCAGCTAAAGAAGACCTCTTTTTCCTCATCAGGCTTTGAAAACCAAAACAGATGAAGGAGAGCGAATGTTGGACTTTTATTGATGGAGTGACTCGAGACATGACTCTAAATCAATGCTAATGTTGCTCCGTGTCAGTGGGAGTAAACGAGATAATGTTAACATGTTTCCCATAAAAACATGTGATTAATATTTAGCCACAGGCAGTTTGTTTGCTTTGGCCAGTTGAGCTGCTAAACAACGAAGGAACGTGTCTCCTGAGGATGCACAAACTCATTTTTTACAACCCTGGAGTAGTTTTTGATGTAGTAGTTTCAATGTGGACGTGTAAATTGCTGCTGGCGCCAACTGATCACCAAAAAGCTACCTGTTACAGATCATCTTTGAAACCCATGAAATACATTTTGTCAAATATCAGCAATAACTCAACTCGTTACCTTGAATTCTAAAACAGCAGCAGCAGCTGATTGCTAACACGTATCACATTTCTGCTCACACTTTTGGCAAATGGTGCTCAAGGCCAACTTCATCAAAGATCACCTCTCTCTGGGGCCGTACCTTAATTGCCTGAAGTATTTGAATCATTAAATTTGTAATGCTAATGTCTCTGCTGTCTGCCTCATCTCTAGTGCTGCTGCTGGGCATTTTCCTGTACACTCGCTGGAGGTCCTACAAAGGGCTGAAGGAGGGCGTTTACCATGTTTCAGCACATCACGACGGCTGGGAGGACATCCGAGAGAACGTTCTTAACTATGACGAGGAGGGAGGCGGGGAGGAGGACCAGGTACGAGACTCAGACACGCACACATTACACACTTTCCCCCTTTTCTAGTAGATTGTTTTTGACATTTTAGTGTAGTATAGACTACACAATGTGCGGAACACACAGCAGGAGAATGACAAGATCCAGCAATCAAACCAGGCAATCACTGTTAAAAAACCTTTGCACCAACTCATGTGAAGTTGCCCAAAATACCAAATTACAGGTTAAGAGCACATTCATTACAGACAATGGAAGAGAAGACAAAACAGGACATTACGAGTGGTACCAATGTCCGCGCATCACAAAGGAGGTTAAATGTACACGGAAAATATGTGACAACATTAATAATACATTGTAGCAGGAACACTTTGAAATAAAAACGGCACTTAGCTTGTGTTTAAAACTGGTTAGAGAATGAAAGAGGCTAGAAGAGTTTCACCTGGTGGTCATTCCAAGACGTACAGCTGTAATAAAATAGACTCCTAGTTTCTTGGTTAGAGTTTCTATTAAGCTGCTTTAGTGCCACACGTGTTTTTTTTAGCTGCCTAATCTTCAGTTTACAGACGGTGATCACTTTTATTTTGAAAATGCTTAGCGACGGATGGAAGGTGGCAGCTTTACAGTGGATCCAGTCAATTCAATTTACAGGGAAAAAAAATAAATCCTGCAGTGTGTGTGCAAGCGTTTTAATTAGGCCCACGCAAAATCCTTATCTCCTCTCCTTACCAGCCAATGTAACCCACAAGCACTCGACAGTACTTAGCAGGTTGCATAATATCACAGCTTTGATCGAGACAAACACATTTGGCTGCTGCATCGATAAAACACACGCGTACACACAGAGTACAAAAAAGCGTGCATATTGCAGCTTCTCAGTAACCCCAAAACCCTAAAGATCGTGTCCTTTGTACTTTATCACCCGCAGTCAAACACACAGAAACCACACAGTCTTGATCCCCATTCAGCACATGCTCCTGTTAATTCTCAAGAGTCTTGTTTGAAATCTCTCTGGAGGGATAAAAAAACAGCACTTTGCACTCATCACATAATCAGTTTTACAAAGCGACCCACACCTCCTCCGTGTGCATCATTTCTTCCTCCTCCTACGTCTTTTTTTTTTTTCATCTCGCTGCCCTGGTTACAGTTTTGGTGGAATCACATTCATACTGAAGAGACGAGCTCTTACAGTAAATGTCAAAGTAACAGCAGCTGCTAAACCCCAGTGCAACAATGTGTAGCAGAAAGAGAGAGAGACCCCGTCAGCTCTTTTCTGAATCACTACCACTCCTACTTTTTGTCTTCTCTGTCTCTGTCTCTGTCTCTGTCTCTGTCTCTCTCTCTCTCTCTCTCTCTCTCTCTCTCTCTCTCTCACACACACACACACACACACACACACACACACACACACACACACACACACACACACACACACACACACACACACACACACACACACACACACACACACACAGATATTCAAAATTATATTTTTTTCTGAGACAGTAAATGGAGATAGATTGGAAACCTAAATAGGTGGAACATTCACAGTAAACATAATGGTGAGAGCTGATTGCTTTTCTGCTCTCTTTTCCTTTTTCTGCTCTCTCACTGTCACATTTCATTTTTTTCTGCCTCATCTCTCTCCCCAAGCATTCAACTTTTCATTCTGGCTTGCTCCTCTTTTTACAGCGTCTGTGCTAACTGGGACTTTTCATCTGCTTTTGTATGAATATCCACGTGTGTGTGTGTGTGTGTGTGTGTGTGTGTGTGTGTGTGTGTGTGTGTGTGTGTGTGTGTGTGTGTGTGTGTGTGTGTGTGTGTGTGTGTGTGTGTGTGTGTGTGTGTGTGTGTGTGTGTGTGTGTGTGTGTCCAGAATGCCTACGACATGGCAGAGCTGCAGAAGTCCCTCCAGCCAAGCCCGGCCCAGTCGGTCCAGTACTGCCGCTCAAGAGCCCTGCACCACCCTCCTCCTCCTCCTCCTCCTCACCATCACCACCATCACCTCCACCAGGGGCCTCCCGCTCCACCCTCTGCCCAGCCACTGGACCCCCTCAGCCGGACAGCCAGCTCCACCACCCTGCCCCCCTCTGTGGCTTCCACGTCCTCCACAGCCACCACCACGACCAGTCTCCGGAGGGACGTCCCCCCCACCAGGCTCCCCGCCCAGGGCCAGGCCCGCCCCTCCCAGCTGGCGCGCCGCTCCCTGTCCTTCTCCAGCCAGGACCTGGCCCGCTACCTGTGCGAAATCATCCGCGATGCCGACCAACATCCCGACACAGGACCTTTTGACTCCCTGCAGGTCTTCTCCACGGAGGGAGGGGGCTCACCCGCCGGCTCCCTCAGCTCCTTCAGTTCGGCGGGGCTGGACGGAGGGAGTGGAGGAGACGGGGGAGTGGAGGCGAGGAGGGAGGAGACACTTGGGGAGTGGGGGCCTCGCTTTGAGAAGCTGCGGGCGCTGTACGAGCGAGCCGAGGCCAGCGACCTCTGAGCTGAACCACACAGACCGAACTGGAAGGACCCCGATAACGGGCTTCTGAAAACGGGCCCCGAAACAATCAATGAGCTGACGTTTGGCGCCGGTCGAGGTGGAAGAAACGGCGAGAGACTGACTGACAGAGAGACTCGCTCCTATCCCAGCACTTTGCTGATAACTGACATGAAAGGTGTTGTATTTACAAGATGATGAGCCCCATCAATCAACATGGTGGCCGAACAGACAGTTGGAAGCGCCCATGTGAAAAAGAGCCTGTCGCTCTGCACTCCCACTACCTTGGATGACAATTTCTGCGAGAGAAGACGTTATCAAACCTTCAAGTCAGGTTAAAGGCTTCAGAACGTCACTCTGCTCTGGCTACTCATCATGATGGAGCTTAGCTTCACTGTCAGAAAAATCTGTTCCAGTCACTGAAACACAAATTTCCTCTTCTCCGAATGAGTCAGCTGAAGGCCTAAAATGTGAAATGAAAGTGTTCTGGGCCAGATTTCTTTTTATACCTGAGTAAATCAGTGCCACTTAAAATGTATATTTAGCACCTTGCTGCTGAATGAAAGCTTCGCAGGCTGAATAAGGATTTACACAGCCGATATTCCTCACTTCGGGATGAAATGACAGGACGGTGAAGAGAGGGGAATCATACTGAGTAGCCCATATGATACAGAGTGTGGATTTTCACTATAGTGGACACATCGTGTTCTTGCTGCCTGGCTGTAAACAGCTTCTGTCAATGTTTGTATGAGAAAAAAAAAAAGTGCTTTGACCATCACTGGGTTCCAGGGTGAGATCTTTTATTCTTTGGTAATGTGTCTTTTGCTGGGTTGAGTAATTCTGTATTGGTTGGATGTTTCAAGTTTCAACGCTCCGTGGGTTGTAGGACATCAAGCTTTCTACTTAGTACTGCTCCCGCGTCTTCATTTGATTTCCTATTCTCATTCGCGCTCCTGAGCTGCTCTTTCCTCCTCACCCGAGGGAGGGCGCACAAAAATTCAAACGGCTTTGTTACAAAGAAATGTGAGTGGACGTGTGGACTGCGGGAGGGAGGAAAACTTGCTCTGTTGCTCTGTTCCGCGTGTGCTTTTCCTCAGGCATACCAAATGTGGCGGCTGCGAAAGACTATTTTAACAGACGATTGCTCGGTAGAATACAAATTATGTCAAGCAGCTTTCCAAGGTCACTACTCAATAAATACAAACGGAGAGAGGAGGAGGATACATGATATTTGTAAGGATTCTAGATTATATACATGTAGGTATATAGTGAGCTGTGATATCTCCGCAGTATACAGTTGACACATTAATCGATGGTCCCTCTCTGGGGGGGGGGGGGGGGGGGGGGGGGGGGGGGGGGGGGGGGGGGGGGGGGGGGGGGGGGGGGGGGGGGGGGGGGGGGGGGGGGGGGGGGGGGGGGGGGGGGGGGGGGGGGGGGGGGGGGGGGGGGGGGGGGGGGGGGGGGGGGGGGGGGGGGGGGGGGGGGGGGGGGGGGGGGGGGGGGGGGGGGGGGGGGGGGATTAGCGCACACTCTCTTGGCTGAATGAGTGTGCCGTTATCATCCAAACTGTGAATCGTGGCAATTCCTGCCAGCGTCTCTTGTTTGGCTTCCTTGCGACATCAGCTTGATGGATCTTTGGCAAAGAATAATAATAGAGCAGCAGAGAGGAAGAGGAGTGCAGAGTCTAAAAAAGACCCGTTCTTCTCACCTTTGATAAGAGATATGATTGCAGGGTAGACGACTGAATCGGAGAGCGAATGAGGAAGGCGGGCAGCGAGTTCCCGGCTCTCCGTGGCGAAGTGTCTAACTAGTGCACCACGGTGCTGTGGAGGGAAGAGACGCTGGGAGCAAGAGTGCTCTGTAGAAACAGTTTGTTGCGCAGCAAATAGCATATATACAAAAGTCCTGTGCCCTCCCTCCCTAACACACAGATACACACACACACACCTCCCACTTTCTCTCCTACAATTCTCCCAAAAGCCAGCCTGGCTTCTCCTGGCATTCCAGGCGCTGTATTCTGCAGCGCTCTCATCTTGCTTTTTTTATATATATATATATATATATATATATATATATTTTTTTTTTGTCTTCTCGCTGGCAGAGCTGTCGACAGGGACCAGTTAGAGGGTAGGAGAGTGTGAAAACATGTCAGGCCACTAATCCTAATAGGAGCTGATGGCTTGCTGTCATGCAGGAAAAACCAAAGGATTGCATGAACTTTCCCACCCCCCCCCAAAAAAAAAAAAAAAAAAAAAGGTCGACAGAGGAGTCGATTCCCAGATTGCGGCTTTCCGGAAACACGCTATTTTCTGAATAACTGAGGCAACAATGCAGCTCTCAAAAATAAGAGACTTGGCGGTCAGGCGAGGATGCCTGTACACCGCGGAACGGTGGCTGAAAGTAAGACGCAGGCTTTTCTTCTTTTTTTTTTAAGACGGCCACAATTTCCTGGAGAGGGATGTTTGAATTGTATTCCTCCGTAGGGAAAGGCCGAGTCTGAGCCCCACGGAGAGGTGAAGGCTAACGGTCACTTCACTTTTTTCTCTCCAGCTGCTGAGGAGCAGCGATTCACTTCCCACCGCCATTCATTTGTACCATAAAATGGCTTCTTAAATGTTGTGTTGCGGGTGCAGACATGTTGTGAACAAAGTTAATGTTTTTACCTCATTTGTAAATACAGAGATAGATGAATTACATTTATTGCTTTTTGTCCAGAAAAGCAGCATAGGTTTAAAATGTGCAGCTTCTAAGAAAAAAAAATCGAACCGAACATATTTTTATCAACAGGTTGTTGATGAGCTTTTGACAGTTATATAAGTGTTTTGTATTTGCTTTGATCTTTTTTTTTTGTCAATAAATTCATTTCTTTGCACCAGTGACTGCCGAATCGTGACTGCGTCTGAAACGAGAAGTGAAAAGGTTGTCGTACCCCCATAATGATGGACATGAAACAACATTGTTGGGAAAAGAATACTTTTATTGATCATACTGCCACTGAACATAGATGTGTCTAATAATGTCTAAAACTTGCATTGCAAAAGGTTTCAACTGTACTCGGGTATCTCATGTATTTTCCACAATAATGTGCTTGACATACAGACTTTTAACATTCAGTTTGTAGATTTCTGACGAGACGAAATGTCTCGCAGAAGAAAACTCAGCTTTAGTGGTTTCATAGAAAAGAGACAGCGAGCAAATTGAAGGATGACCAAAGGCACCCAAACACATCAAACAACATTTCTCTTTAGGCGTTTTCGGACCGCAGGAACTATTTCACAGTTCTAAGAACACTAGGAAGGAGTTCCCCTTTCATTGTGTGTCCGCGTAGAAGGAACTTAGAACCTTTTAAGTTCCTGTTACTCTGTTTTGTGGTACTTTTTTTAGCTCCTATATCCGAGGTAGGTACATTCCCCATTACAACAGGAACTGCGGTGACGTAGGTGTACAGTGATTGGTCGAACACAGAAGCACAGGCAACCGGCATGTTTAAAACACAGTGGAAACAGTAAGCCGGGTAAACTACAGCCACGAACGAAGCCATTTAAAACAACAGACGAAAGAGTTTCAAACGGCGGCCCACAGCACTGAGAAATGGACCGACAACAAAGTCCCGGCTTTATTAAGCCTATAGGCGTCAGAGGAGATACATGACTTCAATTCGACAGAGAAATGTCAAAAGTCGCTTTGTTTGTGTCATGCTACGCTGGGGTGTAATGCTGTTTTTTAAGTGACGGAGGGCGCATGTGATGCGCATGCACGAGCACATGCAAGAGCGCACACATGGGGAGTAGACAGCTCGTTTCCAAGGGGTAACCGCTGTTCCTACGGTGGAACGTCAGTAATGTATTTGTCTATCGCTTTAATTTAATAAAGTGAACAAAAGAATTCCAACAGTTGTTCTGGATTATTCATCTCAAGTGTGATCGTCCAACTTCAGTCACAACATGTTCCTGAACAATAAAAGCTTTTTATGAGGGGTTTCTTTCCAATAAAACCCTGTAGGGCTTTCATTTGAAATAATGCAGGAATTGTTCATATGTAAATGCGGTAACTGACAAATGGTAGCGGATCGTAAGGAGGTTTCAAGTTCATGTTGTGAATCAAATAATACATCTTAAATGTAATTATGACAAATTTGACCCTTCCATTTGTTTTTATTGGCCCTCTTGAATGACATAAAACGCTTTGGATCTTCAAACACGAAAAACATGCACATGAATTTCGATAGGATCAAGAAAACTAAAAAACATGATTTCCTCTCGGAGAAAAAAAAGTGACGGAGAGTTGGCCAGCACCACACCCACATGGTGCTACGTTGCACAGTTCCTGTTGACGGTGCTAATGCCAACTGCGAAAGGCCTTAAAGTCTACTTAGTTCTGGGGGGGGGGGGGACTCTCTGAGGGGTGGTTCCTCTTAAGAAAGTCCTTAGAACTGCTTGGTCCGAAAACGCCTTTTAAAATAAACAGACGTAGATGGTTTCCACTACTGACAGATTTCCATGATGGTCAAATGAAGCTGTACCTGTAACGGTGCTGAAGATGATCATGTTCATGGTCACAAGCTGTTCTTCGCTGACTATTCTTCCATTAAGGTGCATCCCTTCTGTTTATCTCAGCATGCACTCAAGAGATGTTGGACCAAGAACCTTCTTTAAAGAAACAGTATCAGGGTGAGTACAGTGTACAGCGTTCCCTCAACACACATGCTATTTACACCATAAATAGTTTCTACGTATTTACATGGCACTGGCTCAGAGGAATATACTTGGAGGGAATGTCGGACAGAACACAGCAACAACTGCAGTTCACGAATGAAATGAATTTGTCGGTTTTTTTCACCATCATCCTCCAAACACTAAATAAAATCATAATTCAACTGAATAATACATTTGGCACATGAGAAATGTATTGGTGTTTCTGTTTGTGTCCCATCATGTGTCAACATGACTTTTTTCCCATTATGTTTCAGGACCTGAGGGATTGCAGTGATGCACTTGTGTAAAACCCCCAGTCAGCAACATTAAATCACCAAAACACATATATAGCATTTCTGATCACACAGAGCAATGACGTAGCCTTGTATCGCATCTGGAGGATGAATTTGAGTGGCGACTTAGAGGCTGGACACACGTGGCTTTAACACGCACGCTTCCCGGGTGATCCGATCACAAGTGGTCAACTAATGTGAACGCACACTGGATGCATTGAGATCCACATTTGGGGCTTGTCTGGGATGCGTATGGCCACATCATTTTACAGTGTGAACGCTAATCTGTCCTGAACCACATTGAAGGACCACTTACTCATCTGATGTCGTCTGAATAAGCAATAGAAGTACTGAATGGAGCTCTCCGCGCCATGTTCCTGTGTTCGTATCAATACATTGCTTCCACGCTTTGTCATCATGTTACAGCAGGTTCTTAGTTTTAGTGTTTTTTGTCATTCACTTAAACAGTTCTGACAGCTGAAGATCTCTGCCTGCTCTTCTCTTATTTTCTTGTTATCGGAAAAACTATCTGGCGTGCATCTGCTGAGCTCAGATGAACTTTACAGAAAGTAGAGATATACTGCAGACTGGCAGCAATGAAGCAGCTGTTTAATGATTAAAAGCACAGGCTGTACGTGGCACTTGTTTCACTAAAGTCTCCTTTTTAATTTGTTTAAGTTTATCTTGTCTGTAATTTCAGACCCACAGCTGTGGAAGAGGCCCCGCCCTCTCAAACCTACTGGAATAATGAAATAATCTGAGCCTGAAGATGTGATTGGGTTAAACCTGACGATTCAGGATGTGAATTAGAAACTCTAGTATTTAGACATTTACAAATGTGAAAAAGGTCAATCTTTCCAATTGATGGCATGTTAAAAGGAGGACAGTAAATCAGTTGTGCTGACATGGAAGTTAACTAATGTACTCAGGGTTCCCACAGGTCAAGGAATTTCAGGGAATATCGGGACATTTTAAAAACTCTTTTCAGGACAGGGAAACTCAGGGAATTTGATAATAAAAACACACACACACACACACACACACACACACACACACACACACACACACACACACACACACACACACACACTGTAGGTAACAAACTGACTCTAAAATCCAACTTAAAAAAAATCTAAACTCTCCATCAGTTGTGCAGAGCTGTCTGATTATTAAGTGTCTTCAATTAATTTCCGCAACGACCACCAGTTCTTTCAAACAGAGCAGAATTCTACATGTGGACACAAGTTAATGGTTGTCTTCATCTCCTCTTCATTAAGAAAACCATAGGCAGACGGCTTTCCTCCCAATGAACTACTAATCCCAATATGTATGGAAATTAACAGTGCTGAAAAAAATATTACATCAGTGCACTCTTATTAGGCAAACATAATGGAATCACTTGGCTCTCAAATAAAGCAATCAGACATCTTCTAAATTAAACATCCAATATGAAGGCGGGAGAGGGAAGAACAAGCGGCGCTGCTCCGCACTGATCCGATTGGTATGCATTACAATGAGGCAGCGCCGTTAACGAACACGCTTTCAAAAGCCCTGCAACAACTGTGTGCAGTGGTGTTCACGCATCTGCGAGTGTGTGGATTATCAAAGACAGAGGTCCTCATTAACAAGTGTACAAATATAGGAATCTGAGCCGAGACAAGGGAGGGGAAATCGTGTGTGTGTGTGTGTGTGTGGTACCCACATAATGGCTCAGTGTCTGACCGGCCAACCGATAATTATCTCCACATCTCCAGCCTTTCAATCACCTCCCCTCCTTCCCTTTGGTTTAAAAGGAGAAAAAGAAAACGAGGAAGAGGTTCAGATCATTGTGAATCCATGTTTTGATGTTTAAACATAAGCCTTTCCTGTCCTTCCCACTCCTCCTCCTCCCCCACTTTCTCTTCTAACCACAAAGCCTCAGTTTGATATGCAAGTGTTGCCCCCACCCCCCATCCCCCTATCTCTCTCAAACTATTTTGGATTGCGGTGGGGAATCAGCGCAGTTGTCAGCCTGCTGCAATTTCCTCGCCACTTACATTATTCATGTGTGCTTGTGGCTGAGTGTGTGTGTGGGAGAGCAAGAGGAGTGAAAAGGTTGAGACTGCTGCTGATGAGAAACACAGATCCGACAGAAAGGAAAACATGACAGCAATCACAACAACAACGTTGTCACAAATATCACTTGGTACCAGCTCTGACCTCAGTTTTACAGCAGAAACACATTTAAGCACTCAGATGAATCTACCGTGATTATTTTTCTTTTCTGGGGTGATTGATAACATTCATCACTGCAGCCAAATCAGCCTCGCCATAAAGGGAGAACATGTGAGTCCAGGCTGAGTAAAGCTAAGGATCAAACTCATTCAGAGGGGCTTTTTCCCCACATGTGCTCCGGCTGAGTAAGACCCTCCACTCTGCAAGCTTTCTGCTGCCGTGACTCATCATGAAGTCCACCAGCTGGTCACGGCTGAACATAGTCAACTGTTGAGCGGGGTCTAAAAGAGTTGCGGGAGAAATCGTAAAGGCCCGGTGACACCAGCATTTCGGGGGTAAAAGTACATGATGTCGGATCACCGTGATGCGTGGCGCTAATCCTTGTGCCAAACATTTGTACTTTTGACCAACAGTTCTTGTCATACTTGTGCTGACCTTTCCTAAATGTAGGAAACCGTAAAACTTTCAAAAATCTCCTCTTTCAAAGTAACAACTGCTCCAGTGGGTGTTATGAGACAGGAGCCACCAGGCTAATGAGAAGGTTAACAAGTTGTTAGCTTAGCTTTCTTATAAACAAATCCATGCTGATGAGCTGAGCCATCCCACTAACAGCTGTGCAGAAGCTGGTTGAATGCACTTTTTGAGAAGTGGACTGGAATAGTTTAGCCATGGAAGAGTTTGATGCTCACTTTGAATACCTAAGGCCTTGGTCATTTATAATTAGACCTACAGGGTTTCTTAAAGGTAAATCTGGACATGTCTCCTATAGGGTCAGGGATTTCTTATTCTGGTGCACTCAGAAAGAGACAATAGTGGGGTGCATGAATTGGATATGTTATTCTATCCTTATGTCTATCAAAGCCTTTCACTCATACTGTTTATGATGTTTAAATAATTAAATACTGACGTGGCAACTTGAACTTTGGAAATCGGGTGAAATCCCCATCTCTTGGCAAAGAAGAACTCAACAGCAAATACATATTGTATGTCTAGAAAAGTTTTTCGGATTACAGCGAATTAAGTATCTCGGTATGAATCTTTGGGGGGAAGGTGGGTTGGACGGAAAGAACAAGAGCAGCTCGAAGCAGGACTCCTACAGTAGCTTCAACACTTCTCTAACAAAAACATTGCAGCCCCGAGCTTGAACTGGTCCACTGCTCTAACACCACAGTTCATAGAGCCTGGTGTTAAAAAATAATGGGCATGATCAGAGCTAGGCGCAGTGCAGCGAGGAGACAAAGGAACAACGAGGATGCAGTGCTTTTCTCTCTTCTTCTCCTCCTTCTCTCTCCTCTCTGGCCTCTGATGGGCTTTTTCTGGCGATCCTGGGTCCTGCTACTGAGTCACGCTGGGCTCTGCCGAGCTTTTGGCACTTTTCTTGCGTTTCTTCTTGACCCGGTACACGTGGAAGGTTTTGTTCTGGAATGTTCTGGTGAACAAAGCGGTGTAAGCCGCTGTGTCCGTCTTGATGGTCTCACAGAATCGAGGGTGGGCGGCGGGGACGAGGTCTGGCTCGTTCTCTCCAGGACCGTCCATGATCTGATAGTGTGTCATCAGAAACAACAATAATGACAGAAGGTTAGCACTGAACGTATACTCCTAAAGCTGCCATGTTGTAATCAATACATCATCGACACATTTGAGAGAAAGTTACTAAACCACCAACAGAGTCATCACCAGCCTCTCACCGGTTCGGATTTCCCTTTGCACTCCTGCCAGCGAGATCTGGCACAAACTGCACGACTGCTTTATAGCATTAAGGAGGACAGAGCCAAAGTGATTTTGAGTCCTCATAAATATCTGTTTTGAGATTATCGATTGCCACATTGATAAAATGTCTGCCAAAGAACGCTTAACTTGACATGTGAAGAGGCAATAAACGTAAAGATGCTACATGACTAAACTGCAGTCTTCATGATGAGTAAAGATACAACGTTGAAGGACTGCTTTTCTTGGAAAAATGTACGTAAGAGGAACAACAAATAAACATTAGAAATGGCCTCTATCAAAGAACGCTTTTTGGTAATATATGGAAAATGTATCCATCCACGCTACAAAATAACTACAATAGAAAAGGAAAAGATTCCTATTGGCCATATTAAAGCCCATAAAGGACAACTTTTTCAATCACCTTCTAAGGAGAATCCCACACAGAGACAATCATTTTTGGGGAGTCGCAACACTTAAGGTTATTTTAAATTGGACATTTGTATTAGTTGTGTTGAATTGTTGCTCCTTTACTGCTTTGAGAAGTGCTGTGATGAGACTGTAAAAGGTTTTGAATGGGAAGCGTTTAATAAATAATATCCACATTTTACCATCACGCAATACTTTCAGGGGCTCTACCAAACATACATCACCTTTTATTATGAAAAATCAAAAGCTGTTACAATTACTACCCAACCAGAGAACTCCTGAAGTAAAATGAATAAACAAGACAAAGAAAGAAAGAAGACGACGAGGGAGATGAAAATAAATACAAGACAAATAGTGTTTAGGTTTGGATTCT